>NC_139804.1:4689385-5116885 GCF_963457635.1 Microchirus variegatus | reverse complement strand
ATTGGCCATTTAGAGTCTAAACATGTGCTGTGTGTATTAAGATATGACGTATTTATAGTTTGGCAGCGACGTTGTCGGCGGTGATCAGCTCCGCCTCTGTGGACGCTCGGTGTGCACTGTGAGCCGGCACAGAGCAGCTTCGCTCGGCCTGTCCTGAGGACCAATCGCAGCTCTTGCCGTCTCCGTTGTCCCTTGACGGAGTGACGGACACTTAAAAAATATTTTGTGCAGTCAGAGACGACGCAGAGGCTCTTCGACAGGCTCTGGGTCGACGCAGAGGACTCTGCGTAACCTGCAGAGCACTTTACGCAGGAGTATAAATTGGGCTTAAGTGTCCGTCACTCCGTCAAGGGACAACGGAGACGGCAAGAGCTGCGATTGGTCCTCAGGACAGGCCGAGTCACAGTGCGCACCAAGCGTCCACAGAGGCGGAGCTGATCACCGCTGACAACGTCGCTGCCAAACTATAAATACGTCAAGTATAATGTGGCCTTTATTTAATCTGTTTACACTGTTACGTTATGGGGACTCAACGTCCTTGTGGTGATAAAAATCAGTAAGGTCAGAGTAAGTCTCCAGGAAATGAATGTAAGTTAATGCAATGTCCTCTGATCTCATGGAAACCAGACTGTGTGTGTGTGTGTGTGTGTGTGTGTGTGTGTGTGTACATGTCTTAAATAGGCTGTGTGGACCAACTGTCCAGCTAACCTACCTTTGTGAGGACATTTTGGCTGGTCCACACAACTTTAATAGGCTTTTTGAGGATTAGGACCTGGTTTTAGGGTTAGGGTTATGGTTAGATTGAGGTTTTTGTTAGAGTAAGGGTTTCTCTCTTTTTTCAAAATTTAGTTTATTATTATTACTTAATTACATTAAGATTATAGCTGACATGATATTCCAACTTTATTCTCAACATTCCAGGCATAATGGCCAAATACTGAAGTCAACATGGCGGGTTTTATCTCGTCATGGCAGAGATCCTGCACGTATTTTACAATAGGAGTCTTGTTTTTTTTGTTTTTTGTTTTTTAAAAGAGGAAGATAACATCGAACTGAAACGCTTCAGTGCTTTTACTTTGACACACGTACAGGATGTGTTGTGTGTGTGTGTGTGACACATGTGACAGATACAATGGAACTGACCTGCAGTTCACTGGAAGCTGTCTTATGTACAGTTCAATTGCAGGAATCTATTCTGAAGAGCCTCACCTGGATCTGAAGATCTCCAGGGGGCACAGAAATCAAATCCACTCCCTGGTGGTGCAGTGCAGTACTACAAGCTGGGCATCATTTTGTTGTAAACCTATTAAATAAATAAATAAAGAAATGTCTCACTGTAATAACCAGCTGAGCTTCAGTTTTGTTCAGCCAGACAGAGAAATAAGGTTTTTTCACGACACGACGTCTGCTGCCGCCTGACATCCTGTATCAAACAGGAAGCATGTCACGTCACGCGACCCCTCTGAGGAAGACCACAACCACACAAGGCTTCAATCTGTCTGACTACCAAGAAGACAGTGAGTGGGTTTACATGCACACTAACAAAAAAAAAAAAAAAACGATTACTGGCAACAGTCGGGTAACTGGAATAAGGCAGGGGTCTCAAACTGGCGGCCCCCCCAATCGATTACATGCGGCCCCCCCACTTAATATCATGTTATAATGAAAACATGGCCCACGAACTCACGAGGTGATAGAATATAATATATGTTTGCTAGCAATGTTTATTATAACAGTAATAATAAGACATTTGGTCATAATTATCCCATTATTAAATGTATCATATACAACATTCAATTATATATACATAAATACACTTGTTAGGGCCCGAGTCACGAATGACAGTGGCCCCGAAACGGCTCCTAGTACAAATTTGAATGACAGTTGTCCACACTATTATTTATGTCATTTCAAATAAATGTCTGTTTTTCATATTAATACATACATTTTGCATCGTAAATAGTATTATTAAGTATACATGTGGTATTGTGAACAGTTATCTAGTCCAATAGATGCGCATTGGCCCCCAGGTTATTTGAGTTTGAGACCCCTGGTATACATGTCTCCAAGAAATGAGATTATTGACGGCAATAAGCCAATAATGATGGATCACTTGAATAACCAGATAACTACAAAAACCCGATAATAATTAGTTTTTTTAGTGTGTATGTGAACACACTCACAGTGAATATGTTCAGACTCAATGATAACCAGCTTAATCTATTTGATTTGGCAGAGATTTCACGCTGGATTCCCCTTATCCAGGCTTGGGATCAGCACTATAGGACCACAACACTGGATCTGATCCAAGGACTTCAACTGGCAACCGTCCGGGTTTCGTCCATGCGCTTCCCCCAAACGGACTTAAAAGGAAACATTGATAACGCCGATGTTTGCGTTCATGCGTTGACAGGAATAGTTACCGTCAGTTACACGCGACGCATTGATTGAAGGCCTTTGGGCAAATAAATAAATCACGACATATAGTTTCAGACGTTGGTTTTCTAGAGGGTTAGCGGCAAATCACACAACTCGGGACTTCAGTGTTTTGATACGCACAATGGCGATATATGAGAAGAGTTGCATTCTTGTGAAACCGATGCCAGGAAATGCCACGCCGTCGCTGTCGTCGCCGTCAGCCGGCGACGAGACGATTACAACATGCAAGAATATGAGATATTGAGTGATGACAGAGAGAGACGTTCAACGTCACGATTCACCGCTCAGTCGAATGAATGCGCCGACTCAGGTTAAAAGGTCACGTTCACTGCTTAGTACACGTATTTGACGAAATGTTGATCCAGTCTTACAATATCAACCCACCATCATTCATATATGACATATGTCGTTTCTTACTATATGGTGATCATTTTAGAGCTGCGACTGACGATTATTTTTTATTATTTTTTAATCGGTCGATTATTTTCTCGTTTTTGTCCGCAAAACGATTTATTTTATGTGGAGCAAAGAAACAAAGACAATATTCACATTTAAGACGCGAAAAAACAATAAGTTATCTATGTTTTAGTGATGGAAAAAAGCTTCAAAACGATGAATCGATTATCAAAACAGTTGACGATTCCCTCACTAATCGATTAATCGATGAATTGTTTCATCAGCTCTAGATCATTTATTACCTTTTTTGAAGGCCTTTGCAGCTGCAGACGTCCCCCTGTTGTGCGCTGCTAAGGCTGCTGCATCAGCCTCTCCCAGTTGGCAGAGCGCCGGTAAACTTTAAGAACCTACTAGTGTCCGTTCTTGCGTTTCCTGGATTTAAAAAAAAACGGCGTCATAGAGCTCCTTTAGTGTTTGTGATCCAGGTTAAGAGAAAAAAAAACCACTGATTTGCACCTGAACTGAGCAAGCTCATTGGTAATCGGTAGTGATGGCAGGGCAAAGTGTAAAATCTGATGCTTCATTTTAATAAAAAACAAATTTGAATTTGCCTGAGGTGATTATCTCACACTCTGGTGAGATGCTCGTGGCCACATCCTTCTCTCCTGTGGCTCATTAGGCAAACAAGGTTAGTCCAAAAAACCCGGGCAGGAGGAGGAGGAGGAGAACCCCCGCGGGGGAAGTGCAACAGGTGAAAAATAAACCACTGCACCTGAGGTCTGTGTGTGTGTGTGTGTGTGTTGTCATGTACGAGCTTTTTGAATGTGTCAGACAAGATTCACAGGATGAATGTGGCAAGTGTGTAACGTGTGAAAAAAAAAAAATTGTGATTTAAAGGGACACTGCGTAGTATTTATGGGTTTATATAACCCAAAATCCACTCTTTTATACATATTATGTGCTCCTGCATTGTCTAGTCGCTGTATAATAGTTTTTGTTTCATTTTCGTAGTGTTTCAAAAAGTCATGTAAAATAACATGGTCGCGGGCCGCGGTTGCATTGCCACGACGTCGCGTTTCTACGGGAGCCTGTAAGGACAAACGCGAGAGAACAAATCAAGCGTCGCTTTACTTGTAGCGGAAGTCCCGCCTCCACTCTCTCCGCTTCGTCTGCTACGGCCGCGGCAGCTCGCCCTCTCCCTCGCCTCACGAACCTCATCTGCTGACACGGAGAAAGACGGCGAGGACGACATTTGACCGGCTGAGGACACCGTATCGCTCAGGGAAGGGAGGGGGTGAGCAGAGGAGCAGTTCGTTGTTGTAAATTTCTCGCCTCTCCTCTAGATGGCACTATAAACTACTTACTTCACCTTTAACAGCTTTTTTTTTTACAAACAACCAGAAAAACATCACAAACCAGCACTGCTCACTTGCCACCATCTTTCACCTGGTGATTTACAGTTCAAAGACAGACCAGAAATGATGTGTGTTGAAGTACTTACTATAAAAAAAACAAACCTCCAGAAGAATACACAAAGCTGGAGAAGAGCAGCACCGGGCTCCTGCTGACAGGTTCACAAAGCTGCTGTCGTGCTCCTCAGTGGAGGAAGTGATATGAACACATGCACCGGCAGATTTCAGGCAGACAGAGGACACACCCACCACGATGCTTCACCCATAGGCTACAGGGTTATTCTTGATATGGAAAATGGATCATTTGTTGAGTGGGTTTTAATCTGATGATGTTTTCCCTGACTCATGCATGTTGAGAAGCTGAAGCCCAGGTCTTCGCTGTGAAGATCGCTTTGAAGATCGCTTTGAAGAAATGATGTCGCCGTTGTTATCTGACAGCATGAAGATATGTAGGGCTACGGTAAAAGTATACTCATGAGTGACGTTACATATCGACAGAGGTGGAAAAAGTACTAAAATATTGTACTCAAGTAAAAGTACCAATACTTTGATGAAATATTACTCAAGTAGAAGTAAAAGTAGTCATCTGAAAATGTGCTCAAGTAGAAGTAAAAAGTAGTTCATTTGAAATGTTGGAAATGTTGGAATTGGAATTCACTCTTGTAAGCGCCGCGGGTGTCCTGCCAGACTTCCGGGCATTGTGTCTAAAGACGTCACAATGGCGGGAAATTTTGGCGCTGACGCGAAAAGCGTAGTGTAAAGTGTACGAAGGAGTATTAGGGCCAACCCAAAAAAAAAAAAAAGAAACAGCCGGTAAAAACAAAAATCTGGCACAAGAAAAAAAATTTGTCACAAGAAAAAAATAAAAAAAACCTCTCTGGATCGCACGCAGGTGCAACCATCGGTACCCGATGCATCTGCCCTATTCCAGCTATTTCATTTTGTATGAATGCGGCCACCTCCTCCAAATTTTTATGGTTTATCCCCCTGAACAAACCAAGTTTCCGACACAGTCTCTTCAGCAGCCATGGCCAATTAATTGGCCAACTAATATATTTTTATGCCGGATTTTTTTTTCTTTTTCATTACTTTTTTTTGTGCCATTTTTTTTTTTTGCACCGGCTTTTTTTTGTCTGACTTTTTTTTTTTTCTTGGGTTGGCCCTTATACTCCTTCGTAAAAGTGGGTCTAAGTTGAAGTAAAGATGGAATAGAACTCTTCGAAGACTTGCAAACAGGATAAGTTGCAGAAGGCCTACTGAAAACGTTAGAGTGAAGAGTAAACCGGTTCATCTCGAGATAAGCACTTAATTAAGGGGGCAGAATTACCATGCCATAAATGACGGCCTATTGTACCTTTAAGTGCTTGTTACGTCCTACTTGATATTTTTAACAACCGGCATCAATGAATGACACGCTGTGCTACAGCAGATAACCTGTTGCTTTGACGACAAGCAAATAACCTGCTTCTGAGGAAGCCAACATCAACAAAAACATAAAATGGAAATGCGGGTTTAAATTGGAGAGTTTCCTGATAATATTAACTGTGACTTGTAACTAGAAGCAGTAATATGTAAATGTGCCACAGAACCACCACGTAGATAACAGAGTAACTGTGCATTTGTAAACAGGAACATTGAATCATTGTGGTGGAGCCTGTGTCCGAGTAATTCTCTGTAACCAACCCGGTTTGATTACTAAAAGAAGAAGGGAAAAAAAGACTTGTTATTTCTCTTCTCACCAATATTTTTCCACGACAATTCCGATTTTTATTATTGACAGGAAACATCACTGTTATACAAATTATTTAAGACAAAAATCATCCGGAGGATACACGGGCACAGTGTTCAGATCAGTAAAGCTTCCTCGTCTTCACTGTATTGCATTTGGTGCAGGCGTTTATTCGCAGCCTGTTTTAGTATCGACAGAAAACAAACAAATCAGACAATAACCAAAGAAATAAGGCGCGAAATGTCTCGATTCAGTGGAAAAACGTCTCCGTTCAAACCAAACCATGCAAATGTCTTAAAAAAAAAAAAAGGGTCTTTTGTGGAATAAAAGCACTTTAAATGGAAATGGCAAAATTAATTAGCTAATTTATCAACAGCTCTTGATAAAAGCAGCCATTATTAATATTATAGTGATATTTCTTTATTTTTTTAATTGTGTCTATCTTTTCATGTCCTGAGAGAGGAAGAGGAAGAGGCAGAGGAAACATTTGCCATAGAATAACCTCGGGTACTCCCGGGGCTCTCTGCGTGAGGGGAGGAGGAGCTCAGGTGAACTGGAGACAGCACGATGTGACCTGCAGTAAAAGTACCAAGAACAACACGACTGCTTTACTCCTCATGAGGACTTTTTTTGGTCGGTTTCATTTAATCAAATGCACATTTTCTGGAAAATAGAATTTGCAGGTCTCAAGTGTCACGTTGGTGTCGTCCCATCCATTTTCATACACTAACGAAAAAATAAAATAAAGCCTTTATATTATATTACGCTGGTATTTGGTATTGCAGCCCAATTATGTAAAATGTTAACTAATACTAGGCCAACACAGGAATCATAAAGATATATCTAACATAATGTGTGCAATGTGCACTCAGGAAGGTAGTGTTCATAACTATAAAGACCATTGTTGTTGGAGGTTTGAGTTGAGCAGATTAAAAAAGGCAAGAAAGTATACTGCAGATGGTAGGAGGAGAACTGTCTGTGAAGGAATACACGGGCTAATGGTTAAAGAATTAAGTGGGAGTGGCCGGCTCGAGGCAAAACGAATCCTTCGTTTGTCGAGAACGGAGGGAAGTCAGCGGAGGTCGCTCTCCTCGTCCTGTATGGTTTTCTTGATGCGCAGCAGCATGGTGGTGAGCCACTGATCCAACCGAGAGATGGTGTCGTACTCCTTCACCTGAGACACGAGAAACGACGTCATCAATTTTATTTATACAGCACTTCTAAAAGTAGACATATTATACCCTATTTCTCCAAGCTAACCTACTTCCCTGGTGTCCTAATGAACATGTCTGTGACATGCTTTGGTCAAAACACCTTAAGGATCAAGCACCACAGCAGTTCAATCACTCTGCCAAAACAGCCCTGTTCAGAACGCTTGCTTTTGAGCGCCTGTCTCTTTAAATATGCAAATGAGACACAGGAAACTACGTAAGCGTCACGGAGGCTACGGCAGCTAACAGCAGTTAGCATTTGGAAAAGCCATTTGCCGACTCTAGCCGGCACATTGCCGTCATATATAAAATGTAAATCCTCTGAGGCTGGACGTTTGTGTAGAACTCTGTGCTGCACTGTGCAGACAAGAATAGAACACTTTGCGGACTTGCCCTCGGACAAAGCGGAGCTCCGCGAGACAATTCCAGGAATGTCTCATTGTGATGTAGCAACGAAAAGGCGGACCACAAAAACATGACCGAGTTATCTTTTTTCACACTTTGCCTACTCATAGGGCCTCCAGAGTCACAAATATAAGGATTAAAATGATTAAAAAGTTGATTTTGCATAATATATCCCCTTCAACATTCTTGACAATGTGACAATGTAAAAAAAATAAACAACTAAGGTGAATAAAACGGGTGAATTGAAACTAGAATTCAAAATCAAACAAACAAGGTTTGTGATTTAACCAAGAGCAAAAAGGGAGTGCGTTTCCAGGGCCGTACACACAAACACAAGTTCTGTAGAATCCGCTTAAATTCTTATCGTGTTGGCTTTTCATCCACATGCAAATTTGGGGATAAGGCAAACTAGACGCGCTAAATTGACCGTGAAAGTGAATGGTGGTTTGTCTCCATGTGGCCCTGTGATGGACTGGCACCAGTGCCTCCTGTGACCACTCATGTAAGGAAATGGCATTTGGGGAGCCCTAAAAATGCTATTTTTGGGAAAAACAGGTGGTAAAATGTAAAAGAAAAAAAGAAAAAAAAATTATTTATTACTTCGTTGCCCCTGGCTTGGTTCTTTCAGTCTGTGACTGTAACATTGTAATAGAGTAAAGTTTTTTTTTTTTTATGCATGCTCAACATCTCCTGTGTTTCTGTGGCAGCGTTACAGCGCCACACAGAGGTTTGGTGGATGTACTACAGTGTTTAGACTATATTGTGGATGAAGACATTCCTTGAAATATTTTAAGAACGGAAAGAAGATCATAAACGTTACTGTTTGCTTTCCCAGAGCGTCGGGGCTCCAACTCCTTTTGTCCGAGTGTGTTTAAAAATGCTCTCCAGCTCAAAAACATTCAATGCGAGGGATGTATTTTGCAGGTGCCACAAGGGGGAGCTAGCATTTCTGTAGTTCATTTAAAATGTCCCTTCCCTTTAAAATGTTCTCTACAATACATTTTGTGATGCATAAAACCTTCTCTTTTTTAAAACTCATGAGTGATTTCAGAACGTTTCCGTCTGGGAATGGTTTTAAACTAGTAAACAAACATTACATTTATTAAAACTATATGTCATGCTTCTTATTTTAAACATATACAGATACATTTTGACTAAGAAGGTTGGGAAAATTCTGCAAACTTGTTTGGGGACCCAAAACAAGTCTCCTGCTTCCCATCTGTGGGTTCCGACCAAGTGCTTGGAGATTTAAAATGTCAATTTTAAAACCTACATTGCAATAATATTGACACTTATTTTAGTCAGGAAAAAGGTGACCATCTAAAAGAGTGTGCGTATTACTTTGAAGCCTAACACACATTTGTTTGTTTGTTGCCTTCAAGAAAAGAAAAAGGGTAAATCTTTTAGACTCTAATCACCAATCAATACTTTTCACTGGTATCCCATCAGTGTGAAATCACAGAGACCCAGCATCATCGAAAACCTTGGCTATAATTGATTAACTCACTGAATCAGTATAGGCGTCCACCTTCTGTTCTTCATAGGCATCTAGAAGTTTCTGGTGAGATAAAAACAGTTCAGTTCAAGCACTGTCAACACTTTTTAAATGAAAACAAGGACAGAAGTCACAGTAAAAAGGAAACAGAGGTAGCATTCAAGTCCGACTGTTTAATTAAACCTCCTGGCCTGGATTTATACTGTTATATTGTTTCAGGGATTAAAAGCCTCAATACCAACCTTCAACAGTTTGCATTCTCTCGAGTCTGAAAAGGCTGGAAACATTCCTTCGTACTTCTGCACCGCGAGCTGAGTGAGAAGAGGAGGAATATTATTATCATTATTATTATTATTATTATTATTAGAGTAGCAGATCACACTACTGCATCTGCCGTGTATGTACTGTCTGGACACAGGTTCCATGACATGGCTCACCTTGGCATTTAACATGTCTATGCAGAAGTGACAGAGCGCCGCCTTGAAGAAGTGATCCTTGGCACTGTATTTCAAGAGCGTACTGTCCATCGCGTGGGTTCCAACCTAAAGAAAATGACAAATCACAGGTCTGTTTAGTTACTACAGCCCTTAGTGGACCGATCACATGGTTAAAAAAAAACAAATGCTGCATCGTATCTCACCTGTTCATAGATATCAATAGCTTTTTGGTACTGTTCCAACTGAGCTGCATAGGTTGCTACTTTCAGAAGGCACTTGTTTGCTGAACTGAGAGGGAGAGGTGGGGGGAAAAAGAGAAAAAGATTCTCAGCCAAAAGACATTTAATGAGCTCAAAGAGCACAAATTAACACAAACACAACAGGATTTGAGCTTATTCCTTCACTGAATCCGTGTTACTGATCGGATTGGACTTTCTGTATTAATAAAATGCTTAATTTCAAGATGTTTTAGAATCATATAACAGAAAGTATTGCCATTAGTGTGACTGTAATACATATGAGATACTGGTTATGGGCCTTAATGATTTATATATATGATATTTTGAATCATATTTGTATACATTAATATAAAAAGAGAAAGAAAAATCATCTTAATAGTCACCTGGTGGACTCTTCCCCTTTGTAATAATCTGCAGCTTGCTCGTAATGAGCGACAGCCTGGATTGGAAACAGGAAATAAGGTAAGGTAAGCACAGCTTGAACACACACACACACGCTTATAACATTTGATTATTATCGTTATTGTTCATTTGAAAGAGTGGAAATCAATATGTAAAGCAGAAAAAAGTTGATTATTTCCTCCGACCTTGTCAATGTCCACGAGCTCTGTCTCGTATATTTCGGCAATGGTGATGTGATGTTTGGCTGCAATGGTGAAGCGGCCCTAAAATCCAAAATAAAGAGGAGGGATATGTAAATCAGACGCTAAAAACACAAAACAATTATAAAAAAAAAAAAACCTCTTCTATTTCTAACATATTTACTCACCATATCCGTGTATATCTCAATAGCTCTGTTGAGGCAGTTTATGGCCTCTGTTGGGGGAAAATAATGATGTTAGTATACACAGAATAACACTGCAAGTGTCTACACGTTTGTTTAAGCATTGTATATTATAGGATTAACAAAACGACTGTTAAAAATTTTAATAAAACAGTTGATTCTGTGGTTTACTTCTACATTTCCCCACAGCAAATGATTAATCTCGTTCCTCATGTGTGATAAAACTAGTAAAAAAAAAAAACCGGTACTACACATGAACTTCAGCACTTGTATGTTTCTGTGATGGTGAGGCGGCGTAATGATTACCTTGTGGATCTGCTTTTTTAAAGGCGTTCCCAGCATCGATGTAGTTTGTCGCTGCGTCGTGTTTGCTCTGCATCTGCAGGTGAAGGCGGGCGGCTTGGGAGAAAGCGTTTCCTGCGGCTGAAAAAAGAAAAAAAATGTCCACCACGTTAGAGGACGGAAAGACTCCAACAACACTTTTGTTCCTTCACGTTTGAAATATTCTTACCACACCAGTTCTTGGCCATCTTGTACATGTTGGCTGCCCTCACGTACATGTCACAGGCCTCTTCAAGCTTGGAGGAACCCCTGTGTGATGACACATGTCGTCAGCTATCCGACACAGACTCCTATCACATCACCAAGGCGGATACAGCGGCATCTTCAAACCTCACCACAAACTCTAATGTAATAATATATCTCTAATGTAAAATCGCTAATGTCTGGTATTGATTTTTCCACTGGCAGACACCTGAGAATCAGGGCAGCTGTTATTTTTTCCCCTCCATCTGATAAACAGTATAATAACAAACAATACACAAACTGATTATCTTACTGATCGTACAGATTGTTTTTTGTTGCTTGCTAACCTCTGAGCACAAAATTAAGTTTATTATTAAAACTACTTTTACATCTAATTTGCACCACCCATGATCACACGTGTATCTTGGTTCTTTCAGTGGTTTACTTTAAATCCAGAGGAATAACAATAAAGGTCGATTTTATTTAAAGCTCCCACTACATTTAAGACTCTTCTTGGCGGTTGTGTACATACATAATGATTCAATGGGAGTCAATGACAAAGAAAATACACATAAAAATGCCTAAGGAGCACACTTTATATGCAATTAAAGAATTCTGGTTATATTTTATAGTGTATATACACTTGTGAATAGTTTTGTTGTACTGTTGTACTACCAGAAGCTTACACACATTTATCCAGGCGATGGCGCCACAGCTCCAAAACTCCCAAGCACACAGTGTTCCAGAGGATATGGAGCAGCACAGTTTAATGTTATCTAATGTTATTGAATGTCAACAATATTATCACCTGGCAGCTGAGTCACGTTTAAATCACCGTATAAACAAACAGAGCAGCAGCTCCACTGTGTAACTGAAGCAATATACTGTATACATACAACCAAGTTGGGTGTCAGGATACGTATTCTGCAGTGACCCGAGGGAAAATAACGCTCAGTACTTATGTAACATTACTTATAAAGATATAACGGTATATACTGCGTAATGGTAACGTGTCGTTAAGATCACAGAGTGTGTGATGAAGAATGTAGTCGTGTGTTTTGACAGATAAATCCACCTTCCGCTTCGTTGGCCCCTTCGCTTGACAAAATTAGCTTCACAGCAGCTAGCTAACATACTCACCCAAACATCGAGCCGAAAAACGACTGCGACGACCGTACTTTCTTCTCGGCTTCGGCCATTAAGCTGGTCGCTTCCTTTTCTTTGCCGCTATGCTCCATTTCTGTGTCGCTGCTCCGATTCAGAGAAGAAGAAGAAAAAAACAGGAAAAAAAACGAAAGTCAACAAACCTGCTAACCAGAGCTAGCGGCAGTGGATTAGCCTTGTCACATCACCAGTGGCGAAAACGTCATCACCCCCTGTCACGTGACACGCTGTACACACAGATGCTGCGTTCAAGTGCGTGTCTGTAACTTTGATTAATTCACATCCCCCGGTTTAAATACGTTGCTACTCACCGGCTCAACTAACCGGCATAAACTAACCACGTACATGTATTTACAATCACAATATTATACCAGTATATATATTTTTTTTTACCACATCATCATCTGTTCTGATCTGTTCCCGACAACGACAAAGCTATTTTACAACAAATTCTAAAACCAAGACAACAACGACTCTATGAAAAAAAATATCAAGTGAGTGTCCTTTGATGTAAACAAGTTGGTTTGAACTCAAAATTTTTTGGGAAAAATAAATAAACTGCCCCAACGGCAGCTTTGCTTGATTGATCGTTGTTAATTTGTCGTATTATCTGCTCGTTTTGTCAGTTTGTCATCGTTTGTAATGGTAGTAATAACAGTTTGCATGCCTATGGCATATATATTGCACTTAATTGTTGTAGTAAGTGCTTTCTAAAGCCAAAACTGCAAAAGTCCTGTATGGATAGCGTTCCCTGGACATTTTGCTGTAAAGCAAGTGTGCACCAAATTAAGTCACATAATGCACAAACTGTTTTCGAGCTTTATTTTCTTTGTGTTTTGTTACCGTTGTCAATTTTTGTCTCCTTGTTTCACAATAAAAATGTTATTGTTCTTACTGTTATAACCGTTGATGGCATACACGTTTTATGTTTTTTCCCCCGTTCATTCAAACGCTTAAATGGTCAAACTTTCCAAAAAAAAATACAGAAGGGGGCATAGATTTCAGTCAGGCAAAACGGAAGTCTGCTGTTTCCTGCCTGTAGTTGGGTCCTGCACAGCAGCCCGTGCGAGGTTGTCCTGGAGACCCCGCGCTGCCTGCACCTCTATCGTCTCGGGTGAGTTTGTCATAAAACTGCATATTTCTCAATTTATCCGAGTAACTGTAACAAACCTGCGATATTCACGCACTGCGGGCAACCCGCAAACTGCACCGGCACCGCAATCGAAGCGCCACGTTTCTGCACGAACCTGCAAACACAGTCATTTTCCACCGAATTCCCAAGCATACCCCCCTCATCCAAGAGTATTCCAACATTAACTCATATTTTGCTTGCAAGGAGAACCACATAGCTCGCTACGCCATTGCGTTAACACTTCTAAGCACAGCATGCTGCGTTTTCTCGGTCGAATTGAGGCGCCCCGGTACTAAACGAGTGTTAAAAATGAGTCAGTCGGTTGTTTGTTTTGAATGTCAAAGGCTCAAGCTAGCTATACGACTGAATATTGTTGATAGCTGGTTGACTTAGCATCCTAGCTCGCTAGGCTAACTAATTTCAACCAAGGTGCCTCCAAACGCTGTAAACGGAGGCGAAACTGGTTTTTGAAACTAATCGTTTTATCAGAGTGAGCTCTTGAGTCAATCGCGTGGTCGTTAAACAGGCTGTATTGAAACATATCTGCAAAATATGCACGGAAAGGCTTTTGAAAACACTAGCTAGCATGTAGCTAGCCGCTTGCAGCGACTCCATTCATATCCTGCGCACTGGCTCTGCTCAGACCCGAGTAATGGCTACAATCCGCTGCTATTTTAGAGCGGTAACCGGGGATGGATCTCCATCATAACCCCGGTAATATATATTTTCAAGTATTCTACGGTTACTGTCTGTGTTATTACAAGTTCAGTGCTTGAGATTTTTACTTGCTCTATCGACACTCCGCACTCGGAATGTTTTCAGGCTGAGTGAAAACCGCGCGTTTTCAGTTTGTTGTCCTCTTCCATCCGCTGTGTCTTGGTGCAAATCGAAAATTATTTGCTCCTTGGTTTCTCGATGTGTACATACCATATGCTTGTTTTATTGTTATTGAATATGTTTATGTAATATATGACATGTTTCAATTGATGAGTAAGTTGGACTAGTGTGTTGAGAGTCAGACTAAATGTGTGTATTTGTAAATCTCACTAATTGCAAGTGTTAATGTAGGTGGTCAAGTCCCAATATCATTTCATTGCCACTGTGTAGACCCATATCTTAGACTTTTAACAGCATTGGACTAATTCACAAACCTCTGTTTATTTTAGGGTTAGGGTTTTTTAGGGTTTTTCCCCTATTTCTTTTTCACTTATGTTTAAATTGGGGATGCATAATGTTGCAAATTTTTTGCCAATGTCCAATATGCCAAAATATCAGCAGTGCTTGGGCCGATAACCAATACCGATATATAGTATGTCTTTCCTTTCACTCAGCTGCAGAGGTAGTCTCTTCTGTGATGTATTTAACATAATATTGTTCAAACTCTGCTGCTGTTACCTATGTTGTGCCGATAATGTTGTGCATCCCTAGTTTAAATATTAAGAAACTACCAGTGTGTCTGTGTTTGCTCATGGGGGAATTCAATGGACGAGCCTTTAATTTAAAACGAAAGAAAGCTGTCGTTTCTGACAAGGCAGCGCAGTTTCTTTCTGCTTTGCAAGGCCAATAATTGGTTATTAAAAAGTTCTGTATCTGAAACACCCGGAAGATTCGTCACAGATTGTTCTTTACTTTTAGAGTTATGCTGCTCACCTGTCAACGCGGTGTATAAGGTAATGACTATAGTGGCGCGTAACACAGAAATGCCCCAGTGTGAAAGCGGTTTAAGGGATCGTCTTGCACGTATGCTGTCCCTTAGTATGTGCCCTGTATAGTAATTGCAGTGTAGTATGATTGCACAATTAACTGTGTGAGCAGATGTTTTTGTTGTTTTTTGAAGTTGGTTTTCCGTATACATTAGAAAATATCTACATGAGCAGTCTTATAGTTTTAGATAAAAGTTTTTGTGGTTCTGTAATGTAAAGTGTGTTGGGATGCAATCCATGCTAAAAGTGTATGATTAATTTTTGCCTATTAAGTGAATGTTAGTAGTATATATAATATATGGAATTACTCAGTTTCACATAAAGTTAGCAGGTAATTAACTTATTATTGGATGTTGCCAGTCCTGTTAAAATACAAGCCTACATTAGCACTTAATCAAGTAAGCTATTAAATGTAGTGCTAAAATATAACAGTGTGATCTGGACCTAATATATTGGACATAGAACACAGTGCTCGGACGGATAGCTGAACATATTATTTGATTATATATGTATATATACATATATACATATATATATATATATATATTTGATTGACAGTATGTTTTGTTTGCTGTTGCTGTGAGTGTATTAACAACTTGATAAATTATATTTTCATCAGTTGTCATGGATGATGAAGACGGCAGGTGCCTTCTCGATGTAATTTGGTAAGTTGTTGATGAATAAGTGCTAAATCGGCTTCTGGTGATGTGTGATAACAATATGAGTCATCTTATTTGTCATGTTGTGAATCTTTTTTATTTATTTGTTTTTACAGTGACCCAGAAGCTCTCAATGACTTTCTTCATGGATCTGAGACCCATGTGAGTATAGGAGGGGGAAAAAAAGTTAAAGACTTATTCATGTGATTCCTAGTTGTTGCCTTCTTCGCTTAAATTATGATCATTATTATTATTATTGCGTATTATAAAATAGCTTGGGGCACTTGTACTTGGGTCAATTTCAGATTTCACACTGATGTACCATCAAACATGTGACCCTCACTGCTTTCATTTTATTTTTCTTATACTGGTGCCATTGCTTCATGGTTGTTTCTCTTTACACTTTGTATGGTCTCACCCTCCCTTCTTTTTTGTTAGGCTAATTCACAAAATGAGAAATACTAATACTAACACTTCCCAGCTCCGTGTCACTCCTTTTGTTTTTGCCCCTCGTCGCTGTACTTTGCACTTTTCCTTTACACTTTTCCTTTACAATCTTGGTTCTATGGACTGTATTCTGTCCTTTCCTTGCCCCCATCCTCTGTTTGATGGTCTGTATATTTCTCTGTCCTGGTGACTTTTGCCTGCTGGTTTGGGTGCCTTTGGTTTCTGTCTGTCCTATCCTGGGTGGGTGTCTGTAGTTGGACACTGACGACCTTTTGGATGGTGCGAGTGACCCCTCCAGCTCGTTCTTCTCTACCACTGGGGTGAGTAAAATCCCCCAATCCTCCTCCTCCTGTTTCCTCTCCATCTATGTAGCATGTTAATCCAAATACCCTCCCTTTCCACTAACATTCCTATACTTCTCAAGCTGTGATTTTCTGCGACGTGACGAGGTTTTTTCGAGGGATTTTAATGTCTGTAAATCTGTGTTAAGGACAATGCACTCCTTGGCATCACATCCACATCTCGCCAATAAAATCCATCTATTCTCTGGTTTCACCTTTTCCCCATTTCCTCTACTTTCCTTTTAGGGCCATGTTCCAGAGGTCCAGCCCTCAGCCCAGCTGTCGGCCAGTGAACCGGCAGGCCTGCCCAGAGTCAGTGTCGACCTGGACTTCCTGGAGGATGAAGACATTTTGGGTGGATCCCCAGGTGGTGATGGTGGAAGCAATGGCATTGGGGCAAATCATGAACCGTGCGACATCCTGCAACAGAGCTTGGCAGAAGCCAACATCACAGAGCAAAGCTTACAGGAGGCAGAGGCTGAGCTGGACCTGGGCTCCTTTGAAATTCCAGGCCTTACACAGGTGGTTCAGACGCTACCTGATCCCAGCCTCTCTGGGGCTGGAGGAACTGCTGTTGGTGTAGGCTTAGGTGTTGGTGTTGGGGGAGCAACGGCAATTTTCCCTGGGTCAGCCACGAGCACCACTGCTACTCCCTCCAATGCCACAGCTGACATGCTGGGGTCAGTCCTTGCGCAACAGGGCCTTCAGCTCCAATCCCAGGTCATGAACAAGGCAATTAGTGTTCAGCCATTTATTCAACCTGTGGGCTTGGGAAATGTGACACTTCAACCCATTTCAAGTCTCCAAGCTCTCCCTAACGGGAGTCAGTCTGGACATCTGGGTATCGGACAAATTCAGGTTGTGGGTCAGCCCACAGTCATGACTATCAATCAGTCTGGACAACCAATCCTGGCTAAAGCCATGGGTGGTTACCAGCTACACCAGTCTGGGGCAGAGGTATCAGGTTCTGGTACTCAGCCGGGGCTTGGAGCCTCAGGAGGCGGACTTTTGATCCAAGGTAATAAAGCCACTTTGGGATCTCCTGCTTTAAATGGACCAGCCGTTTGTGTCAGCAGCACAATAAGCAGTGGTGGTGGTACAATGACTGCTCCTGCTGGGCTCTTGGGTTTTGGCAGCAACACCATAAGTTCAGGAATTGGACCCCAGACTCAAACACAAGGCCAACAAATCATGCAGAACGTAATTATACAACGCACACCAACACCCATTCAACCTAAACCCCCTCAGGGGGGAGCCATCCAACCGAAACTCTTCAAGCAGCAACAGCAGCCACAGCAAGCACCCCAACCCCTGCAAAACGATGCCCACAAGGCTCTGGGGCTGCAGCAGATACCTGTTTCTGCTGCTCAGAATGTAGCGTTCCTGACAGGAAAGCCTGGCTCTAACGTTGTCCTAAGTACTCAAGCCACAACACAAGGCGCCCAGTTTCAACAAACGCTATTCAAGCAACAAGCAGCACAAGCATCTGGCAAGCCCCTTAGTGTACACTTGTTAAACCAACCAAGTAGCATCGTTCTCCCCCCTCAGACTGTCCTGCAAGGTCAAAACCATCAGTTCCTCCTGCCACAGCTTCAGGCAGGTGGCCAGATTCTGACACAGCACCCTGGGGGCCACATCATAACTAGCCAAGGTCCTGGTGGGCAGCTCATCGCAAACCAGATTTTAACTGCAAACCAGAACATCAACTTGGGTCAGGTGTTGACTTCACAGGGCCATCCTGCCCACATCCTCTCTGGACCTATTCAGCTCCAGTCTGGCCAGATGGGCACACCCACCCTCTTTCAGATGCCTGTCACATTGGCCCAGAGTACAAGCCTGGCACAGACGCATACTGTCTCAGGTCATGCCCAGACAGTCATACAGGGCATGCCAATCCAGAACTCCCTGACCATGCTGAGCCAGGTGGAGGGGCTTAGCCCAGCAGTCACACTTCAGCCAGCGCTGCAACCTCAGCCAGGTGGGGTCCCCAACAGCAGCGGCAGCACTGGTGCAGCATCCATGGGTCAAGGCCAGACTGGAGAGTGTGTGACTGTGCTGGGAAGCTCCACGGACCAGGCTGCTCATCCCACTCAGCAGCATGTTCCGCAGCAGTCCCCCATCCTCACAATGCAGCCTGCTTCCTCCGTGTCCACGACGATCACAGTACCCTCGTCTTCTCCGTCCATGTCGGTGTCCACCAGTTCGCCTGTCACCGCAGTGGGGCTGGTCCCCCATCAGGCTCAGCACAGTCCGGGAAGGTTACTGCTCACCAACCAGGGCTCCAGCATGATCTTGAGCCAGGAGTCTCTGCAAATGTTTCTGCAGCAGGTCAGTGTTTCACTCCTTAGATGTTTGCTCTGCTGTAAACATTGTCTTTAAAAATACATAACATTGCACGGTGTGATATCATGGTCTGACCTCTTTGGTTTACTATTTTACTCCCCCCTTCCCTCCAATCCCCTTCCTCCCTCCCTCATCTTGAAACGGTAAATGTACACCTATCAGGAGCAGCACCACCAAACAGAGAATGAGTCAACCCCCTCTGTGGGCGTACCAGCGTCTGTAATCGTCAGCAGCAACAACGTCACTGCTCTGGCCCCCGCTGTCCATGACAGTCAATTAGCTGACTCTTGGGTGGGTCAGAGCCACAGCCCTGGCCCCTCCCACATGACAGCAGTGGTAAAGCAGGTAGAAATGCCCCCCCCTTTATGTTAAGCCCCACCCACTTGTTGCCGCTGCTGCTGCCACAACATTAGGGTATCTTACTTTTCCCCATCACTGCTCTGAACCTCTCTCCTGCACTGCGCATTGCTTTCCTGACCCTCACTGTTGCTATGCAAATATTAGCAATATTACTAATTTGCTTGCCGCTTCCGTGTGTTTCTAACATTGCTACATTGTGTGTCGAAGCATGACCATCCCACTTATTCATGTGTATTGTGTTTCTGTGTCAATATTCAACTTAATATCTCTCCAGTTTGCAACCGATAAACAAGTGCCATTTTTTTAAACTAGTCTACTAGTTTGCTGTTTTTAATTCATTAATTAATTCTATATATTTTGCCGAAAATGCAAACACTGCTCAGTATTAATTGCAGAACGACTAATGTGCATGTTTTTTTTTTTAACCTTTTTTACTGGAACTGATTAACTCGACTCACCTTGCTCGATCAAATTCAATAAAACTCACCTTCATCTGTTGCATTACTCACCAATGACTGATCAGTCACACCAGCACACCTCTCAACCCTGCACTTCTCCTTTACACTATTATATCCTCACAGTGCTTCTACCCCTTGTAATTCCTAGTCCGATCACTGTAATGACTCCCAAACCCAAATTAAATGCTACTCTGACCCGACACCTATCCCTAAGCCCTGAAATCACCTTCTACTTAACCATCACACAGACCTGCTGATCTTTACCTCCTGCTTTTGTCAAATGTTGTTCGTTTTTTGCTCGCCAAATGATCATTTTTTTCTCCTAATGTGTAATCCTCGTCAAATGCTATAAAAGAAAATATTGGGCTTCTACAACTTGCACTTGATTTTAAAGTCTTAACCCTTTGCTTTTGTATTGTTTGTTTGTATTTTCACTGTGTAGTTTTTGTTGTAGTGGTTGGGCGATAAATCCAAAAATCTTTCGTGGTAGTATGTGTGTGATTAAAAAAAAAAAAAAAAAATTGGGTTTTTGTGTTATCACACAATCATTGAATCACACATTTCACAAACGAAACTTTCATAAATTTGACATTGATGTCTAAAATATTCTGAATAAGATTGATATATCAATGTCGCCCAGCCCTGCTTTATACAGTATATAGCATATAATCTTGTCCTTAAATCACATTTACTATAATCTCTGTGCATGCAAAATGTTTGTGACCTTTTTGTTGCTTAATATCCTGATTTTCCACCTGTGCTTAAGGATTGTTTATATTCTTGAATCAGTTGCACATATCAATATTTTGTGATTCCACATCCTCAGGTACCCTCCAGTCAGCAGCCCCTGAAGATCCAGGGTATGTCCCCGTCAACGGCCTTGTCCACAGCTCCCCCGGTGGCAGACAGACCACAACCTTCCCAGTCCCCTCTGACTCTGAGCCAGCACATCCAGTCTCCACACCATCAACAGCAGTCGCGTCCTCCCTCTCAGCCTCAGCCACAGTCCCAGACTCCGTCTCGCTCCTGTACGCCCTCGTCTCACCCTCAGCTTTTTATTGTTCATAACCAGATTACAGAGTCTCCCCAAGCAGTTCCACAAGGCCAGATGCAGCTTCAGCAGGCGCACATTCAAGTGCAGCTTCAGACTCAGCCACGGCCACCCTCTCAGCCTGCCCCTTATCAACAAGATATGCCCCCAATGTCACAGTCACCCAAACCTCCTCCTGCACCACCCACACAACACCAGTTTACTGCGCCTCCTGTTAGCACTGCTGCTCCTGCTGTAGTCAAAGCCCAGGTTCCCATTCAGGGCCTGACGACAGAGCAGCAGCACCACCTGCAATTAGTAGGAGCGCAGATTCAGACCTTGTCAGGCATCGCCCAGCCCTCACCTCAGCAGAAACAGTTACTGGATAAACTGCACCAGGTATTTCACCTTTTATATTTTGACCTTTTCTTTCTTTCTGCCAGTTAAATATGCATGCATGTGTGGCCTTTTTCCATTGATCTGAATCATGGATATCCAACTGTCAATTGGGATTTGTGTCTCACCTGCGACTTTGCTGAGATAACTTACATTTTTGACAGTTCTCTTTCTTCCCGGTTTTCTGTTTTTGATGATGCACACAAAACAGTTTAATTGTACACATGCATGCTGTTTGAGAGGACTGTTGGCTTCACTCAAAGGTCAGATACACCTGTAGTTACTAATGTGAACCTTCAATTCTTTATAGCCTGTGAATGTATGCCACATTAAAATGTGCTCTATGTATCGATGGCACAACATGTGCTTTAAAAGGTTTTAATTTGCAGTAGTTTGTACAACATATGGGTATAAATGTGTTCATCTAGAGTTCCTCATGTGCTTTTTATGTTTTTAGATCCAGCAGAGTATCCTCCTGCAGGTCAAGCAGACTGCACAACCCCAGGCTCCAGCCCCCAGTCAGTTCAGTTCCCAGCAAGACGTGCCTGTCGATAAAGTCGTGCTTGCATTAACGCCCAGCGCTGGAACTCCTGCTCAACTCCCTTCTGTGCTGCAGTCGACGCCAGTGCTCGTAAAAACTCCTGCTACAGGTCAGACATAATTTTACCGAAGCATAACGGCAGGGCCCTGAACACACCTTGAAGTCTTTGAGCTATATTAATAAAAACTATTGTTATTATTCCTCTTTGTAATGACGTGTGTGTGCTCTTATTTTAGCATCAAGTGACTTAAAGGTATTCTCAGGAGCCCAAGGGCCAGCTGGAGCAATGGTGAATCAGACTGTCACTCCTGCAAGCCTTACCCAGCCTGCACAGGTACGCAACATTAGCTAGTCCTTTTCTCTAAGGCTCAATTTCAAAATGACACGTTTCAAATTCTATTAAATTGCCGCCTAATTGTCTTTCCCTGCTGTCCCCAAAGGTTCAGCCAAAGCCAGGAGTGATCAGCTCAGTTGGAGGGATGACTCTGGGGAAAGGTGGGTTGCAGATACAAGTGTTAGGAGGGAGTCTGACTCAAATGCCTGCTCCACAGCCCCCAGCTCCAGCACAAACTCAGGTAAGGAAGCTTTGATTCATTTTAGATCAAGAAACTTGGTCAGTTTTCAGCTTCAGTCCAAATGTTTTAATGCTGATTTTAACCTTTGCTGTCATTACAGACGACGACAGCAACAGCAACAACAATGAAGATGCCTTTCAGTGCAGAGCCCAGCAAAGAAGCCAAGTGCGTGCAGTAGGCATTTTAAACGTTATTTTACGCTGCCTAAAAATGCACTTTTCTTTTAAATAACAGCTCTTTATCTACACTTTATTACAGGATTCTGGAGCAGGTGAGGAAACAGCAGGGTTCGGTCCTTCACCCAAACTACAGTGCACCTTTCCACTCTTTTGACGACACACTGCACAGACTGCTGCCTTACCACCTCTACCAGGGAACTGCCATCTCTTCTCAAGACTATCAAAAAGGTAACGAGCTCCGTAGCTGCAGGCTGTACACCGTTAATTACATTTTCCTCCCCTCATTTCAAGATCTTCATGAATATTTTGGCTCTCTTGTGCACAGTGGATGATGAATTTGAGAGAGTCTCCTGTCAGCTGCTGAAAAGGACCCAGGCTATGCTGGATAAATATCGCTACCTGCTCTTCTCTGAGTCAAAAGTAAGTTTATAAATCAACATTTTCACCTCACAACCCTTCTTGTTCCATTTGTCCTGAATTGGTTTTGAACGAATGTTTTTTGGCCTTTAAACCCGAGCAGAGACTGGGTCCCTCGGCAGAGATGGTGATGATCGACCGAATGTTCATTCAGGAGGAGAAAGTTGCGTTGAATCAGGACCGGGTTCTGGCCAAAGAACGACCAGGTACAATGGCATAGTCTGTCATACGTTGTTGACGTTATCTACTTTGCAGTGTGTGCTAATATTATTCCTTGAATGTCATTGCAGAGGAGTTTGTAGCAAACGCTCGCTTGTTGGAGAGAGTAGTTTCATCCCATGAGAAATCCTCTTCTGCTGAGCAAACCTCAGGGAGTGGAGCTGTACCTGCTGCTGCTGCTGCTGCTGCCGCCGCCACCGCCGTCGCTGCTCCCGCTGCTGCCACCCCCACTCCTGCACCTGCTGCTCCGGCCCCAGTCCCTCCTCCAAACATCACACCCAAACCTCCTGCGGCACCGGCCCCAGTTCCAACTCCTGCTCCAGCGTCTGCTTCGACTCCAGCTCCTGCTCCAGCTCTTACTCCGGTTCCTGCTCCTCCTGCCGCCACCCCATTCCCTCCGACTAAACTGGTAATAAAGCAAGGCGGAGGTGGAGCCTCTGTGTCGTGGTCAAGCAGCTGTCCGCCAGCTGCAGGTGCAAGCAAACTGGTGGCTGAACCCGCCGGCCAAAGCTCGTCCATCAGTCGCACGTCTGCGGCCTCCTCGTCTTTCTCTTCCTCGTCCTTCAAGTCTCAAGCGGCCGACGACGACGACGACGCTCTCCCGCAGAGAACCAGCAAACCGCCGATCAAGACCTACGAGGCTCGCAGGAGAATTGGCTTGAAGCTGAAGATCAAGCAGGACCAAACTGGTTTTAGTAAGGTGGTCCATAACACGGCCTTAGACCCAGTGCACACGCCTCAACCTCAGCCGAGCAGCCAGTCCACAGCCCAGCCTCAGCCTGCTCTACCACATCCAAAGTCCCTTCTTTTATCTAATCCTTCTACTACAGTCATCAGAACTCAGTCCCCCATAAGCACTGCTTCTTCGGAATCACCAGTCTCAATAACGACCCCTCAGTCTAACCCAACACTGAGAGGTCATTTCCCTCCCAACACAGCCCCATCTTCCTCTACCTCTCACACTTGGTCGTCATCCTCCTCCTCGTCCTCGTCCACTCAAATGAACGGGACTGTGGATCATCACGATGTAGGAGGGGTCAAACATAACCCCGCCTCCACTGCCAATCCCTCACCGACGACGTGTCGCCTCCCCCTTCGAAAAACGTACCGGGAAAACATTAGTCCCCGGGTCAGACCTGGTGTTCCTGGGGGAGGAGACGAGAACCTTTCCTACCCCAGACCCACACCATCTCCCCCCAGGCACGAGGCCTCCTCTCCTCCCTCAGAGCGGACAGTGATAGCCAGTGTGAAGGTGGAGAAAAGAGGCAGGGAGGCGGAGTTGGGCCACGAAAGGAGTCGTTTAGGGAGCGCAATGCAGGGGCTGAACGAAGTGGACGAGGTGTTCAACCGTGGGATTAAAACCGCACACCATCACCTCCCACACCTCCTGGAAAAGGAAGGGTCAAAGGAGCGAGTGGAGGAAAACAAAGACCAAGAGACTGACGTAAGTAAGTACAAGAGGGCAGGGGGGAAAAATAGACATAGAGTAGGCGGGACATTCAGAATGGACCAGCATGCCCCTGGGCCGCCCTCTCCAGAGTCCTCCTTCACGCGAGACTCTTTACTTCCTGCCAAACGTTGCAAATCAGACTCTCCCGACATGGATAACGCCAGCTTCTCCAGCGGCAGCCCCCCGGACGACTCTCTGAACGAGCACCTGCAGTGTGCCATCGACAGCATCCTGAACCTGCAGCAGGAGCCACACATCAAAGGGGGCAACAGGTCCCACCAACACCAAAGCCAGCGCGCAGGGGGCTCGGCAGCTTTGTCCCACAGACCCTCGGTCCCGCCCCCTTCCTCTGCTTCCTCGTCCCCCTCCCTGGCCCAGCACCCTCAGGTCGGTGGTCGCGGCCACAACGGCAGCCTGGTGCCCCAGACTCAAAGTAGATAACAGCCCCTCAGCCCCAGACCCGGACTGACAAGTGGGAACTTAAAAGACAGATTTGGAGGCAGGGAAAAGGGGGGGGGGGTCATTGTGAAAACAGTATCACTGTACTACTCTGCCAAGCTGTGTTGGCTTTGTTTGTCCATTTAAATCGTCCTGACATTTCTTTGTCATTTACAGTCTGAGGTTAGAGGCGTTGGTGGAAGAAGCGTGTGTGCGATCTAAGGTAAAAAAAAAAACAGAAAAACGCGGTCGCGTTCCGTCAAAGTTACGCGACGACAAGGTGAAAATTATCAGAGGTTGATGTTCTCAATTCATACATTCCTTTCATGTGGCATGTGCACCAGTTCATCTCATCTGAGCAGTGTCCAAGTGAGCGTCAGGTTGTTTTAGCAGTCGACTGCCTTATTTGATTTGTTTACCTTTGCACTCTTATCAGAAAGAGAGTCCTCAAACAAACAACAAAACAAACTCGAGCTTGGTCGCACCACTCACAAGGCGACTGCTTTGTTTCAACTGGCAAAAAAAATCTAGCAGCCCCCCCCCCCCCATCTTCCATTTTACCTGTACATTTGGGTAAAAGGTGTCGATGGGATCGTTGTGAAGTTGTTTTCCTGTTCACTGCTTGTGGATTCTGTGTCGAGATGTAAAGAACATGTAAGGAAATTCAGTTTAGTTACTGCTCTTTTTAATGTCTGATGATTTTTTTTTTTTTTTCTTCCAAGGTCTTGTTTTTAGACGCCTCCACACACACACCTGCCCCTCTGTAAACTTGTGATGCCAGGTTAGGACTTGCATTTTAGTCAGCAGGGGGCAGGCCACTTTTAACTGTTAATTTTCTCTCTAGTCTCCAGTCGGTTTGTTTCATATTTCTGCAACTGTGCCCCTGCCTCCTGTGAGTGAGTGTGTGTGTGTGTGTATGTGTGTTTGTGTGTTTTTTAAAAGCCTGGTGGACAATTTAAACCCAAACACAGCACAAGCATTGAAATGGAAAAAAAAAGGAACAATAATATTGTACAAAAAGACGGTGAGAGAATTTGAAGTATAGTATTACAGATTAATTTTGTATTGTATTTATTGTGTATAATGACACTTTTTAAGAAATGTACATTTAGTAAAACTGTAAATTAAACCTTGCTTCTTTTATGAAACATAGCACAGCTTTTGTGTCTTTTTTTTTTTTTTCCCAGACAGTGAATCCAATTCTCCTGGATTACATTCCTTTGAATGATTAATGATGACTGAGGAAGGAGAGGGGATGGTTGTGGGGGTGTGTTCTCCATCAGACCACCAGCAGGTGGTGCATGGAAGTTAAAAAAAAAACTTTGTTTGTGCGTATGAGTGAAGATGGGGAGGAGCGAGAGAGAGTTCATAGTGAACTATCACATCTGTAAACGTATGAAAGTTACAGTAGAGAGAGAGAGAGAGAGAGAAATGTGCAGATAAGAAGCCACAGCTGGAGGGAGAAGCATGAGATGAGGTGTTTATCCTCCTAATTAGTCATGAGCGATGATTGTGAGCTTATGTCATGTTAAAATAAAGACTCCACCCAAAATTATTTATTCTCCACTCCCCTCCTCCAGCTCCACACCCTCTGACCACAGCTCATCCCTGCCCTGAGCAGAGTGTTAGTGCTGCCCACAGTGTTGCCAGGCATCCCTGGAAGAAGAGGAGGAGGAGGAGTGTGCGTACGAACGTACGTTACAGAACTGTTGAAATCTGTGTGTGTGAGTTGTGCAGCAGGCAGAGGAGTAAAAAGACCTTTTGCCAGATCTGGAGCTCATCTGAAATACATAAAAAAAAAAAAAAAAACCCAGGAGAAAGAAGGATCCTCTGTACGACTCCCGCTCCGCCGAGGGTTCCTATTTGCTGTTGCGAGGGTACACCCATGCAAGTAGCTGCAGCTCCACCAGAAGACTGACTGCTTTTGTGTCCTCCAGTCAAAATATTTTCCACACTCCCAAGGAGCAGGGGAGAGAGATCACAGCGCCTGAAGACGTCTGTGAGGTAATTACAATTTTTTTTTTTTTCAAGCTTTATGTTTGGATTTAAGGATCAGATTGAGTTTGAACTTTATTGTATGTCCAGGTTCAGATGCAGAAGAGCAAATTAAGCTGTTATGGCAAGTACAGATTATAGTTTATATCTGAAGATTGAATGCACTGAAAAAACTTTATATAAATTGTCAAAAGTTCATTTCTTCACTTGGATATTCAGTAAAAACTCTTCATGTAAGTGTTGCTCTCGCATTTGCAATTGATGAATTCCTTTTTCCAAGTCCAAGTTTGTCCCAGTTTGTGGTGCACAAACCCACAGAGAATTTTTTTTTTTTCCATCTTTAACTTTCACAAAGTCGACCAAAGCCCATTAAATGTCACAGGAAGCCCGTAAATCAGTTTGTGAACTGGCGCAGCTGCTATTATAATGAAAATGGTGGGGCAAAAATCACATTTGTTAGATCCTTCGGGGTTCGCCATTTTGATAGGAACTCTGTCCACACAGGTCTTGTGACATGTCAGTGCAGCATTGCTTTCTCTCCCGTGGGCATATTTCTTTTAATCTTGGTTCAAATGGGGTTTTTTTTTTCCTTAAGACAAGTTACCATCTGCTGGTGCGTGCCTCACTTTTGTGCCTCTTAGCTTCAATTCCTAATCCACTGTTTGTGTATATAAAGTCTCCAGAGGAAAGGAAAAGACCTCTACTTGAGGGTTATATGTGTTTTTTTCCATGTATAAACTAAGATGTCTTTTCCTCACTTGAACTCTGCACACATTTTATGTTCCACCAGGAGGAACTGCAGCGAGGATGGGGGGGGGGTTAAGAGGAATGTCTTACTCATTTCACTATAGAAAAAAAGGAGCTGTGCGATCCCGAACGCAGGGTTGGGTTTGCGAATTTTCCAACGTGAACACCAAATTTTTTTCCAGGCATGCACTGACGACGCTTGGCCAACTTCTCGTTGGGGCTGAGGCTTCCTCCTCCTCCTCCTCCTCCTCCTCCTCCCTTCTTACTTTGTGGTTGTGGCAGATCCAGATCACCAGCTTCACAGAAAAACAGGGACATGTTCAGGATTAATCTCACTTAATCACTTAATCTCCTTTTTCCCCCTGTCTTTCCAGGGAATAAAAGTTGTTTTCAGAAAAAAAAAAAGGAAGACCCAGACTTCAAAAGAAGCATCGCTCCCTGTGGTTCCCTGCGTCGTGTGCGGAGCAGATTTCAAGGACAAGAGAGCAGCGGTCACAGATATACAGGAAACACCTGAAGATTTTCCAGGGCTCCTAAGGCACAGGAAATACAGGCCCAGAAAACACAAACACACACACACGCTCAGCTTCATCTCTCGATTTCTGTAAAGAGGCTCGCTTAAGTCCATCAGCATGTCACGCTGGGGCAGGAAAAATGTGAAAAAGGCACCAGAGGTGATCCGCACTGTGACGGAAGGCCTGAAGTCCCTGTATCGGAAGAAGCTGCTGCCTCTGGAGCAGTACTACGGTTTCCACGATTTCCACTCCGCCAGTCTGGAGGACGCCGATTTCGACAACAAGCCTATGGTGCTGGTGGTGGGGCAGTACTCTACGGGGAAGACGACGTTCATCAAGTAAGATTAATCTGTCGATTGTTTTCTCGATGAATCGTTTGGTCCGTAAAATGTTAAAAAACGTTGATCAGTGTTTGTCAAACCTGGAAATGACGATGTTCTCCAACGTCTTGTTTCGTCCACAAACCGAAATGATTCAGTTTTAACAATTTCTTTGTCGTGTGGAGCAAAGAAGCGAGGAAAGTATTCACATTTAAGAAGCTAAAACAGCTTCAAAATAGTTAATTGTTTCAGCTGTAGAATTTAGAGCTTTGCATCCTTGTATTTGCTAAGTTTTTTTTAAAGAGTGAAGATATAAAAGGCCATCTGTGTGGCTAACAGGTATCTGCTGGAGCAGGATATTCCTGGAAGCAGGATCGGACCTGAACCGACCACGGATTGCTTCACCGCCATCATGCATGGGGAGGTGGAGGGGGTCATCCCCGGGAACGCCCTCATCGTGGACCCCAACAAGCCGTTCCGCAAACTCAACCCGTTTGGAAACACCTTCCTCAACAGGTGAGAGCAGCTGGGCTTCTTTCTTTTTTAAACATAAACATATGAAGGGAGCCAGATACAGATCGGCACGACGTGAACTGAGGGGAGTCCAAACAAGGAAGGAGTGATAACAGAAGGTTTTTCAGCTCGATGGAATTTTCAAGACCCTGTGCCAAATTTCAGAGCAGGGAGGCGCTTGCTTGCCTTATTTGTGGAAAAACTGAGAAAGGGAGCGACATCACCTCCCCGAGAGCCTGGTGAAAGCCGATGAACTCGGAGAGGAACTGTGATGTACGCACAACGCTCAAAAGCTGAGGTCAGGGGCCTCCGCTGGGCGCTCGGGGCAACGACAAACACATGAACTCACAGAGCGCGTGTGTGTGTGAGGCCTGTAAAGAGAAAGCCTCAACGCTGAAGGTTCTCGACTTCCACTGTGTTGTTTTTCCACTGTTTTAAACTGAGAAGGTCATAGAAGGGAATAGCAGCACGGACAGGAACTTGCAGTGCTCCTGCTAATGAGTCTCAAACATGGAGCTGTGATGCCAGTTTTCCAGCAGACCCCCCACCCCCCTTCACCCTGTCCCTCTGCAGGGTGTGTTTTGCGACCGTGTTTGCGTCTCCTGTCTTTGCGTCGACTTCCTGTCCCGCGAGCCACTGGGCTCGTTAAGTTCATAAGTGACAGGAAGTGTCGCTGTTGTTCTAAGCCGCACGTTGTTAGCAGGACTTATTGTTTGATTCTGGCACTAGCGGTCATTTTCCTTCAGGAAGCCCAGAGCAACGAGAGGCCTACTTGCACACAATGGCCTGCAGAGGCAGGGAGGGGCGGGGGAGTCCGGAGAGGACGCGGCTTCCCAATCTGCTCCTTGAATCACATTGGCCTCTTTGATTAGAGTTAGCCATTTTGCGCATGATTCGCGTTCTTTACAAAACAAACTTCCCGAAACTCGCGTGTCGTCATCATCGTTCACGTGCGTTTTTCTTTCCGTTTACCGTTGAAAACACTAGGTTCCAGTGCGCCCAGATGCCCAACCAGGTCCTGGAGAGCATCAGCATCATCGACACGCCGGGAATCCTGTCCGGGGCCAAGCAGAGAGTGAGCCGAGGTGAGGGTAACAAAGGTGAGAGGAAGGGATATGGGGGGGCTGCAGAGACACACATCCCCCTACCGAGCGTCGACTCACAAACTCATCTCCTTGCCACGCCTGGCTAACTCCTGGGACCAGTTTGCTCTGTCACAATAACACTTGGCAGCAGCAGCAGGGAAGCAAGAAAACAGCCATAAAATCCTAATCAGGAGCAGAGATAACCCTGAGAAGAGCCTCTGTCAGCACATCTGGAGGAGTGAACCACACAGTAACTATATCACCATCATCATCATCACTGTAGGTTTTCTGCTCATCCACGCTTCAAATAACCCCCAAACATTCATGTCAATCTGCATGAGCAACTAACGAGGTTAAAACAGCGAGTGAATCCGTATTATGAAGAACACGTTTGGCATTTTGTCATTGAGTTTTTATTCTCCAAGTAGATTTTTGTCACGTATTTAATAACATGTCATGTTATTGTTAATAACATTGATCTCAGAAACTTAAAGATGCATTATGTAATAAATCCAAAGCAACTGGCCGTAAAATCCTCCTAATATGTCACAGAGACTCAGGAATAATGTTCATATAACAAACTGAACTCACCAACAACAACAGTACAGGCAAAATATTTGCATTAAAAATATTTTGCAGACTGCAAATCATTTTTATGTTTTGAAATTATGTTTTGGCATGTGGCGCCACCTACCGCCGTCTACCAATCACTGCAGTCAGTAGAGTGTCAGCAGCCGACCCCGGAAACAAAACCTTAAAGACCTCGGTATTTTGAATTTGAGGGTAGTAACCGTTTTTGACCACATTCTTACATATGGCGCCTTTAAACCTTCTGCTAAAATACTCATTCAAACGTGTCTTTGACAAAGCTGAATTCTTCGTTGACCCGTTTCGTTAATTGAATATTTTGTTTATTCAATATTTCTGTTTGAAATAGACAAGTGCAGAGCAGAGTAGTTGTAGTAGGGCTAGGGTTGGGGTTAGGGTTAGAGATTAGGAGGTTCAATTTCTATTGCACAGCCCTATTGATCCGGTGAGTGGTGATGGTGGTCCAGTCCAAACTGCACTAAAATAGACAAGTGCAGAGCAGAGTAGTAGTACTAGGGTTAGGGTTGGGGTTGGGGTTGGGGTTGGGGTTGGGGTTAGAGGTTAGGAGGTTAAATTTCTATTGCACAGGTCTACTGATCCGGCGAGTGGTGATGGTGGTCCAGTCCAAACTGCACTAAAATAGACAAGTGAAGAGTAGTAGTAGTAGGGCTAGGGTTGGGGTTGGGGTTGGGGTTAGAGCTAACCATCAGATTCTTTAATTCAGATATAGTTACCTGAAAATCTTGTCGAGTAAAAACCAAAGCAATCCATTTTGGACAATGGTCATGTTGACACAGATGAAGAAATCATCATCAAGTGATTCTTTGTGACTCCAAACCTTTAGCTGTTGTAGGGTCGACATATACCGAGAAGAGTTGAAGGGTTTGTGTCTGTGTTGACCTTCTGTACCCTGCTCCTCTCGCCCTGCCTTGTTTTGATTGAGACATTCATGCACATTTATTGTTTCATATTCATTCTCTCATCTTCCCCTTTTTCATAACCAAACAGGCTATGACTTCCCAGCTGTGCTGCGCTGGTTTGCCGAGCGCGTGGACCGCATCATCCTGCTCTTCGACGCCCACAAACTGGAGATATCGGACGAGTTCTCCGAGGCCATCAGCGCCCTGAAGGGCAACGAGGACAAACTGCGCGTGGTGCTCAACAAGGCCGACATGGTGGGCACGCAGCAGCTGATGCGGGTGTACGGCGCGCTCATGTGGTCCCTGGGCAAAGTGTTCGGCACCCCCGAGGTCCTGCGCGTCTACATCGGCTCCTTCTGGTCAGAGCCGTTGATGGTGGCCGACAACCGCAAGCTGTTTGAGCTGGAGGAGGAGGATCTGTTCGCCGACATCCAAAACCTTCCTCGCAACGCAGCCCTACGCAAACTCAACGACCTGGTCAAGAGGGCGCGCCTGGTCCGGGTGTGTAACCCCTTAGTCTGCATGTCAAAATGTCTTCTTGAATGGTCCAGTGTGTTAGAATTAGTGACACCTAGTGGTGAGGCTGCTCAGCCTTCAGGGAAATACGCTAGCCTGGTCTGGCTGGTTACAAACATGGCTGCACAAGATGGCTGCCTCTGTAAAGAAAGACCTTTTGGTAGTGAGTAAGAATTAGTGCTGTCAAACGAGTCAACGGCGTTTAACGGCGTCAACGTTAACGCATGACACGTTTCCATGACGACTGACAGGAAAAAGACGCACGTGACGTCATGTTTACGTGACTCCCGATTGTTAAAACGAGTCTCTAAAGTAACGCTAAACTTTAAAAACAGAAGCACACATACGCACTAAACAGGTACGCTTGGTTATTTGTAGCGCTGCTCTTGTCGTTTAATAAACAGACAGCTCCAGTTCCACTGTAGGTGCGCTAACCGGCGCTAAAAGGAGCTAATGCAGCTAACGGAGTTAACTGGTAAACAGTGCCTGGACTTCGGTGTCGCGGCACGTAAACATGACATGTCATTCGCGTCTTTTTCCGGTCAGTCGTCATGGAAATGTGTCCTGCGTTAACGCGTGTTAAGCTTTTGCACAGCACTAGTAAAAATATTTTGAATAGCCACCAGGGGGCAACGCCACTGGTCGTAAAAATGGGAAATTGTCTGAATCTTTATTTTCTTCAATATATAAATGAGTAGATGACGACGTGCAAAACTTTACGCCAATGTAATTAACAGCTGGTATCGTCCAACTAGAACTGAAACAATTAATCGATGAACTACCAATTACTAAATTAATCGTCAACTATTTTGATAATCGATTGATTAATTTGTTTGAAGCTTTTTTCATGATTAAAACAAGATTTCTTATCGTTTTAGCTTCTTAAATGTGAATATTTTCTTTACAAACATGGATCCACATTTTCGGACATTTTTTGGACCAATCGATTAATCAATTACTGGAGAAAAATAATCGACAGATTAATCGATTGCGAAAATGTCCAACAGTTGTCTGGTTGCAGTCGAATCTTGAATCTTGAGCTTTTAAAAGCAAAGTTCAGATTCTTATGGATGACGACAAAAAAACCAAGTGATTAGCAAATGCAACTTCTGCCAATAAAACCCGCCTAAATTTTACACACTGGACCTTTAAGTATTATTAGACATCACTGTCGTCTCAAAAGGCGGTGTGTAGTAACTTAGCAATAATCGTGTTGTGCTTCCCTTCATCCCAGGTCCACGCCCACATCATCAGCTACCTGAAGCAGGAGATGCCGTCTCTCTTCAGAAAAGTGAATAAAAAGAAGAATCTGATCTACCAGCTGCCAGTCATTTTCTCCAAGATCCAGCTGCAGCACAACATTTCTCCTGGAGACTTTCCAGACTGTACTAAGATGCAGGTAAAGGTCTGAGTCCTGATGGTTTTCACTACTGAGGAGGCAGGCAAATGTGTAAAAAAGTACACTCTTGGAAATAAGGGTTCCAAAAGGGTTCTTCTACAAGGGCTGAGGTTCTACCTGGAACCATTTGCTTCTGAAAAACCCTTTCCCGAAGAAATGGTTTTTCTTGGTAACGCTAATGGTTCCAGTAAGAACCATTTTGATCCAGAGAAGCCTTTAAAACCCCTTTCCTGAATAAAGGGTTTTAAAAGGGTTCTTGGTGGAACCCTCCAAAAGAGTTCCAAGTGGAACCTTTATAAAAAGGTTCTACCTGGAGCCAAAAGGGTTCTCCTATGAGGACAAGCCGAAGAACCTTATATAGTTCTACTTTGCACTTTTAATGTATTTCCAAGAGTGTACAGTATGTAACCTCCCCCACAAGCCTGCATTTTTTTGTATTCAGTAGTTAGACAGGCACGGTGATGTATCTCTATATAATTATTATTATCATAAAATAGCTGTATCATGATATCATCGCGGAGGGCGTTTATCAAGGAGTGTGTTGTGATTAACCCCCAAGCGTAGAAGAAGAGATAGAAGAGCACGGAAGAATGCGATGGCTTTGTTGTTGTTCTTGTGTAAGAACATCGATGTAACCTTAATTTTTTTACTTCATCTAAAATGATTTACGGTGCCTTACACATCTGCACGGTAGTGATAAAAGTAGTAAAAGACCAACAACATATTTTCACTTTTGCCCTTTTTAAGGAGCAACTGATGGTTCACGATTTCACCAAGTTCAAATCCATGAAGCCCAACCTCATGCTGGCCTTGGATGAGTTGCTGGCGTCCGACATTGCCAAGCTGATGCCTCTCCTGAGGCAGGAGGAGCTGGAGGCGGGCGAGCAACTGGGCGTGCAGGGCGGAGCCTTCCTGGGCACCCGCGGCGGGCCGTTCGGCGAGGGCGACCCCTTCGCCGAGGAGAACGGCGAGCCGTGCGAAGGCGAGGAGGACGAGGACTGGGTGGTGACCAAGGACAAGCCCAAGTACGACGAGATCTTCTACAACCTCGCGCCCAACGAGGGCAAGCTGAGCGGCACCAAGGTGAAGGACTGGATGGTGACTTCCCGCCTGCCCAACTCGGTGCTGGGCCGCATCTGGAAGCTGTCGGACGTGGACCGCGACGGCATGCTGGACGACGAAGAGTTCGCGCTGGCGGGCCACCTGATCGAAGTCAAGCTCGAGGGCCACGGTCTCCCGCCGGAGCTGCCCAACCGCCTGGTGCCGCCGTCCAAACGCAGACAGAAGGGCTCCGACGCGTAGGCACGAGCCCCGCAGAGACTCTACTCTCTAAATTCGCTGTCACACTTCCGCTTCGCTGCTGTTTTTCCCTTTTAGACCCATTTGCATGTTTTTGGCCTCGTACAATGGAAATATTGTATTATAAGTGCTCGTCTCATGATTGAGGCTGTAACAAGGGCTCTTTGCAAAAAAAAGATGATGTATTTAGACGTCACATGGGTCTGAATTTGCTTTTTATTATGCACTTTTAAATGATATATCATCTTTGTGTGTGTGTGTGTGTGCGGAGCGGTATTCAGTATATCTTAAACAGAAATACCAACACACACACAAACCTTTGACCGGACAAACAAGACGATGCTATTTCAGATCCGACCGTTCCGGGCGAGTCGATCGTCAACAAATCTTATTTACGCAAACTAATTATATTCACATGATTTGTACTGTATGATAGCAATTCCAATCCCAAACTTAATAACCTGAGCGCGTTTCACTTTGATGCTTCACATGCCACATTTATATATTTGTGCATACTTTATATTATATATGATGATTATTTTTGTAATAATTGTTAAAGTGCTGTTGTTTTGTATGTGCAGGAGCGCGACCTCAGTGCACTCGCTGAGATTAACTTTTCAACCAGACTGAATGATTGATACACTGCTGACTACTGTACACAGCTCCACCCCAAATGTCAACTGTTATTGGAACCAAATAAAGTTTTCCAACTGTGTCGAACGTTTGTTTTTAAAGAGTGAGGAAACTCGACGTAAAAAAAGCTGCTGCGTGCGACGACCGCGGGAGACTTTCTTTTCTCTGGAGCTACAGTGACTCACTCTCTCCCATCTCTGCCAAAATCCCCATACCACCATTTTTCCGAGGCCTCTCATTCCCACCATCTCCGGTCGGTTTCACTCTCACTGTAGCTTCCTTGTGCAAAATCTGAGCAAAACTACAGGCACAAATACTGTCCCGTGTACGTTAGGGATGAGTGTACTTCACACAAGGCTTCCAAGATATTTGCGAGGAGGGAAAAAAAGGAAAGAAAGAAGGGGTGGGCCCTCCACTCCTCCATGGAAAGAAACACAAATGAGAAACAGAGGCGAACCAGCTCTTTCCTCCCAGCTCGCTGGCATACAGTGAGTCACTTGTGAAGAATGCGGTGGGAGGGCCTTCAGAGTTATTAATATCCCCCTTTTCCAAGGGTCTGCTGAGGTTCCTCAGACAACATGCACACAATCCAGACACGATTACACCTTTTCTGTAGAGACCTGCGATTGGATTGGAGCGCGGTTGTGCTTTACTACGCTGGGGGGAAAAAAGGTGAAAGTTGGGAGGTTGGAAAAAGTAAAAGTGACAACAAACGACGACAAATAGTGACGTGTGTTTACGTGGAAAATGAAGGTTCTCGATGACTTTCCATGTCACTGCTCGCGGAGTGGCTCAACATTTTCAGAGAAGCAGAACAATGCCCGGCTGTCACGGGTACACTGAGTCATAAACCAGCTCCAAACATCTGATGCTCATATAAAGCGGTGGTGAGGGACCCCCACCTCCTCCTTCTCCTCCACCTCCTCCTCCTCCTCCTCCTCCATCACACACACACACACACCAGGGACAGACATCCCCAACAATGAAGCTTACTCAACATAAACCGGGGGTCTCTCCACGTACGTCACTCAACGCTTACATGGGGAATTCCTCACAGCAAACCTGGAGTTAAGAGAGGGGAGAAAAAAAAAAGCGCTGGAGGTCATCGAGAGTGGATGGAGTGGTGTGACATCTGGTGGAGGAAAGAGGAGGAGGAGGAAGAAAAGTGCACATGACACCGTCTGACCATAGATGGCAGACTGGAGCTGTTTACTCAAGTCTGTACAAGAGCTCCCATAACTGAGTTAGGTAAACATCACAAGTTTGAACTATAGCTGGAACTAACGATTACTATTTTCGTAATCGATGGAAATGACGATCGTATCAAATTATATGATTCAGTTTGAATGATTTCTTTGTTTATGTGGAGCAAAGAAACAAAGAAAATATTCACATTTAAGAAGCTAAAACAGTCGGAAATCTTCAAATCGATTATCAAAATAGTGGATGGTTAATTTATTCGATCGGTTGTTTCAGCTCTAGTGTGAACAATATTATATTTATCATCTGAAAAAAACCGATATAACTGTTTTTTCTACTGTCGTTGCATTAGTCATTGGTCTTTTTAGCCAAATAGAGACAGAGGGAACAATTAAAGTGACTTATTTTACTACTTTTTTTTATTAATCTCCCTGCTTTCATGTATTAAGATTATTATTTTTTTTTTTAACTTCATTGCATGTATAGAAGGGCCTCTACAACAAATTATTTTTCAAATTGCATGTTATTTTCTCGAATTAATTGATTAGATTTGTGTAAAATCTCCTCCATTATATCTGAAACTGTCTCGTGCCTCAAAGACAGTGTCATAGGGCAACAAAAAAATTATTATTATTTAAATTGTTGACACTTTTTCAAGTTTTGACAATGTCTATTTTATTTAATGGTAATTATTCAATGTTGTGCTCAAGAGTAACCGTCTCGTGTCAGGGTGGGGGAAAAAAAATCTGTTCACATAAGAATCGCGATTCTAATCATCCACAATTAGATTTTCTTTTTTAAGTTTCTATTTTGAAAAACCACATAAAACACCAGTTTGTGTTAATTGTGTACAGTTTATTTTTGTAACTTTCTGGGAGAAAAAGGCAGCTCGTCTAGGCTTTAATTTTTATTTTATTTGTACAGTAAGTTTTTATTTGTTTTGAATGAATAACTTAACTTTAGTCTTAAGTCATTTTATTTAAAAATCACATTATCTTATACAAACTGTATTGTTTTGATGCCATAATTTGCCTAAACACACTATACATTGTATCAATTTTTGAATTGAGAATCGATTTTGAATCGAATCGTGAGACACCCAAAGATTCACATCCCTAGTCTCGTGTACCTAATCTCAAATAAATAGTCAGTTCCAGCTCACTTTGAAGTTTATTTATTCAAAAAGATACCAAACTATGATGAAAATATCTTGGCGAGGTTAGCTCAAAAAATAAGAAATCTTACCCGACTATATTTGACACATTCTGATCGGACTAAACCACAAGTCTTTAAAAAAAAGAAAGAACCTTAACATGTAGACACATCGAAAACAGCAAAACTGAACCACATCTTTATAAAGAGTAAAACAGGCCTGTAGCAAAGATAGTTCCATCGGTAAATATGAATTCCAAAGGCAGATTTATTAACTGGACTGTTTTCAAATGAACATTTGAAACATTCTCCTCAGTTCTTATAAGATAGTGTTTGTGATTTCTGCAGTGCTTAGAAGCTGAAGTGGTTTTTAACGTCCTTTATTTGCTTCATCATGTCACCGATCTGCTGGCCCTGTTCTCTCAGGACGTCCTGGACCACCTTCTTCTGTTGAGCGTTGAGCGAGACCTTGGTCCGGTCTGCGGACGCCTGCTTCTCCACCTGCGTCTTCTGGTACTGCATCTTCATGTTCACCTGTTTGATGCAGTTGTTCAGGTGCTTCAGCTGATCGCTGATGGTCTGCAGCTCCTTCTTCATGTCCTTCTCACTGCTGGACAGTATGGGCAGCTGGCTCTGCAGACTGCCCAGCACCTTCTTAACCCGGTTCATGATGGTCTCCTGGCGATACTTTGCGTCTTCGTACTTGTCGGCCAGCCTCTCTGCCGACTCCGTCAGACTCTTCCTCTCCTCTCTGCACAGCGACAGCTCCTCCAGCTGCTTCTTCCTCTGGCTCGTCAGGAGCTTCACGCGTCTCTGCAGCTCCTCGCGGGCCATGTCCTGCTTGAGAATGTACTCCTCGCGGAAGACCTGCGTGGCTCTGCTGAGGAGCTGCAAACACTCCGGCGGCGGCGGCGACGTCTCCTTGTCCCCGGCCTTCAGGACGAGAGGATTGGTGGAGCTGCGTGTCAGGATGTTGCGGATGTGCTGCTCGAAGGAGTCGTTGGCCAGGCCGCGCAGAGGGGAGCTGACGGAGCCGGAGCCAGGGTGGGTGCAGAGCAGAGGAGGCGAGGGAGGGCGGATGGAGCTCAGCAGGGGCAGCAGGATGCACTCGTACGTGCTTGTGATGCAGATCATGGTGGCGCCCAAGGACAGATCAGACACAATCAAAAAGCCACGAACTGGCGCCGACTGACTGGTAAGAAGTGGCCTGGTGCAGAGAATGTGCTCGACGATGCAGCGCTTCTCAGCAGCCAGCTCCTGGAGACTGTCCTTGTCCTCCTCGTTCGACTGGAGGAACTTCTGCAGCTTGTTGACCCAGATGAGCCCCACGCTGTGCACTCCCGCTTCGTGGGTGCAGTGGTACCTGTGCTGGCACAGGGGGTCTCGGTGCAGTCTGATGCGACAGGTGAAATCAAACTCCTGCGGCTCCTCGTCCTCGCCCGTGGCCACTTTGAGCGTGAGCTCCAACTCGACGCATTCGAAGACGTAGAGAGCCGGCACCGCCGCTGCGTCTCTGATCCACTTCTCCACCGCCTCCTCCTCCTCTTCAGACTCCAGCACCACACAGTGATACAAAGTGCCCGTTTCCGTGGCAATGACCAGGATGCTGGGCACGCATGGCAGACAGAGAATGGCACAAGCATCATAGCCATAGTTGTCCTCTGCTGCAGGATACATGGGGAGGGGTCCAACAGGTTTGGTTAGATTCACGTTGTTTGCCTGACTTGTGTAGCTCACATACGTCTCCCCGTTTTCGTAGAGGATGTACAGAGGATAGACCTGTTGATCTTTGCCGAGCTTTGCTGCAAGGTGCCGAGGAGGAGACGACACCGGTCCGAAGTCGAATGCCACTGCGATCTCACCTAGAGATGCTGCATAGGAGCAAACTGTAGGCAGGAGGCTGCCGTCGTCATCAGACTGCGACAAGGACAGGATGCTGGTCGGAGTCTGGGGCGACTTCAAGCCGTAAAACCTGATGGTGTTGTCGGATGTGAGCAGCACCAGGTGGGGCTCGTCGGTCTCGCTCGGGTACCAGGCCGCCTGTCGGAGATTCACGGACTGGGAGCTGGTGAAGTAGCGCTCCGCCACCGGGGTGGTCTTGCAGTTGATCTCGCTGCGTCCGCCCTCAAACTCGGACCGTTTCCCCCAGCGCTGCGGGAGCTCCAGCACGGAGACGCCCCGCTGCCCCACGAGCGCGACGTGGTGCTGCGTGGGACTCAGCAGCACCTGGCACACCTCGAAGAGAGGCGGGTTGATGCACATCAGAGTCTGACACTTCCCGCCGATGCTGCCGCTGTCGTCCGAGTTCAGCTGCCTCAGGTTGGTCGTGTGAAACAAGCGGTCCGCGTCGTCCCACACGAAAAAGTCCCCGCCCAAACAAAACGCGAGGTTCTTGGCGATGCCTCGTTCATTTTTACGACTTCTGGAATCCGACTTGTCTCGTATTTTTCTGAAAACTGCGTGGTTTGGCAAGTCTTCGACCCACCGCTCCGCGCCGTACGCCGCCATCTTGATTCGTGTTCTTCTTCTTTTTCTTTTTATTTCCGGTGCGTTCGTGCGCATTATCGCCACCTATTGGACCGGAGTGCGGTGTAAGAGAAAACAACGACAGAAAAGACGAACAAACAAAAGAACAATTCACGTATTTTTGTTGTTTGTATGTGTCTATGCACAGTACATCGAATCTAAAAATTGGAAAGTGCTTTATACGTAAAACATTACAATCTTAAAATAAAAGGTGGCTTATATTTGAAAAACTGTTTTGATATTTATTGTATATACCATACACACAACTGAAAATAAAGTGGAAATAACGTAAAATATTCAAGAGTTGTGCAGTTAAATAAAATCTAATAGGGGAAAAAATATATTTCCTAAGTTTGGTCAATCTACTCTTTTGTGCCTTTAATGTTACCTTAATCAAAGTAAAACAGCTTTAGATTAAACAATACACATGTTAGGCATCTGACATAGCAAGGAAGACTACATAATTTCCAGTGTAAAAATGAGACGAAACAACAGAAAGAACAGGTATCTTAATTTATCTTTAATGTTTTGTTTTGTAATTTGAGAAGAAAATGCAATATATCACTAATTGTGTTCAAGATGCATTTTTTGCATGTTTTGTTTTTTTAAAATGTACAACTTAATCGTAAGCAAAACGTGCATTTAAAAAACAATAATGTTGAAAACGATATAAAGAACTGAACAGTGTTATTTATCACATAGAATCAACAGGAAATATGTAAATACACAGATATAAACTGGTTTCCTTCCTTCCACACACTCCATGGCAACACGGGTGTTTCACGACAGTCATTTTAACGTATTACGGTGGCCGGTGTCGTACATTTTGCAGAATCACCATGGCGTTGAAAGAGACCGCCGGACTGTACGATACACTCAAAACAGAGTGGAATAAGAAAAATCCGAACCTGAGTAAATGCGGGGAGCTTCTGAGCAAACTCAAGGTAACGTATATCGTCGATTACCGTCTGTTTTTGGTTCAACGAGGAACCAGAAACAGCCGGTTTATGAAGCGCTAGCGCTGATAGCTTACGTAGCTAAGCTAACGGGGCTAATCATAGCTGTGTGTGGTTCTTGTGTTTGGTAAACTATATAAATACCCATAGTCGTGTCATTACAACGGTAATGTTGCGTTGTCGCCGTCTATCTGATAAAACTATTAAGACATTTAAAGTGATATAAACGAACAAAATAAAGGATTTTAATCAGTGTTGCTAACACGTTAATGTCAATTCATTGTCAAGCTAGCTTGTGCCTTGGATGTGACATATCAACATATCGGGTATATTTATTTTGTATATTGTTCTCGTATCCTAAATGTAACCACTAGTTTAAAATGACCTCAATAAGAAAGTCCAGGACAAATCAAACTAAAGCACTGCATATAAGATGAGTTAGTCCGTGATTAATCCTTAAATGGGAACATTTACAGTGTCACAGCAGCTAGGACGGTAAACATTAAGGTAAAATTTAAAAATAAACATGTATTTTCACATTTTGAATGTACAATAACGAAAAATATTTATAATATGACTTTAAACAAAGGTTAAAATAGAATATACGTTGTAGACATTTCTTACCTACAAATTATATACACCAATATTTTTACTAAAATGAATATACCACTAAATATTATTGACATTTTTATTAAGTATTCTACTTAACATGGACTATAATCCTTAAAATATCATGATGCAGCCACTTTAATAGGCACACAGGGTACCTATTAAAGTGGAGATCTCCTTCAGTGTGTGTTATTTCAGGTAATGTTGCTGTTCTTGTCATTTTCACCCAGAGAACTGCAGCTTACTGGATATTTCATTTGTTTCTTTGCTCCACATAACAAAGAAATCATTAAAACTGAAACATTTTGGTTTGTGAACAAAATAAGACATTAGAGAACATCGTCATTTCCAGGTTTGACGAACACTGATTTTTAACATTTTCTGGACCAATTTTTTGGACCAAACGATTCATCGATTAATCAACAAAATAATCGACAAATTAATCGATTATGAAAATAATCGTTAGTTGCAGCTCTAGTATACACGCCTAAATGCAGTGGGTTGTTGCAATGTCTTTGGCTGATCAGATATTTGCATGAACAAGCAGTCTTATAATCCAGTCGGCAGTGAGTGCATCTTTATCTTAGATTTAACAAGTAATTAATAGTAGCACAAGAGACATGTGAAATGTTGTCGGGAATAACACCAACTGTCTCTTTACAGGTTTCATTGCTGGAGCTGAACTTTTTACCTACCAGTGGGTCTGCGCTCACCAAGCAGCAGCTCATTTTAGCTCGTGAGTATTGGTGTCAAATTAAAGTTTAATTCATGGGGGAAAAAAATCAGTAGCAAAGCTTTCATTAAATCAAATCAACGTCTGTCTTTCAGGAGATGTCCTTGAAATTGGAGCCTTGTGGAGTATCCTGAAGAAGGACATCCCGGCCTTTGAGAGATACATGGCTCAGCTAAAATGTTACTACTTTGACTACAAGTAATGTCACCTTCAGATTCTTTTTTTTTTTTTTCATATTGTGTGGATGAATGTTCTGCTCACTTATTGCTGTTTCTCTCTCTGTTTCCTTTTAAAGGGATGAGCTGCCCGAAGCTGCCTACATGCACCAGTTGCTTGGACTGAACCTTCTCTTCCTGCTCTCACAAAACAGAGTGTCTGAGTTTCACACGGAACTGGAGAGACTGAGCGCGAAAGATATTCAGACCAACGTATACATCAGACATCCAGTGTCCTTAGAGCAGGTGCGGCTCTTTATCCAAAGCCAATGCTGAAAGCTTTGTTATCGCTCTGTCATCACCCTACATATGCAGATATTCCACTGTTAATATGTTCCAAAAATGAATAGTGAAATGCAGGGAGTTAATATTTTGTTTTCACAAACACTGAAGAGGTTGAAATTACTAATTTTAACTAAAAATAGTCTCTCAGACATATGCCTGGTCTGTAGAATCTACATAATACGTCATAACCTTTTGTGTTTATGCCACTTCTAATGTTTTCTAATGTTTTATATCTTCTTGGTCATTTCAGTACTTGATGGAGGGAAGCTACAACAAGGTTTTCCTTGCCAAAGGCAACATTCCTGCCGAGAGCTACACGTTTTTTATAGATATTCTGCTTGACACAATTCGGTAAGTATGAATATGACAATTTCTACCCGCCTTATAACAATATAGTACATTTTTTTCCTTGTGAAAGGGTTGTTTAGTTTAATTTAAAATAACATAATGACCAAACACCTCTCTAACTTGATGAGACTGTACTTTAAAATACAGAGTTGCTTGTCTGTCCTTTGTCACTGACTCATGACGGTGTACACAGACCAGATGATGATATTGTGTTTTACATTTGTGTATTAATTTGTCTAAATGTGTGACCTTTTTATTTTAATTGTAGTGATGAGATCGCAGGATGCATCGAGAAAGCGTACGAGCAGATCCAGCACAGCGAAGCCACCCGTGTGCTCTTCTTCACCTCCCCAAAAAAGATGACAGATTATGCCAAGAAGGTATGTATGTTTTCATTTTACACTCAAGAAGCTGACGTGCAATGAAATCTTTGGGTTTTCTATCTAAAGTTACATTCAATCCCAATGTTGGTAGGAGTAAAAAGTGTCCACGACTTAAAACAGAATAAGAGTAGAAAAACAAGGCAAAAATCAGATTAGTTATGTCAAATTAGGTCGATGTTTTAAGGAGTTTATTTGTCAAATGCAGCAAAGAAACCAGGAAATATTCACATTTAAGAAGCTTAGAAATCATGTTTTAATTATTATTTAAAAATGATTCATTGAATAATAGTTGCAGCCCTAGTATTATTTATCATTATGTAAACAGTTAAAAAGTGCAAATCAGCTAAATATATGGAATGACATAATTTATCGGCCACCGTCTGCCCTGATTTCTAAAAATCAGCATCAGTCACAGAAAAACCTGTGTCGACCTCTGCTCTGCAGACTCTCACGTACAAAATGTGCTTGGTTCACTCTGTTTCAGAGGGGCTGGAGTTTGAGCCAAGACGGCTGTTACTCTTTCACCAGTCAGCAGCAGCGGACAGAAGAGGTGACCATCCCCTCGACCGAGCTGGCGCAACAGGTCATCGAATACGCACGACAGCTGGAAATGATTGTGTAATCCAGGAACACACTCGTCTTTGTACAGACACACTCTGACATAACGTGACGCCCGAGCCACTTCACATCCAGTCCGCTCAAACGCAGCGTCCCTCAGTGGTCGGATTCTTATTCATAACTGGGATACATCCAGTGTCTGTTTTGTTTTCCCCCCGTTTTCATCCACAGGTCTTATTGTCAGGGCAATTGGCTGTCATTTTGAAACACAGGGAACACAATTAAAAGTTTTACAGGTGACCAGCCTATTCAGCAGTTGCTGCATACAAGGATTTCCATTTAATAAATACTTTAAAAAATTTATTTGGCTCATTGAAACTTTACTGACTTCACAAATTCAGGCGCTAACTCTCCTTTTTTTTTATATATATACAAAGTTCACTTTCTCGTTTGTAGAGCTCACACAAATGTGTCGCCCTCGCCTTGTATCCTAGCAACTGACTTTGAATTGCCATTGAAGTTTTGAGTGTTTTCTAAATGGTAATGCCTCTTCCTCTCTAGAAGATGGTTTGTAATCTAGTTGATCTCACACACACAAAAAAAGTCTTTGTCTGCAATAAATGATTCAGAGACTAAACAGTTTGAATGTCTGCTCCTTTATTTCACGTTATTTAATGCTACTACTCCTTGTCCGAGGAAGAAAATATTTTATTTTGAAAAGTTCCTTATAAGCAGCTAATCGATTTTGGTTTCTGTGGCAAACACCTTTTGTGACGATAAAGAAACTAATGATAAAAAATTATCTAGTTTTATAAATATTTATAAATCAACATAAAAACAAAGTAATGTACTTGTTCCTGTGTAGGTCTTCTTAATTGCTGTTTTTGTCCTCGTCATAAGTTTGAATACAGTGAGTACAATGACGAAATGGGAGTTATATATGGAACACTTGGTGCTGTTGTAATGTTTGTTTTTAAATCCTCAAAATGTTTGTTTCCACCCAGTTAAAGTATATCCAAAGAAGGATTGTTGACTTTGTGATTCATCACAAGCTGCTTAATGAGCTCAGTTTTGAATACTCCTCTGATTAAGCCGAGTGAACCTGAGGAAGCCGCAAGACCACGTGGTTCACTCATGAATAAAACTCAGCAGTGCAGCGGGTTTTCACTTTTAAAAATGCTCATTTAAAAAAACAAAACAAAAAAACATTAAAACGTTTTTTAAAAGTTTTTTGAAAAGTCCCCCAAAATTTGACTTTTTTATTTTTTTAATTTGACAGAAAAGTATGTCATCCAAAATTTTACCAAAAAGTAAAAAAAATCATGGGTAAGTATGTCGTCCAAAATTTGACAAAAACATTTTTTTTAATTTGTCCGTAATTTCACCAAAAAGTCATAGTATAGTATGTCATCCAAAATTTTACAAAAAAGTCCACAAAAACATTGTCCCAAAAAAAGTGTGAGGAAAGTTTTTCTGAAAAACAAAATGTCAGGAAACTTTCTTACAGTGGCCCTGAGGTGCAAAACACAAACGCAAATCACAAAACACAACACAAATCAAAAACACAAACGCAAATCAAAAAACACAAACGCAAATCAAAAACACAAAAACATTAACTCAAAACGGAAACATATCACACAGCACAAACACAAAAGCAGAAAACACGAAAACATTATCTCACAACGCAAACACAAATGCAGAAAACACAGAAACATTAACTCACAACGCAAACACAAATCACACAACGCAAACACAAAAGCAGAAAACACAAAAACATTTACTCACAACGCAAAGACAAAAGCAGAAAACACAAAAACATTACCTCACTTTAGCTCACTTGGTAGAACTGCTGTTCTATGTAGAAGTGCACGCTACAGAGAATTCCAGTTCAAATCCCGCCCCAAGCAGAAAACACAAACAAAAAGCATTTAACACAACAACATTATGTCACAACGGAAATGAAATTCATAAAAACGCAAACAAAAAAGCAGACAACACAACAGAAATGCATGTCAAAACGGCAACGCAACTCAAAAAACAACAAAAAACATTGTTTACTGCGATCGACCAGTTCAATGAGCGGGAAACAACGTTTTTCGTTGTTTTTTGAGTTGCGTTTCCATTTTTTAATGATTTTATGTTTTCTGCTTTTGTGTTTTCGTTGTGAGTTAATGTTTTTGTGTTTTTTGATTTGCGTTTGTGTTTTTGATTTGTGTTGTGTTTTGTGATTTGCGTTTGTGTTTTGCACCTCAGGGCCACCGTACATTTTGGGCAAAAAAAAAAAAAATTCAAAAAAATTAACAGATTTTGGACGACATAGTATAGTATGAGGTTTTTGTCAAATTTTGGACCAACATTTTTTTCAAAAAACATTGTGAGATTTTGGACGAAATAGTGTAGTATGATATTGAGGTCGACGACGTATGACGTTTTGTCACATTTTGGGCTAAAAAAAAAAATCATGTTTTTGTGTTTCCTGCTTTTGTGTTTGTGTTGTGTGATTTGTGTTACCGATTTGAGTTAATGTTTTGTGTGTTGTTTTGATTTGCGTTGTGTTTTGGTGATTTGCATTTGTGTTTTGCACCTCAGGGCCACCGTAGTATTTGGACAGGGGGTGGCGCACTTATTGGCCCCTCCCACATCCAATTTTCCACGTACTATCTATGAGTTTTAGGTCTTTAGAATCTTTTTACTTTAACCGTCATATACACATATATGTATATATATATATATATACACATACATATATATATACACATATATACATATACATATACATATATATACATACATATATACATATACATATACATACATATATATATAAATACACATATACAAACATATATATATATATATATATACATACATATATACACACACATATACATATGTATACATATACACACATATATATATATATACATAAACATATATACATACATATATATATATACACATATATACACATGTACATATATATATACATACATATATACATATATATATCCACTGAACATAATCATACAAATGAAAAGTTGAGTCATTGTTAAGTAGGAGAATGAGGCTGATGTGGCGCCCCCTGCTGGTCACAACTGAAACTTCATGTGAGGAAAACCTGTTGAGAAGAAAAGTTTCAGTGGAAATGAAACGAAAACACAGACGACAATTTAAATGATGGAGAGAAAGAAAGAAAGAAAGAAAGAAAGAAAGAAAGAAAGAAAGAAAGAAAGAAAGAAAGAAAGAAAGAAAGAAAGAAAGAAAGACATAAAGAAAGAGAATTAAAAGAAAGACGTAAAAGAAAGAATTAAAGAAAGAATTAAAAGACATGTCTGTGAAGACATGAAAAGAGAGAATTAAGAGAGAAATGTCTTCATGTCCTCGTGTCCTAAACGTCCTCGTGTCCTAAATGTCCTCGTGTCCTAAACGTCCTCGTGTCCTAAACGTCCTTGTGTCCTGTCCTGAGACACAGAGACAAACAGACTGAACTGAGAGTCTGTTTGTGTCGAACAGTTTTACTGAGTTTAAAAAGTGAAGACAGAAACAGAGGTTTGTCACGTTGACTCCTCCCACTCCGTCTCCTTCACTTTATTAAAAATCTAAACTAAACCGGGTGTTGATCAATGTTTTTTTCATGGATGATATCGACTCAAGTCAACTTTATTTACACTTTATATAAATAAAAATAATAAAAACTAAGTTACCATGAGAAAACCCAACAAATCACACGATGAGCAAAAGCCTCGAGGTAGGAGGAAATCTCTGGAGTGTGCGGCCTTCTGCCTCGACCGGTCGGGGTGAAAGGGAGAGGGGGGGGGGGAGGAGGGAGGGGGGGGGCGGAGCCAAAGGACAAGAGAGAGACACACAACAACAACAGCAGCAGCAGCAATACAATCAAAGTGTGACAGTAACATGGCTTTGTGTTTCGAGTTGCGTTCTAAGAGCGGCGGCGTAATCGAGCGGCGGCGTTATCGAGCAGTAACAACTGAGCATTGATAAGCAACTTTGTGTTGTGCACAAACAGAGGTAAAGAAATACAGAGACAATGTAACTGTGCATCGGCGATGGCGTGGAGACGATGGCGAAAACCATGTTGGAAACCATGGTGAAAACCATGTTGGCTTCCATTCTGGAATCGATAAGAAAAACAAAACATGAGTCACTTATGCAACAGTTGGAGTCTGATATACTCACAACCGCAGGTTCTTCTCATATAATGGAGGAGGGGGCGGGGCTAATCTCAGGTGGATTTGGGACGGTTCCACGTTCCACGTTAGGTCTCCATTCTGGAATAGATTAGAAACACAAACAGACAAAAGCAGCAGCAGCAAACATCGACGCTAAAACCTATTTAATATAAGTGGTTTTTGTGATTTACATTTAAAGTCTGTTAATTCCTTTAAATGTATATATAATAAAATACAACTTCAACTAAAGTAAAGCAGAAACTATCAAAACAAAACACACAGACTATAATAATCCTAATCTAACCCAACAGAGATCACACTTTGAGCGAGCACAGCTAAAGGCAAGTGGAGAGAAAGTTAAATCTCTGACAGAACCAAACTCAAAGATGTGCAGCCATCTGCCAAGGCCGGTTGGGAGAAAGGAAAGATGGGGGACAGAGAGGTGGGACAAGAGACAGGTAAAATGGTAGCATTTAGCTAAACACACTCCAATAATCTAACTTACATCTCTAAAAGGTCTTGCATCATCTAAGTTTACCTATAATCCTGATTGTCCGTTTTATTTCTACATAGTCGAACTAACTTTCTGAAAACTGCGGAGGACAATTGTTGCTAAAGCTAAAGCACAAGACCTTCCTAAGAAAGAGGAAACCCAAAAGGTTCCGGCAGTCAATGCAGCAGACCATATATCCTACAAGTTTCATTATCAGAACAGATTAGGTCAGCAGGTGTGGCAAGCGTGCCTCGACAGGTTGGGGTGAAAGGAAAAATGGGGGGGAACAGAGGAAGTGGGAGGGAGATAAAGGAGGAAGAGACGAGGAAAAGGGGGATAGTATGCTACCATTTTAGTGACTATATTTGATAATCTGAAAATCTCTGATAGAACCAGACTCAAAGATGTGCAGCCGTCTGCCTCGGCCGGTTGGGAGGGAAGAGGAAAAGGAAGAGGAGGAGGGAGGGAGGAAGAGGAGGAGGGAGGGGGAAGAGAGACTATGCTAACGGTTCTGAAACACCCTTTTAACAGGAAGTTAAAGAGAGACTATGCTAACGTTTCTGAAACACCCTTTTAACAGGAAGTTAAAGAGAGACTATGCTAACGTTTCTGAAACACCCTTTTAACAGGAAGTTAAAGAGAGACTATGCTAACGTTTCTCAAACATCCTTTTAACAGGAAGTTAAATCTCTGGAGAACCTGATTAAATAATATTAGTAATAATAATCTAAGATATAAGCTAAAGGGCTTGTTTTTCTATAAGATAAGACTTTATCCATCCAGGTGGGGGGTGGTCCACATTCCATTGCGTCCAATCCATTTCCATTGTGTTGAATCCAATCCATTGCGTTGACTCCAATCCATTTCCATTGTGTTACACCCAAGCCAAACAAACAAATGGCACCAAAGCCAAACAGAATCACAGCACATGACCATACCAAATGTCATGAAATTAAACACCTGAAATCAAAACACGAGAACCTGAAAAGTAACAAGTCTGTTTTAAGTCAGTCAAGCGGCGTCAAGGTCAAAACAATGTCGGAAGTCAGGTGTGTGTGTGTGTGTGTGTACGTATATGGAGACCTTCGAGAACCACAAGACATGAACAAAGTGCTCAATGTGATGTGCTCTCATAGACCATATATATAAACCTAAATAAATCTCTGAAAAGCCTTTGAAAACCACAAGACATGAACAAAGTGTTCAATGTGATGTGCTCTTTAAGAAAAAATTCTGAAAAAAAAATTCAGGAAACTGAAAAAAAAGTACAGGAAACCTGCCTTGTAAAGAAAAGGCAGAAAAGTATTTCATGCTTTCAAACTGAAATATATATTGAATTTTACTTTTTTATTTAAAAAAAAAAAAAAAGGAACATTAAAAAAAATTTAAAAACATTTTTGTGAATGTGAAGAAAATGTGAATTATTTTCAATATAATACATGCACAATAGTAGTAGTAGTACAGCCTAGTATATGTCAATAATTAGCAGCAACACTTGTGACAGTGCCATCTAGTGGACATAGCATGTTTTCCCCAACATACCAAAAATGACGCCATCTGGTGGAGAGCAGTGAAAGGTGTCGCTTCCAAGGCAAAAGCCCAGATTGACGCCAAGATCTAATAAAATGTGTGTATTATACTTTAATATAAGTTTGAATGGGTTTGAATGGGACAATTTTTGCGCTTAACGACATGAGTGTAACTCTTGTTTTGTTTTTTCAAACAGTGTATTTTAGCCTTACTGTAGGAGCTGAGCTGGAAATAACAAGATCAAATAAAAAAAAAGTAATGCACGAGCATATGCACTGACACAAAAATGTAAAATAAAGCCAAAATGATCACAAAGAAAGAGAAGAAGAATGAAAAGTGCATTAAAAATGTGCACAATCTGAAAGGTTGTAGTTATACATTTTATTTTAGTAACACATTCATATTCACATCATTAACACATTCATATCAGATTCAGTGATATTCACGTTGTTTTAACACTTCTTTCTTTCTTTCTTTATTATTATAATATTTGTATTATTATTATTAAACCTAAGCTACTGTGCCTTTAAGAGACACTGCTGTCCATGGTGCTGAAACACTGGGATCCTACACAGTTGGAACAGTTGGTTGTGTCCCTTGTTTTGTTTTTTTTGTTTTTTCTTGTTTTGAACAGGGAAAACTTTATAAAACACAGTCATAAACAACACAATTTACTGTGGCAGCACAAACACTGTGATATAGGATTTTTTTTTTTTTTTTTTGTGAATGGAAGCGCAAACGCGCGCGCAAATGAAGCGCCAGTGGTGTTTTTGTTCTACTATAGAGTTTGTTGTGATAATGAATGGAGCAACTGGGGCTCATTTGTGAATTTTTCTTTTTGTAATATTATTATTATTATTATTATTTATTTATTTATTTATTTATTTACCACCCACGTCACTGCACATAACTCCGTTTTGAACAATGCGAAATCACATGGTCGCAAACCTAAAGCCACGATGCTGTCAATGATTAGTGCGGATGTGTTGGCACAGGGGCAGGTAGAGAGAGGAAGGGGATGAGGGAGGGAGGGAGGGAGCGAGAGAGAGAGAGAGAGGGAGGGAGGGAGAGAGGAAGGGAGGGAGGGAGGGAGGGAGGATGCTGCCAGCGGAAAATGGCTGCTGCAACCTCAAGCCTATCCTGATACACCGAAACGACATCAAGGTGGAGAGAGAAAGAGGAGGAGGAGGAGGAGGAGGAGAGAGGGAGGAAGATTAGGAAAAATGAGAGCAGATAGAGAGAGAGAAATGTGACTGAGTGTTTCCTGAAAGGAGGATAAAAAAGAGAGAGAGAGAGAGGGAGGGAGAGAGAGAGAGAAAGAGAGGAGAGAGAGAGAGAGAGAGAGAGAGAGAGAGAGAGAGAGAGAGAGAGAGAGAGAGAGAGAGAGAGAGAGAGAGAGAGAGAGAGAGAGAGAGAGAGAGAGAGACCCTGGGGTGGGCTGCTGTGCTGCAAGCGGCGGGCAACACCGAGCCATGGAGGGCGAGTAAGTCCTTATATTTTCATTTTTAACATTGCAGATAATGTTCTATATTCAACCACATCCGCCACAAAGACAAGACAAGACAGGAGAGAGAGAGAGAGGGGGAGAGAGGAGAGGAGAGGAGAGAGAGGAGAGGAGAGCAGCGCCATCAGTGTTCCACCAAACCCAGCATCAGCATCAGCATCAGCATCAGCATCATGCACTAACATCAGCATCAGCCGCTGCTCTATAGAGACAGAATAAAAAACACACCATTACGTCGTCTGGAATCAACAGCATCCACCCTCATTTTCACGCCACTGTGTGTGTGTGCGTGCGTGTGCGTGTGTGTGTGTGTGTGTGTGTGTGTGATAAACGTGAAGCACCTGCATGTGCATCTTTCTGTGCTTTTACATAGCTCACACACACACACACTGACACTGACACACACACACACCTTTACGCACAGCATTCAACACAACACTGAATCCACTCTGCCTTTATATCATCACATATGTGGTCATTTTACACATAAAATGCGTGCCTGGTTATTTTTATAATAATAATAATAATAATAATAATATTATAAATATGAGTGTGTGTTTATGTGTGTGTGTGTGTGTGTGTGGAGAAAAAAAAGGCGAAATATGGCGAGTTTTGGCTCCAGCATCGCGTCATTCAAGACATGGCTACAGTGAGGCGAGGGAGGGATGGAGGCGTTGTGATTTTTATCAACGTGTCTCGGGGTTTCATTATGATTTTTTAAAGCCAAACTTTATGAATGAAATGTGATTTTTTTTTCTCCTCCTCTCTCCTCTCTCTCTCTCTCCTCTCACCCCCTCCTCCTCTCCTCTCCTCCTTCCCTTCTCTAATCGGCCCCCTCCCCCCATCTCTCGTTTCCTCTCCATCCTCTTTCACCCACTCGTTCCCTTTTTCCCCCCTCTTCCTTTGCCTTGCACTTAGGCCTCATCATCATAATATTTATCTAAATATAATCATGTATGCTATAAATATATATATATATATGTGTGTGTGTGTGTGTGTGTGTGTGTGTGTGTGTGTGTGTGTATAAGTCGACTCCCTGTCTTCCTGTGTCCCATTCATAAAAAAAAAAACCCTATCATGATATCGGGGGTGTTGTTAATGAGCGCGGTCAGCAGGGGCGGAGTGGAGAAAAGGAGCGTCTGCACTGGGGCAAAGAGAATCATGCTAAATTAATACATTTGTTAAAGACAACAATAACAATAACAACAATACTAACAACAGCTTCTACACATGTGGCTGAGTGAAAGAGGGCAGAGTTTGCAGATTTGTGTTCTTGCAGGAATGTTTCAAGGGGGGGGGGCTCTAGTGGAGAATGGGTGCGTTCATTGATATATATCTCTATCTGGGAAACGCTCATTCTTCGTCACTCTCTCTGTGCTGCCTCTGTTTCCACTCCCTTTAATATAAATGTCAGATAATTATGTAATGTGTTTATATATATATATATATATATGTTTATGTATATGTATGTATACACTCCTTCACAAACTATTTTTTACAAAATGTGATTTCAGAAATCACAAGAAAGACATTTAGATATTTCTGAAATGATGCCACGTTTCAGGGATTATCCCGTCTTGTCTTATGTTTTTAATGTTCCAGTGCAAGAAGGGAATGTAGGTTTCATTCATTCATTCATTCATTCATTCATTCACTGAGTGAAAGTTGAACAAACCAGATTACTTGCAGTGCGGGTGCCTGTTGGACATTACTGTGCAGGAATTAGAACAATCTGAGTTAATAATACGGATTAAAGTAAACAAAGATATAATACATATGGAAAAAAAATTTTTAATACCATGAATACCAGCAGTATTTCAATAGGAGCTATCGCACATTTTCAGTAGTATACATAAGTATGAATTAATACTATTACTATTACTACCTAACCCTAATCCTAATCTCACCCTAAAACATCTTCACCTTAAAATTTAATAATTTATGTTACGGGGACATGATTATTGTCCATAAATCTATTAATCTCAGGACACTTGATGATGGTTTAATTCCTTTAACGTTACACAAACCTTAACCCTAACCAGTTAATACTCACTCCTAACTTTAACCTTAACCTATAACCACAATTCAAATCTTATAATCCTAAACTTCTAAAGCAGTTCCTCAGAGTTTCTGCCTCACTAGGACCAGGTTTGGATCTCCATGAGGACTACTGGTCCTAAAGAGGTAACACACACACACACACACACGTTCAAACAAATATCAAATCACAAATTTCACTGAATTTCAATCGTTCTGTTTTACAGATTAGATTAGATTAAGAATAAATCAAGACATAAACGTTACAAACAATTTTCCATTCGCCCTTTGGTTGATGTTTTGGTGGAATATCATCTTTTATCCTCTAAATACTGGAGTGAAAAAACGAGATCATAAATCAAATCGCATCATATATATCAGAGGAATCTTTAATCCCCGATCTTTCAGCCTGGATTCTCAGATTATATCCTCATTATTAGTCTGACTGTGGCTCTGTGTGTTGTTGTTGTCGTCCTGTTGTTGTGTCTCAGGTTGTAACAAACATTAATCAAACATTCAAAGTGATTATAATATGTGGTGTCATTTTACTCACCAGGTAAAGTGTGTTCTTCTGCTTCACGGTTTGATGAGTGATGAGTTAGTTGCATTTCTGTCATATAGAAGCAGTCTGGTCATTCTCCACTGACAAGTCATAGAACTTAGATTCTCTTTTTCAGCAGAAACATGGCAGGAAATATTTAGTTCTTTTTTATTTTGAAAAAAAAAATGTTTAAAAAAAAATTCAGGAAGGGTTTTTTGAAAAAAAAAAAACTTTTTGAAAAATAAATAAATTTGAAATACATTTTTTTTAGAAAAAAAAAACTTTTTGAAAAAAACCCATCTATTTCAAAAAAAAAAACTTTGAAAAAAAAACTGAAAAAAAACCCATCTTTTTGAAAAAAAACATTTTTGAAAAAAAAAAAACTTATCGAAATAAAAACAACTTATTGAAATAAAAACTACTTATTGAAAAAAAAACTTTTTTTTTTTTTTTTTAAAGGAAGGCAATGTAGTTTTTTTTTAAATGTGATGTATTTTTTTTTTTTTTTTTTAAAGCCAAACATTTACATTTAAAGTGACTTAAATCACCTTTCTACCTCACTCTCATGCTCAGATTGAACTTAAGCCGGTCATCTTGGCCACGTCTCCATGCCAACATGTACTGAGCTGCTGCCTTGTGATTGGCTGATTGGACTTTTGCATAATCAGATGAGCAGGTGTACCTAATGAAGTGAAAAAGTAGCATTGTTTACAGCTGCAGCAAAGACAAAAAACCCACGTGTATATTTGAGAAAAAACGTCCCAGTTTTATACGTAGCAGCAGAAACAAGCACATCATCTTTATGTTTATGTTGGTTATTATAAGTTTTTACTTCAACTATGTTACCATGGTTAACTTTGTGTTATTTTGATAAAACAACAAAAAAAAACATTATAATACTTTCCCGTCATCTTTGTGTGGATTTAATCACGTTATCGTCGTCACTCGTGTTTCTCTAATCGGCCCCCGGGGGGCGCTCTCCCCTTCCTCTCTCTCCGACAGTGTGCGTGTTCGCGCAGTGGTGATGACACGTGATGACTCCAGCGGCGGTTGGGTGCCCCTCGGAGGCGGCGGCCTCAGTCATGTGGTCATATGTAAGGGGCGGAGCCACGACGGCCGGGGGCGGAGAGAGTACATCATACGCGGGGAGCGGCTGCGAGATCGAGCGGTGAGTGTGTGTGTGTGTGTGTGTGTGTGTGTGTGTGTGTGTGTGTGTGTGTGTGTGTGTGCGCGGTGTTGTAAATGTAACAAAGTACAAATGCTTTTGTTACTTTGTTAAAGTACAAATACTCGAACCTGCGTACAAAAGTCACGTATCGGTACTTTACTTTGTTATTTCTATTTCGAGCAACTTTTACTTTTACTCCAACTATCTTTGTTACTCGTTACTACCAAATAACATCAGAAGAAGAAGAAGAGTTGGTATTATGGTCTGTATTTATATAGAGTTTTTCTAGTCTTGTCTTGCTGCAACATGGTGTCTTTGCTCAAGGACACTATAGCAGAGCCAGGAATTTAACCCACAGCCTTCCAGTTGAAGGACAACTCGCCCGACCACTGATCCACCATCCTTGCTCTTCACTTTTAAAAAAATACTTTCACTTCTTAAACTCAAGGTACATTTCATATCAGAAAATTACTTTTGATACTTAAGTACAGTAAATGTCATGTACTTTAAGACTTTTAAGCACTTTTCCACCTCTGGTCCCAGCTTGCCCAGAGGCGCAGTTTGTGAACAGGCAAGGCAGGCAACGGCTTGGGGCCCCCGAGACGATAGGGCACGGGCTGTCGTCGGAGCCTGAGGGCTGTTTTTACTGAAATGTGCAGTGACCAGCCGCCTCCCCGTCCCCCTTAAACAACAATGGGCGATTTGCAATGACATCTCAATAGGAAACCCCCCCCAAAGGGGCCCCACCTCACTTTAACCTGTGTGAAGTATTTTTCAGTTATTTACAGTATTTTAGTGTTCTATATATTTATATTGTTTTATAATGTGGGTTCTTTACAGTGTAATGTGTTTTTTTTAAACAAAGTTTACCTAGTTTTTAATAGCTATTTACAGTATTTTATCGTTCTTTACATTTATATTTTCCCATACTTTTTAATTACAAGGTTTTTCCATGTTATTTAATTTCATTTTGTACTCATACATTTTTCGTCGGTGTCAGATTATCTATAACATAATGGTGATGAACACTGGTTGGAAGGAAGGGCCCCCTGGGAATCTTTGCTTAGGGCCCCCACAGACTCTAGAACCGCCTCTGAACTCGCCTACGTCAACGTGGGCGGAGCCAAACACTGCACGGCTGCATGAAACTGCCGTGACTTCCTTTTCACGCGCGACACAGACACAAACGAGTGACTTGTAAAGCAGTTGTTTTCAGTGCAACTGAATCTTTAGAATCAATAATTAAAACAATTTTCAGTTCAGGACCGACAATGACTGTACGCGTAAAGACTGTGCAGATGCATGTTGTCGCTGCATGTCTTTGGCGGCGTACGCTAACTGTCGCTGTGGCTGCTGTGTGTGTCTTCAGCCGGTGTTGGAGTGTGCGGTGCAGAGGGGGCTAGTGTACAATAAGGTGAACCCCATCTTCCATCACTGGCGAGTAGAGGAGCGAAAGTTTGGCCTTACATTCCAGAGTCCTGCCGACGCCATCTCCTTCGAGAAGGGGCTGCAGGCCGTCATCGACAAGCTCGACAGAGGTAGAGCGACACGCGTGAGAAACACTTTTTTATTCGCTGTGTGTGTTTGATCGGCTTCAGGAAAATTTCCTCTGCTCACCCTCAGGCTCCGACTCGCCCTCGTCCTCCACGCCAGAAGAGGCCGACACCGAGGACGACGGACAAGCTGTGAGTGTCCGAAGCGGTTTCCGCCTGACGCGAAAAGTCAACGCAGTTATGGGTGTTTGTTAACGTGTTGGATGACGTGCAGTCTCTGCCAGTCCCATACAGGAAGTGAGTCGTCGTCCAACAGCAGGAAGGAGATGCTTCCCAAGCCCGTCACCATCGTCACGAGCGAGTCGTCGTCCACCTGCTTCGTGCGATCGGAGGAGTTTAGTTTCGGATCCAGCCACGCCGTGACCACTCAGACGCCTGCTCAGGTAGCACATGCAATTTTCTCTGCTCTCCACCTTAAATGTAAAACATGTAAGCCTAGTGTTTAAAATGGGTACTGCAGTTCCCAGCTATTTGTTTTGGTTTGTCAGAGACTTCTTCCTATAGGGCGCGGTCACATGATGACCTGGGGGCCAATGCGCATCTATTGTGGTCAAGAGGGGGCCGGCCTAGAGAACAAAAAGTGCTGGAAAAAAACAACAGACATTTATTTTAAATTATTTAAAATTTAAATCGTGGCTCGAGCCCGAACAAGTGTATTTATATATGTAATTGAATGTTGTATATGATACATTTAAAAGTGGGATAATTATGACCAAATGTCTTATTATTACTGTTATAAAAACGTTGCTAGCAAACATACATTATATTCTATCACCTCGCCTCAGCTACACACTGTGCTTAAAAGACGGTGAGGTCGTGGGCCATGTTTTCATTATAACATGATATTAAGTGTGTGTGTGTGTGTGTGTGTGTGTGGGGGGTGGTGTGTCATGTGTTGTCACCTGTGTCTGCCTCAACATGTCGACATTTCAGCCTATAAGAACTCCACATGAAAAACTTAAAATACCATCGATTCAAAAAAAAAAAACTCCCATAGCTCTCTCTTTTTCCCCCAAGGTTGAGATGTTTTTGAGAGGGGTACTGGGGCTTTTTTAGGTTTGGTAGCATGACACGCTTCAGACCCACAGCTGGAGCTCGCTGTGTTTAGCTAATTTCCTGCGTCGAAGGGCTATGAGCTGCTGTGAATGAATGAATTTAAAGTTCAGTTTGACATGTTATGAGACGATACCATGCATTTCTTCCATACTTCGTACATACTGCTATTTCTGTTTGCGCCCAAACCTTCTGTAAGCGCTGCCACGGTACACGTTGTTCCTCTGTAACCTTATCCCGTCCTTTCCCACAGATCCACACCAGGCCGGGACAGCACCAGCTCTCTCATTTGACGTTGAATCCCCCGGTGCCCCCGCCCCCACCTCCTGCTCCACCCACTCCTCCCGTGGGGCCCCCGGCCTCCTCGCCCCTGTCCCCGCTCTCACCTACGATTTCCCTGCTGGAGGAGGGGGACCTCCGCAGCGTGGACCCTTGCAAAGACCTGTGGGGCTCTAGAGGTTACGAGGATTACCGACGGGCGGGGGCCACCAGGACTATGGTCGGGGGGCTGACCGGGGGCGTGGTCGTCGGTGGCGGCGGGAGTCACCAGGACAAGTCGGAACTGTGCGTGGTCCGCTTCGAGAAGGAGCTGGCCGGCGTGGGGACGGCGGGCTGCGACGTGACGGTGAGCTTGGACAGTAAAGCCTCGCAGCGTCTGTCCTCGTCGTCGCCCACCTGCATGTCCATGCCCAACGCAGTGTCGGGCGTGTCCTCAGGCGCCGGCTCGCCCCAGGAGACGGGCAAAGGCTCGCCCTCCCCGTGCTGCATCCACACCTCGGTGGCCACGCCACGCTCACGGACTCGTAAGAGAGGAGGAGGTGGAGGAGGCGGGGCCAGCGGCGGCAGCGACCAAGGCGCCATCTCCCCCGACGACGACAGCCCGTGCCCTCAGGCGTCGTCGTCGTGCTCGTCCCGCTGCGTGTACTGCCGCTCGGTTTTCAGCGCCTCGGAAAACGGGCGGGGCCGCTGCAGGGACGCCCCCGACCCGGCCCTGCACTGCCTGCGCCAGTGGACCTGCGTGTGGTGCGCGGAGAGCCTGCTCTACCACTGCATGTCGGACTCCGAGGGAGAGTTCTGGGAGCCTTGCTCGTGCGATGACTCGATGGGGGGCCACCCGCACCCGCTGTGCTGCGCCCGCTGGTTGGCCCTCGTGGCCCTGTCGCTCTTCGTGCCCTGCATGTGCTGCTACCTGCCTTTGCGCGCCTGCCTGCGCTGTGGGGAGAGGTGCGGCTGCTGCGGGGGGAAGCACAAGGCGGTCCGATGAGGCCAGGCTTGGGGGGGGGTGGGAGGATGTTCCCTGGACGACGACGACGAGGGTCTGGGTTAAAAAGGAGCGAGCGTCTGCGGGGATGATAGCCGGGGAGGCGCGGCGCTCTTTAGCCCCAGACCTCTCACACGTTCCCTCCAAAGCCCCCCCGGGCCTTCCACTGCATTCCGCTCTTTCTCTTTTCAACCTGGGGGCCTTTCCTCGCTGGTCCACGCCTGCTGAAGGTGCCGCCGTGCTCAGACCCAGGCTCTGTGGGAGTTCATCTGGAGCCTTAGAGTTAGCAGACGTCAGGAGCAAAGATGATGTGTACACTGTTTTCAAAAATGTCCGTTTTTTTTTTTTTTTTTTTTTAATTTAGGAAGAAAAACACAAAAACAAAAGATGTTTATATATATGATTGTAATAATTTTAATTGGTATATTTTATTAAATGTAAAACATATTGACAGAAACCCACCACCACCACCACCACGACCAACACCCACCCCCCCAGTGGCACACACCAACACGTATTCACAAACACAACGATTCTTGGGCGAGTTATATGTTTCACGTCAAGTCAGATGAAGAAATATCACCCTTTACCTCCAATTTTTACCTCACAATGTTTCTCAAAGCCTGGTCAGAAGGAAGAGGAGGAGCGAGCGAGAGCAGCCTTCAAAATAAAACAAGTATTAGCATCTAAAACAGAGACGGAGCTTATCAAAACGCCAAAAGGGACAATTATTGTGAAGGGAAGTTGCAACGACGACCACAAAGACTTAAAAGTCACAGCGTGATTCGTTAATGGTCCAAAAAAGATGATTTAACGAAAAATAATAATTTTAAAAAACAAACAAAAAGGTGTATTAAACTTTTCACAAGCTCAAATTTTGTTTGTAAAGTTGCACATTTAACTCCAAACAATGTCTACTTAACCTTACTGAAACTTAAAAACACTAATAACTAATAAAAAAATCTATCAATCTAAATGTTTACGTGTTGCAATATGCAAATGAGGCAGACTCCAGTATTATCCTCTCATGCTACGCCCACGTGGTGAGCGGTGGGCGTGGCCGAGTGGGCGGGCCTACTTTCAGAATAATTTTGATTCTAATGTTTGAATTCAACATTTAGATTTATAAACCATGTTGAGAATTTGTATTTTGAAGTTTTTTTTATATTGCTAATCTAATCGAATTTCAAAATAAAAGTATCTGTGTAGACACGGAACAAGATATAGTTCATGGTTAAATGTTTTTATTTATGATGCAAAATTAATCTATAATTAAAAATAAATAAATAATAATAATTTACGAGTTAAATAAAGCTTATTTTGTCATTGTTTGGGGTAAAATGTGCAAAAAAAAGTGCTAAAATTCGCCACACTTTATTCTTTTTCCTTCTATTTTCTACATTATTATTATCGTTAGAAACACAGAATCAGTCAAGGTGCTGCTTAAAAAGTGAGTTCCTCTGAGTGAGAGTATTATTGTGTATCTATAGCTAAAGAGCAAACAGTCCGTCCCCCCAAAGAAAAAACGATCCAGACGATGCGCCACCAAAAAGAGAAGAAAAAAAGCAACAAGAATTAAGTGCAATGAAAAAAGTATTTTTGTACCAGTTACTTTAAAAAAAAACAGAAAACCTGAAGTAGAAAGTTGAGAACTGAATACTGTCGTGGTGTTTGGATATGGAGCAGGAAAGAAGAACAGGAACATAAGTGTGTGTGTGTGTGTGTGAGTGACACTGACGAGTGTGTGTGTGTGTAGACTGTTGACCCTGTGATAAGAAAAAGAGACAAAAAAAGATCAGCGGAGGGAAGGTCTTTGTTTGCTGAATGTTGCTTTAAGTCTGAAGTTTGGTTGTTTTTTTTGTCTTTAAAGCTGCTACTTCACGCCCCAAAAACGTTCCCCCACTGCCTTTCAACAAAAACAATCCTTAGTGTGGGTCCTTCACGGTTGGACTTAAAAGAAAAAAATTCTCCCCTAAGTCATTTTGTGAAAATGCTTCTGGTGACGTCATTTGCATTTCTGCACATTAGGAGGCGTATTTGTCTGCGGATCTGGAAAAATGAGGCTGATACAGTGACTCCAATCAGTGTCGTTAAAGCTGCAGTAGGCAGGATTGTTGTTTCCTCTGCACAGTATTAAAAATACTAAAGTCCTGTGGAGCTATGGAGGCCAGTGGTTCAGACCAAAGATGTTGAAAAGTAACTCGTACAGTTGCAGATGCTTCTTTATGAAGTGTAGGATCTATAAATCAGGGTTTCTCAATTCTAGTCCTGGGGGAAAACCACTGTCCTGCATGTTCTAGAAGTTCCCCTGCTCCAACACCTGATTCAAGTACTGCAGAAGCCTGATCAACTCATGTATTTGATTCAGGTGTTGGAGCAAAGAAACTTCTAGAACTTTCTCCAGGACCAGGATTAAGAGCCTGTTTAATCCCGGGTTTACGTGTTTTTTTTTGACCAGAGGTAATGTGTTTAATCAGCATTCACTTCACGGGACACCTTGGTGAAAATGCTAAATTCTTCTTCATCTGCTTCATTTTCCCTCAGCAAAGGTTTTGTAGCGAGTCGTTATTTCAGGAACCCCCTGGAAATGCTATTTTTGGAACAGTCTCACCTGTCGCTCTCACGTTTGCCGTCACCGTCCTCGTCTTCTTGCGTTTTTGAAGATCGACGACGGTGCACGAGCTTCATCCACGTGCTCCGCATCATCATCATCATCTTTTTCTTCTCCACTTTAGAGTGTATTTCCGCGGCAGCCTTACAGCGCCACCTACAGGCCATGGCATACATGCTTCAGCAGTGGTTATCAAACTTTTTTTATACCCGGGAAAACACTGAGCTCTTAACGTGAAACCGTTAGCGCTAACGTTAAAACACGGTGGTGTAAATTCAGCTATACGGACTCTTCACATCCTCCTCCTCTTCCTCACACACTGGTTTAGTGAAATTAGAGCAAGATTGTATAAGTATTTGTTAAGTATTTGTCCACGCAGAACAGTATTTTCTGATTTTCTGAGGATTTTCTGAAGTTCCATTTCGGTGTGGATAAGAAATTGCTGCTTCAGTAGAATCTGTGTTTCTAATGAAGGGACCTCTGTTTGCAGATTAGCTAAAGTAGACGAGCCCTGTGATTGGTCAACGTCTCCTGTAACAGGCTGGATTTAGCAAAGGCTGTAATTTAAACGATTACTATGGAAATATTGACCAATAATATTAAAAATACTGTACCCTTTATTATTATTTTTAAAGGTCCAATGTGTAAAAATAATATTAGCATCTAATGACGAGATTAAATACTCACTCCACCCTCTCCAAAGTGTACCAGGATACTACGGCGGCCTCTTACAACGCTCTCCACTCTCCTCGCGGTTTCCCCTCTTCTTCCTTCGTCGTTTTAATGCGTCCGATTTATTCTCGTTAGCGTAGAAAGCTTCTGCTTTAAGACAAGAGACAAGAAAGCGAGCGCCTTTGCCTCGGAATCCAAACGACTCTACACAAACATCCTTATGGGTCACATATCGTACGTATTACACACTGGAGCTTTCAAAAAGGGGCTTCTGTCTCCACATTGCAGTGAAAGTTTGGAAGTTCGACCATAAAAGGACCAAAATTGATCATTAGAACGGTTGTTTTTGGTGAAAAAAGTGAGTCTAAAGGATCATACAAATGATGACAAACTGACTAAAGAAATGCACTGAGCATCATCTTCATCTGTGGGGGAATCTCTCTTTTAGTTCCAACAGGAATTGTCCTTTAAAAAGTACAAATAATTAAGTCATTAAGCAAAGAGAGGGGGAAACGAGTCACTACCATAATCTCATGTCAGATTATTATTTACGTTTTTTTTTTTAAGTTTTAGCCAAGAACTTTTATCCAAAGTGACTTAAAGTGAGTGAACTGAACACAACTGCTGATCCACACCAACACCAACCCTCCACTTAGTTTGTGTTACGGGGACGTTCAGCACTCGTCTACTTAGGTCTTAAACGTCTTAACGTAAACAAAAAAAACACAAACTCAGTCACTGTCGACTGCCATCGCCTGACCCAACGTTAACCCCACGCCTCACACACACACACACACACACACACACACACACACACACACACACACACACACACACACACTCGATGGTGCAGACACACACACACACACACAGATCCAGTAAAGCCATTGCACACAGTTTGCTTCTCCTGGTCCAGAAACGGTGTTTGAGTTCCAGCACTGACAGTCATGTGATCACACCTGCAGGCCCTCCCATCCTTACATCTTAATAAATGTGCCTTTTGATTTGAGTAATCAATAAGTTATGATTTCTAAAGTAACTCTGTATTCAGTACTATTTCCTTTTTTTTTTTTTCGTTATTGATTTCTGCCAATGTGCATAATTTTCAAATGTACGTATTTATTATTATTATTATTATTAGTTTCAAAAGTAATTAACTGAGATATGACCTGTTTTATTTATTTATTGAGATATTTATTCTGATTCTTTATTTTTTTGGAGACAGGTTTTTATCTTCCGTGCTGTCTTACTTCTGACTTTGTGCCAATGTGCTGCTTTGAGGTGTTACATATCGTGGGTTTGTATCATTATTAAACCCTCACTCTATATTTTAAAAAAAACAGTCTCTCGTTCCATCACTGTGCCTTTTTCCCAAACACGACGTCAAAGTGTGTGATGTTACAACGGCAGCTGGAAACTGTTCAGTGTGTTGGAATATTTTGAAATCAACAGGAAATACATCCAGTGACCACCAGGGGGCAGGGGACAGGGGACAGCAATTTAATTGAAAGTTTTACAAGTACAAAAGGAAGTGTCACAAATGCTATCAAAATAAAAAAATTGCCATTCAACCGAAGATGACGGACTTCCTGTAGGACTTACGGCAAAGTCGTCATTGACTTTTTGGACGGTCCTGACATGATTAGCACGTGTAGCGACTTTCGTCTGCGTACGTGAAACATGATTTTCATTTCCGTAAGCCCCTCCCACTTCCAATTTTGTTTTTACGCACATTCCGCGAAACTACTTTCACACGACGGAAATGTTCACCAGGTCTGAAATCCATGAGTTTTTGGGCACGGGAAAGGGCTTCAAAAACGCGATTAATTCGTGAGAAAAATAAGAAGAACTAGAAAAGCACTCGGAGAGCGCAGACCTCCGCTCAGAATCCCCCCCCCCCCATCCACGGATCACGCCCAAAATGTTATCACTTGTTCCTGGTTCCATTGCAGTCATTTCCTGAAAATTTCATTCAAATCCGTCTGTGACTTTTTCGAGTTATGTTGCTAACAGACATTCCTTCAGTTTCCATAGTGTTCGAGCACCGATGTGCGTAGAGAACGACTCCATAGATTCCCCCCGTTTATCCTCCGCAGAGCTGCGGTGGTCATGTAGTGGTGTGTGTGTGTGTGTGTGCTACTTGGCGGAGGAGGACATGTGCTGCCTCTTGTGTTTGAGGATCTCGGTGGAGGTGAGCGTCAGGTCTTCGTCGCAGACGTCGCAGTGGTAAACTCTGCTGAGACTGGACACCAACGACGGGCCGGCCTTTCCCGCCGCAGGCTCTGTTAGCACACACACAGCCTCGGTTAGCGTCGTGTGATCATTTTGTGCAGTGCAGGTTAATTCTGATTTTAAAATAGAAAAAAAAAAAACTCCTGACCTTCTCCGGGCTGCTGCTGTTCTCCGGCCGGCTTGCAGGAGACCTCGTGCTGCATGCGCTCCAGCGGCGTTAGCGGCATGTAAAGGTCACAGTTAGGACAAGTCCAGAAAGTGCGTAAACACTCGCTGTACAAATCCTTAGAGTCCTGTAAAGGAGAAAAACAAGGACAGAGGACAAATGACTCCTTATTCACGTCAACTATTTTGTCTTTTTGCAATTTTGGAGCAACCTGGAACAAGAATTTCCTTCGGGATTTATAAAGTTCTATCTTATGCATCGACTACTGAATGATTAGTCAGCTATTTTGGTAACAGATGAATAAGTTTTAGTGTTTTTGTTCCCATTTCTCATCTTGTAAAATGTGACTTTTTACTAGTGATGTGCAATAGGTTAGTGGGTGTTAACGCATTCCGCGTTTCCATAACGACTGACCGGAAAAAGACGCGCATGACGTCATGTTTACGTGCCTCGACAACGGAGTCCAGGCACTGTTTACCAGTTAGCTCCGTTAGCTAATTTTAGCGCTGTTAGCGCGCCTACAGTCGAACTGGAGCGTTCTGTTTATTAAAGGAAAAGAGCAGCGCTACAAATAAGCAGCGTACCCGTGTACTGCGTATGTGTGCGTCTGTTTTTAAAGTTTAGCGTTGCTTTAGAGACTCGTTTTAACAATCGGGAGTCACGTAAACATCATTACGCAGACGCAATGCGCGTCTTTTTCTGGTCAGTTGTCATGGAAACGCGGTGTGCGTTAACGTTGACGCGCTAACGTTTGACAGCACTACTGTGTACATTTTCTTTGCTCCATAAAAACACTTCAAATCAACAATTTTTAACATTTTCTGATATTTTAAGGACCAACAACTAATTAGAATAAGTGATTATAAAGAATAATCCTTAGTTGCAGCCCTACAGACAACTAAAACTACACCGTCATCCCATTTGGTTTCACTTATTCAGAAACGATTCAGTGAATTAATTACAGTACAAGTACAGAACAACCACATGGCTCCCTGTTTGACATACAGGCATGAGGAAGCTGAACTCTTTAAATAAGTCTTTTTCTACGATGAAAAATAAAATAAATTGAAGACTTTTGAAGAAAGACCTCATGGTGATGTTTAAGAATCGAGGATTTTTGTATTTAAAATCTTTTTTAAGTATGATAAATTAATGAAGCAGCAGAAAAAATGAAGGACAGAGAGTATTTCACTGATGCTAAGTTTGACATTTTTGCCAAATATTAAGCCATAGATGATATTTTTGTGTGTTAAAAACAAATTTTTTGGGGGGACAGACTCACAGCCAGACAGTTGTAGGTGAAGAAGCTGGTGACACGCAGGCCTCCTTTGATGGGGTGAGGCTTGACCTCTGCTCCTGGAAACAATGGGCTCAGATCAGGAGGTTTGTCCTCAAACAGCTCAGACTCAGGCCGAGGACCGATGTAGAGGTTCTGGGTCTGGAAAGCTGTGAGTCGCCGTAGGCTGTAGCTGACCTGGAAGAAAAGGTGAAAACAAAAGAGTTTTGTGAGAACGCGACAAACACAGGTAGTCGATAGTCGGTGTTTATGGAAGACGATGATGTAAGATTTAACCGCCGAGAACTATTTACATCAGGGGTCTGAAATTCAAATGACCTGGGGGGCCACTGAGCATCTGGACAGTCGGGGGCAGGGTCATTTCAATTTAAATAAAAATATATATATAAATAAACTTTCAATAAGAAAAATAGAAGCAACTTTTCAGTATACGGGTGAGCTTAAAATTAAATCATGCCTTTTCTACCACGACATTGCACTTTTTTCTGATGATATTTCACAGAATTTCATAATAAAAGCATTTTTTGATATGGAACCATGTATAGTTTACAATAAAAGTGTATTTATTAAGGATAAGTAATCTTAATATGGAAAAAAAAACATAACTTATAACTAATGTGCTGTTTTTATTTTGTCGTACACGCATATATTAAGTGTAATTATAAGTTTGGTCCATAAAATGTCAGAAAATGTTTATCAGTGTTTACCAAACCTGGAAATAATGTCTTGTTTTGTCCACAAAGGCAAAAATAATTCAATTTTATTAATTTCTTTGTTATCTGGAGCAAAGAAACCAGAATACATCCACATTTAAGAAGCTGAAAATTCCTAAACACTCAAACCAATTAATCAACTATCAAAGTAATTGTTTCAACCCTAGTTTAACCTCTTCTTCACGCGTTTTTAAGCTCCTACTGCATACTTTAAAGGTGATATTTGCTTTAAAATTCAATATTTTTTTAGGCGAGAGAAAAAAAATCCTTCAGTTATGCTGTGTTCCATGTGCATTTTCTCTGACACAGTGGCATCTACAGTGAAACGTACACCTCTGGTGGAATCTCACAAGTGTTATCTTTAATTTGATACCAAGATAATCCACATAGAGCTTGTAACTGCAGAGATTTACTCTATTTAGTTTGGGCATGTCATTTTCGAGCAGGGACTCCAAAAAAGAGGGTCAGGGAAGAAGAGGTTCATCATTAAATTCACTCTATTCTACTCTGTTTTTCACTGAAAGAACTTGATGGATGTGTCTGGGGCTCTAATCTGAGTCATCCAGAGCGCCGTTACCTCGGTGTAGAGCAGGAAGCGGACCAGGCCGTCGCTCAGCTTCTCCATGGTTTTACGGGACACGTCTTGGCCCTCTGATCTCATCTCCGTGCTCTGTCCGAGCTGCGCCTGCAGGAGGCGCTCCCACTCTGCCCTGAGCGTGAGCGCTGTGGAGATCAGCTTCAGCGCCTCCTCTGGCTGCCTCAGCTCCACCTCCAGCCAGCCGTCCACCACCAGGCGCGCACAGTCAGCGTTGCTGTCCAAAGAGTTGGCAACCAGCAGCAGAGCCTGGAGAGCACACGGACGCAGATAGAGATTTAAAAATAAGGATGTAGATTATTACAGAATGCTATCATGGATAAGTAAAGGGGGCAGACACAGAATGCATACCACATCTGGTACAAACAGGCTTATATAAAGTACTTGAAAGTGAGAGCAAAAGTACAAGTATCTGAATTTGGTAGAAGTTAAAGACAAGGTAAGTTTATTTGTATAGCGCCATTCTTACACAAGGGAATTTATGGTGCTTTGCAGGCAAGGAAATACATTTGAAATTAAAATACAATCAATTAAAAAAATCAATTATAGAAATTAAAACAATTTAAAACATTAACCAATTTAAAATCAGACAGAAATTAATAAAACAATAGAATGCAATTTAAAATCATTATTTTAAAATGATTGAAATCATCAAAAAGGAAAGTTAAAGTAGTTAAAATTGGCAATATCAGAAAGGTGCAGTAAACAATAATCAAAAGTCACCTTTTAGAATATTACTTGAGTAAAAGTCTTAAAGTACCTGACATTTAATGTACTGAAGTATCAAAAGTAATGTTCTGATGTAAAATGTAGAAGTAAAAGTATTGGTTAGCCACTGAGCTAACACTGTTAGCTGAAAGCCAGCGTCCAGATTGTGTACAACAGAAACCCGGAGACCAGAGCCTTGGTGTCGGACACGGTAAACAACGAGCCGCTGGTGTGTTTTAAGTCCATGTGAAGCTAACAGCTGAGCAGCTAACTAGCTAGCTGGCTGGTGCCGTTAACTAGCTAGCAGGCTGGTGCCGTTAACTAGCAAGCAGGCTGGTGCCGCCAACTAGCTAGCTGGTGCCGCTAAAAACAACTAGCGACAAAAAACAGGCATTACGTCACCAACTCAACTTTTATTTTGTAGTACCAAGTAAAGAAGATGGTTAAGGGAAATGTATCGGAGTAAAAGTTGTCAGAAATATAAATAACGAAGATAGATATGTTAAATTTTACTTACAGTAACAAAGTATTTGTACTTAGTTACATTACAACACTGGGTACGAACCTGCAGCGCTGGAGCTCGCACACAGTTGGACAAATACGGCTTGTTGGTCTCCAGCAGAGTGACGAAGGCGAGCAGCTGATGTTTGCTGCTGTCTCTGCGCTCAGGTCCTGCAGAAAGAGAGAAATGTTTTGGGGAAATTGGGAAATAAATGTTGTGAAAGATCACAAATAAGGTACGGTAAAAGGTTCTTTTTGTGAGCAACTTATCATGAACGTTCTTTCCAAAAGTAGACGAGATACCAAACGAGGGGAAGGAAACAGGTGCAACAGTTACAAGAAGTAAACAAGGACCGCAGTCATGAAAATAAGTTTTATTTACGTTAAAGCTTTCAAAAAGCGGAATCTTAAAGTAGTTTTCCTCCCATTTTAACGTCAAATTTGTCGAAGCGCTGAGGCCACACCTTTTTACGTAGAGAAAATCCTTTGACAACTTTTAATCAACAACTTGTCTAGAACATATGGACCGAGTTTAACGCGGCTAGCTCAATCGTGTTAGGACGAGTTCGTTCAAATGCGTAGACTAACCATTTAGTTTTTTCCAAAATGGCCGACTTCTGGGTGGGCGGAGCTAATGGAAGTACATTGGATATTTGTTTGGAATCATGAGAGCAACAAGTTTACCAAATTTGGTTGAAATCGTTCAAAAACTATGTGCAACTTAGACAAAATTTAGCATTTAATTAATTATTATTGATTAAGCCTGACAAACTCACCAAATTTCATCCTGATCCGACGACTTTTTTCTGACAATGACCTGACTTCTGAGGGCGCTATAGAAATCTGGGGCTAGTAATGGGTTCTGGACCTATACCACTATCGCATTTTTCGCCAACCCAGCCTCCGTACCAAATCTGAAGAGTTTTTAAGCGTGTTAACCTCCTCAAAAATGAGCGCAATGTCAGAGAAAAATGATAATCTCAACAGGAACAATAGGTTCATCGCACATTCCTAATATTGACGTATTACCTATTTCGCTATTTCCGCCATCCTCGGGAACATGAAGGACCTCTGGGTCGCTGGCAAACACACTGGTTGGATGGATCACCACTCCGTGCTTGTTCTTTGTGTGAAACACCTGCACAAAGTGAACGGAAATTAAAGTTCTTCATCACGACTGGTTTAATAACAAACTGCTTTAATATTACATGGATTGACCCCTTTATTGCTTTCCAGTGGCGAGAACACCGACGATAAGGGTTTTAAAACCTTGAACCTGACCTGGTCTGAGTCCTTGCGGTTGGTGTTGTGTTCGTCGGCCACGGCCAGCTGAGGGTAGAGTCCTCGGCACAGCAGCAGCTTCAGTAAGGACTGGTGACGCGAGGACAGGTCCTGACTGACGGTGACGGCCTCCTGCAGCGCCGACATGTTGTGACGCAACTTGAACTTCACTTCCTGTCGGAGGCCAAACACAGCGTTCGTGGTCAGTATCTCAAATACCACACAGAATGAATCTCTTTAACGTTGTTGTACAACCTGAATGTCCATATTCTGTCCTGACGCGTCCTTGTCCTTCTTACGCCTGCCTGTTTCCTCCGTGTCTGACCCAGAGGACATGTCTCCGTCCTGGCCCTCCTCCAGCTTCAGGACTTTGCGTTTGCTGCCCTCTTGCTGCTCGTGGTCTCTCTTCATCTGATGCAGCTTCTTCCTCTCCGTGAGCCTCTGCCTGCGCTGCCCACGATTGCCATCGGGGGCAGCGTCTTTCTCCGACTCCAGCAGGCTGTGGCTCTTCAGCAAGTCCTGTTCACCGCAAAGGAAGATGTTGTCAAAATAAGGGGACAAATATATCTATTCTGACTTTGTTACTCCACAGGAAACCACTTTGCCAATTTTGAACGATTACAAACGTCGCCATGCGTTTTAAAATAAGGTTTCACTTGAAGCATCCGTTCTTCTTCTCTACTTCATCACCATATCTATAGGACTTTTAAATTAAACGGTAGAACGAGGAAGATTAGGAGAAGGTGCAGTTACACACAAGTGAGCGAGTTAACTGCTGATTAACACTGAGAGTTTTTATATCATCACTCTGTTAGGAGGCGGAGTTACGCTAACAATGGCTCAGGCGTGTCATCGAGCCATATTTTTGGACACGCCTATAAAATCTTGACTCTTACTGTTCTGTATAAACTTATAACTTGATACTGGTTTTGTATATCTGCTCCTGTTCTCCTTCTTCGGTCTATACCCCCATTTTTCCTTTCACCTAATCTGTCTAGGCAGATGGCTGCACATCTTTGAGTCTGGTTCTGTCAAAGATTTCTTCTTCTTCTGTTAAAAGGGAGTTTTTCCTCTCTCCACTGATGCCCCTAGTGCTTGCTCATTGTGTGAATTGTTGGGTTTCTCTGCACTGCATGATGTTGTCTATGTACAGTGACTTGAGATAATGTATGCTATGATTTGGCGCGATACAAATACATTGAATTGAGTAACAGTAAAATGGTCAGAAATGTTATAGAATGGAAACATTTCTTATTGTAGTGACTTATATATATATTTTTTTAATCAGGTCAGATAGTTTGTCATCTTTAAAATGCCACATGACATGTCGGAATAGATAGAAAAGGTGCCGTCCTAAAACTGTTGCCACAAAGTTGGAAGCATAGCTCTTCATTAGAGATAGGGGGGCCTAGTCGAAGGCCTGATTAAAACGTCCGAAGCCAAATACATTTGTTGATATAGTAGATATAGTGTCATGTGTGAGGAGGAGAATTTGCTTTACTCCATACCCTGAACTGTCTGCGTAGGTTGACCATCTCATACAGCCGCTGCTCCTCCAAGCCCCGCCTTCTGCACCACTTCCTCGAGCCACCGCCTCGTTCCCCCTTCACCTGTTGGTTTTCAAAGAATGAGCTGTTATAGTGTTTACTATGCAGATATTTTTTAAAAAAAGTCACGTTATGTTTCCTTTGCTGACCTCCACCCAGGCATTAAAGGTATTGAGCAGCGTGAAGGGGTCTCCCTGGTTGCTGTGCAGGGGCTGGCGGGCAGTGGCGCAGTCCGGGTTGTGCTGCGAGCTGCGCAGGAAAGGCGACTGAACGCTGAGGGCGGCTGCCACAGTCAACACGGGCTCCACGAGGTTAAACAAAGAGCCCAGGACCAGCATCTTCCCTGTGTGAACACAAACAGTCACTGTCAGCTGCTCCTGTTTGGCAGCTGTCATGAAAACGCAGCAGTGAGGATAAACTAGGGGATTTTTTCTCAGAACTGGTGTTGTCAACGCAAATATGATTCATGTTCTCTGTAGTGTTTTATACAGGGAATAATGAGATGAACGATGTGCTGTGCAATCAGTTTTGACCTCATTTAAACTCAGAATTCTGACTTTATTCCCAGAGTAGTTCTGAGTTTAAAGTCAGACTTCTGAGCGTAAAGTCAGAATTATTCAAATAAAGTCAGAATTCAGAGTTCAAAATCAGAATTCGGAGAATAAAGTCAGAATTCTACGAATAAAGTCAGAATTCTACGAATAAAGTCAGAATTCTGAGAATAAACTATAAAGTGAAAATAAAATGAGAATTCTGAATGTAAAATCAGAATTCTCAGTGTAAAATCAGAATTCTGAGTGTAAAGTCAGAATTCAGAGTTTAAAGTGAGAATTCTGAGAATAAAGTGAGAATTCTGAGTTTTAAAGTGAGAATTCTGAGAATAAAGTCAGAATTCTGAGTTTTAAAGTCAGAACTCAAATATTTTTTTCCTCTGTGGCTCTAATCCTCTTCCGTATCGATACAAATATGATTCCTGTTCTCTGTATTGTTTTATACACGGAATAATGAGATTAATGATGTGCTGTAGAATCAGTTTTAACCTCATGATAATTTGAAGGAAAATAGTAAGTTGTCAATACTAAAGTTTTAAAGGGATAGTATTGACTTCACTGAACACACCACTGCTCACGCTGCCATGCCCATGGACCCATGTGGGACACTTGCTCTCACTGATAACATGGCTGCCCACAGGGATACATGGTAAGAATGGGTTATTAACAAAAGGCTCACTTAATAAAAATACAGTATATACAATATCTATACACAAAATGATACACTTAAAACAAAAAAACCCTGAACAATCCCTATAAAGCACATGTTGGCAGGTTAAAGCTGCAATTGTAAGTGAAACCATTGATTGAAAGAGAACAGGCCAAATAAATGAGCTTCTCGTTTCATGCTCTTCAGTTAATCACTGTGTTGTTATTTTCAAAAACAAAACAAACGAGAGAAATTATTTTTGTTGCCGTGAATCTCACCTATGACCACATCCACAGGAAGCTGCGACAGCAACGTCCCAATCGAAGTCAGATCACCGTGACTGTCAAGCGCCCCCTGCTCTTTCAGATACGTCACTGCAGTCTGAATACTCGCAGCCGGGGGAGGATCAATGAAGACAAAAGACATCGGGTCTCCCAGACACATGCTCTTCATCTGCAAGAGCAAAACAGAACCAAAACATTTTAGTGAATTTTAAACTACAGAGGTAGAAAATTGAGCCGAGAATGAGTTGCTGTCCTGGAGACCTGGAGAATGAGGGAGTCCAGAGCCACTCTGTGGATTTCAGGGACGGGATAAGGTGCAAAGGCGTCGTAGTCCGACTCGGCATAAAGGCGGTAACACACTCCGGGACCCGTGCGACCGGCTCGACCTTTCCTCTGCTCAGAGCTGGCTCTGCTGATCCAGAACTCCTGCAGACGCTGCATCTTAGCCTTAGGATCAAAACTCATTTCTTTAACCTTTCCTATAAAAGAACAAATACAAATCTGCTTATATTGTTGCTGTTCAGGTTAATGAAATGACACTCTTATGACGGGCTTTTATGGTTAATTCCCAGCGGTGAACGTGTTTCAGTACCAGAGTCAGCGACAAAGCGAACACCATCGATTGTCACCGAGGTTTCGGCGATGTTGGTCGAGATGATACACTTTCTCACGCCGGGAGGAGCAACGTCAAATACCTGAGTCACAAAACCACAACAGAGAATTAACAACGGATATCAAGTGTTGCTTTATAGACTACTGTTCAAAGGTTTGGGGTCACTTAGAAATTTCCTTATTTTTTTACACTCTATACATTGTTAATGTAAACAACTATTCTAGCTGCAAACTGGTTTTTAATGGAATATGTACATAGATGTATAAAGGCCGATTTCCAGTGTTCTAATGGTACATTGTGTTTGCTAATGGTGTTAGAAGGCTATTGGATGATTATGAATGCCTTGAGCAATGATGTTAGCACAGCTGAAAACAGTTTTGCTGGTCAAAAAAATCATTATTTCTAATCTTGTCAATGTCCTGACTATATTTTCTATTCGTTTTGCAACTCTTTTGATGAATGAAAGTGTTACTTTTAATGGAAAACACAACAAAAATTGTATAGGTGACCGCAAACTTTTCAACGGTAGTGTAACCGTGACCTGTAATGCAAACAAATCTTATCATGCCTTGTCCTGCTGAATCAGAGAGAGCGTGCTGTGGAGCGGCAGCACGATCCAGCGCTGCGTGTGCGTGGCATAAACCTGACACGCCTCCTGGATGGCGGAAATCTCCGCCACGCCGCTTAAGAAGAGGAGCAGGTCGCCGCGCTCCTCCGGAGGGTAACGCTGGTCGATGCCCTGCAGGATGCGCAGGTACGGCCTGGGGTCCAGTTTCTCGGAGCGTGAGGGCTGCTCTTCAGGTGGAATGGGCCGGTAAATCACCTGAGAACAGGAAAATGCGATTAAATGAATAAAAAAAACACTATAATGCAACTTTGCAAACATAATTTTACATGTACAAATTTTACTGTACAACATTTATGGCTGAGGTTCCATGTTGCAGATGAATATCAGTAACGTTTGTTGGAGAACCTCTGTAGCCTTCAGTTGGCATCAAAACTAAAGATGTTTAGTTTGTCTAATGTGAACTATTGTTAAAACATGGTGGTACAAATATGAGCTGACCCAGCTCCTGATATAAATGCAAAAGAAACATTCTGGGGTAATGAAAACCAACAATTCCTTGCATTTATTAACCCTGATATTTCCATCCCTCCTCATCCTTCTGCTCACCTGTATAGGAAACAGCCTGCCTGGCACCTGCAGCACAGGGGCGCCACTGAAATATTTGGAGAAGAGTTTGATGTTGATGGTGGCCGACATGAGGATGAGACGCAGGTCCGGCCGCTCGGCCACCAGAGTGCGCAGGACCCCGAGGAGGAAGTCGCAGTGCAGGTGCCTCTCGTGGACCTCGTCCACGATCACCACCTGGTACTGGGCCAAGGTCCTGTCCTGCTGGATCTGTCGCAGGAGCAAGCCCTCGGTGAGGAAGAGCAGCTTTGTGGCCGTGGTCCGCGTCGTCTCAAAGCGGATTTGGTATCCCACCTGAAACATAAATCTACAGTTAGTGATTTTTGACATGATCTGGACTATCTGGTGTTCCAGTGAAGGTAAAAACCTGCGTTTACTAACAAACCTTCGATCCATATTGATTCAGACTCTCAAAGCTGACTCTCTTTGCCAGGGAGATGCAGGCGATTCGTCGAGGCTGAGTGCAGGCGATGTAGTCGAACCCGGCTGACAGGAGATACTGAGGTACTTGGGTGGATTTCCCACAGCCCGTGTCACCGGCCACCACAACCACGGAGTGTCTTTGCACCAGCTCCACTATTTTGTCTCGATACTGAAAGATGGGCAGGTTCTTCTGTTCCCGCCGAAGCTTGGCCAGTTTGCCAAAACTCTGCCTCTGGTTGAAGTCCAGAAAGTGGAGGAGAGCCAGGCGACAGTCAGAGATCTCCTCATCCCCTGGTCCTGAAGATCTCTGCCTGCCTCTGTGCTCTGACCTCCCCACTCGCTCCTCGACGTCTCTGGTACACACTGACACGTTGATCCGGTAGCGAGCATCATACTCCGCGGGAAGGCCCAGATCTACCTTTGCAGTCTTTCCCTTGACTTTTCTGTCTTCGTCTCTGTCATCCTCCTTCCTCCCCTTAGCTCCGGCCGAACCACGCATGTCCTTCTTTGTTTTAAACCTCTGGAAGCGGTCAAAGAAAGCCCAGAACTCCCTGTGCTCCGGGCTGCCCGCCTGGATGTAGTCATGCTTGCGGAAAAAGACCTCGTCCAGCTGAGCTCGGCAGTGCGGGCTGCCCCAGTCCCACCTGTCTCCCCTTCTATCCGAGTCCATACTCACACGAGTTTATTCAGTCCACACGACTACGACTCTGCGTACACTTCATTATTAAAAGCTCAATTTTCACAGCGGAAACGCGTCTTTTTCTCCTTTCATTTCCACGAGACAGAGAGAGGACAAGTCCTTAATACTGTCTCAAGTTAGTGCGATAACATGTTATCAACTTAATGTAAAGAAAAGACTAAAAGAAATACAGCCCCGCTACTGCAAAAGCTGCGGTAGAGCGGGGGAACAATAATACGGAGGGACCATTTCCGCTCCGTGTCCTAAATTCTTCCGGTAGGTAGATTCGAGTCGACTCAAGAAAATATTTATTCATTTATTTTTAATAAAGCTTTATTTGTAACTACAAAATAAGAAATATAGTGGTATCAAACAAAAAAACAAAACAAGAATAACATAATATAAAACACGTATAAAAAGGGAGTCTCAAATAGGGGATATATACAAGTTGTGGTATATTATACGGGTAATGTCTTTACATATATAGCTATATGTATATAAAGTTTAGCCTAAAAACAATGAGGAAAGTGATTATATATTTCACTGCTGGAAAATGTGACTTTTTTGAATATTGTGTAATAGATTGAAATTCTTTGAATGGGATATTTTTTTCCCACAAAATGTCTTTCAAGGTCGAAATGAGAATTGTTCCAGAAATGCTTAAAAATATATATTGCACATAAATAAGTAAAATGTAAACAGTGCCAGTACAAATGTTTTTTTAAATACAGCTAGAATGATTTGACGCCCAAAAAGTCATACAATTTACTGCCGAGCTTTAGTTAAGCATTATTTCCATTTTCTAACCTTGCCAGTGGAAACTTGGAATAGTTAAAACAATCCTTAAATGTTTACATCTATTTAAAAACACGGTTTATTTTAGATGACATGACATTAACTTTATTAAAAGATAAATGTACACTTGCAGGCTGGAAGTTATATTAGAAATATTTTTATTTAAAAAACATCTCATGTACACATTTACACAGATTTAAAAAGACAGACTGATCTAATATTGCGTTGGGTGAATGAAAGGTCACATTTGCATAATAATAACACGAAAGATTCAACTCAAACAAAACCCACAACGTTACTCTGTGTTTTACGCCATTAAAAAGTTAAAATACCATCCCTTATGAGGAGGCCAGTGGCAGGCAGAGATTTTTGCTGGACTAAAAATCAATTATAAAACGCATAGAATACCAAGCCATAGGAGGTAAGATGGAAGGAGCTCGCTGCCATTTAGTTTTCAATTCAGAAAATTTTAAACAAAGACAGCAAGAAAAATTATAATTTTTTCTTCCCATAAAACAACAGAGTAAAAGGAATGCACGTTTCAAACGAGTGTAACAATCACAACTGAAATCTATTTACTGTGCAGCACCTAACATTCACTCTCCATTAAAAGAAACTAAAAACAGCAACACAAAATAAAATTCATGACACAAATAACAGACTTATTTACACATTTTCATAAAACCCTGCAGTGGAAGAAAAAAAAAAATAGTGTTGCAATTGATCCTGAAACAATTTTGGGGGCCACTACATTGACTGGAGACAGAAAAAAAACCCAAAAACGAAATCAGTGTTCTTTTCAAGGCAACAATCTGTACGATGCCTCCTCTCTCATCAGCATGTGTTCATGTCCTTTACATTCTGGCCTCGTCAGACCATTTCACAGTCGTCTAAACTCCCGTCTTTTCTTTGATCCAGCCACGGTATTTGGTGACAGTTGTGTAGATGCCGGGTTTGTTCCTGCGAGCGCAGCCGTCGCCCCAACTCACCACGCCGGCAAGGAACATGCGACTGCCGGATGGACTGGAAAGAGGACCGCCGGAGTCTCCCTGAAACAGACACACACACACGTATATACTTTTACTGGTGCATATATTAACACAGGAGTATGACACGCCTCATATTTTATATTTAACATGATTTATTTGCCTTTTGGAGAAAACGCAGATACTATTTTAGCAATGTTTGACTTTTTTCTTTTCTTTCTCAGTCCAGGCTGAAATAAACCAGCATAAACGAACAACCTGGACCTTTTTTTGTGAAACAGCACTGAAGAAGAAGAAGAAGAAGAAGAACTGAACATTCAAAGTTGTTTTTTTTCTTCTTACCTGACAAGCATCGATTCCTCCGCTCAGCACTCCAGCACACATCATCCGAGAGGTGATCTGCCCACCCATCAAATCATCACACACAGAGTGCTTAATGATGCGGACCTGGGCCTTTTGGAGCACTCTCTCAGCAAATCCTGAATCACAAACACACAAGCAACCGTTTAGTACACAAGCGCAAATCGAAAAAACAGAAAGGCAAATCACACGCGTTTGTGTTTCGCGATTTGTGTTTTACACCTCGGGGCCACCGTAGTTTAGGCTCTAATGCTGCGTTCCAGAGCCCATCCAAACAAATGAGATGTGGGACTGATCCTACCTGAATTGTACTAGCTCCTACTTCAAAGCGTTCCAGCAATTGAGGTTAAATGCTGAATGAAAACATGGACGATCGCGGCGCTTTATGTTTGAAGAGGCATTTTGACCGTCAGCAATTAAGTCTACTTACATACACAAGCGAGCCGTATATGTAAAAGCGACGCATATCGATATGTAACGTCATGAGTATACTTTTACCGTAGCCCTACATATCTTCATGCTAACAAATAACAACGACGACATAATTTTTTCGCCATAACATGAAAAACAAGTTGTGATGAAATTGCTGTGTCTAAAACAACTCTACACGCAGAAAAGTAAAGTTTATAGTCTATTCATTTGACTCCATGGGCTCCGCCATAATTCTCCAACTTCATTATGGTGAAGTTGGGGTAGGCCGATCAGCCCCGACTTCGCTAGTAGGAGGTCCCACTTCGACAGGCATTCCAGTGCACTTTTTCTAGTTGGAGGTAGGACTGGTTTGGATGAGCTCTGGAGCGCAGCATAAATGTCACGATAGCCCCGTCGAGGCTCTTACGGTCATTCTACTCCCAATCAAGGCAAGAACTTTGCTAAGAGTTACATTTTCCACTGACAGGTTCACAGAGAAGTGCACAGTCACAATAAATGATTAGGTCATGTGATGAATTTAGATTTGAGTTATTCTATCTGACCTCCAGGGGGTGCAATTGTGCTTCAGGTAAAAATCTGACAAAATCACAAACTGTCATTTCAGTGTTACTGGCTAAAGATATTCAACAGAATTGAGGAAACTATTTCATCAGGACTCACCTCCTTCTCGAGTGGCCCCCCACCCTGTGATCCACACAGTGTTACCGGTTGGAAAATCATGTTGCGCAGCTGGCAAGCAGATGGGCCTGATATAGTCAGAGTAAGTGACTGGACTGTCGAGCTCCATCAGGGCAATGTCGTTGTCATAGGTGTATGCGTTGTAGTTCGGATGGGATATGACCTGCTTGAGGTTCCTCTTCGCCACCATGGTTCCAGTCTGCTGCTGGGTGTGGAGGCCGAGGTACGCTTCCCACGTGCCGGGCTGAGAGTATCTGAGGACACACAAGATATTTAAGACATATTTGTGGCTCCAAAGCACATTCAATACATATCAGGAAGCAGGAAAGAGATAAGAAAAGAATGCAAATATTAACGTGGGGAACGTGAGACTCTGTTGTTTATAACTGCTTAGCTTTCCAAATACTGACATTGTATCTTAGTTTAGGCCCATTTTATGGATTACTGACGTCATTGTTGCGTAACATTTATTTTTTAGTTTACGATCTTTTGTCAATAGCCGGCCGGTGCGGACAAGCGATCGTTTGCTATGGTTTACTTTTCAATAAGCCGTGGTGTGTGGTAACTGTCAGCTGAATATGTCCGTGGTTGTGGTATTTGTATGAGTATCATCTTATAACTAACTGACAACCTAATAAACTTGACTGACAAACGGATCGTAATAAATAATCCTGACGTAAATGTGTTCTTCTTCTTCTACTTTTTTGGAGTTGACAGACTGGACGCAGCTTTCGCGTTATTCTGCTCCCTACAGTCTGAAGACGTATCTGCATTTAAGGGGTGTCCCATTTCTAAGTGACAAAATAACCCTCAACACTTGGTTTTGAGGCGAGTTCAGATTAAGGGTTGAGCTTGAGGGTTAAGATAGGAATTGGAATTGGCCCTTTCTCTAGTATTTACAGAGAATAGTCCAATAAAGAGAACATTTCTAGAGAGCAATAGTTATTTGGGATAAAAATAAATTTTTGATGCCAAAGGTCAGCCGAGAAAAACCAGACTGGTTCAAGACGATGAAAAAGGAACGGTAGCAGAAGCAGAAGACAACACCGCGCGACGTTCCCGACACGCATCCCTTGTCCCTAATATAATGGCCAGTGAGTGTATCCCACTGTGCGGCACAAAAAGTGTTTTTTTTTACCTCGTCTTGCCGTCGTCTTGCACACAGTGAGCGGCGGTGACCAGCCAGCGTGGACTGATGATGGAAGCTCCACACACATGACTGTAACCTTTCACGTGGAGGCTGACCTGCCAGGGAAACTCCCCGACTTCTGCTTCCTGACCGCCCACAATACGCGTCGATGACTTAAACATGCTCTTCCCGCAGTCTAAAAAAAAACAAAACAAGGAGAAGAACACAATTAATCATCGACGCCGTCAACAGACTTGTTGCAGCTTGTTGCTTCAGAACGCAGGTTCAGGTTTGTTTTCGATGCAGACGGAGATACTGGCTCAGCTGTGGTCTGCAGGCACCGGCAGAGGCTTTTTCGTTTTTTGGCGACATACCGCAGTTTTCCTCGTCTGAGCCATCCGCGCAGTCCGGCGTGCCGTCACATTCTGGGTTCGGTTTGCTGATGCACTTGTTGTTTTTACACTTGTATGCGACATCGCTGCAGTGTGTTTCAGCGACTCCAGAACCTGCAGAGAAAAGAAAGAGAAGAAGGTGTTGTGTACTGTTCCTCTTGTTTTGAGAAAGCAAAAACAAACGTAACGGCCGATTCTTTGATTTTTGTCAGGAGACAAAACTGGTCTCACCTCTGCCACAGTCCAGCTCGTCCGATCCGTCCCCACAGTCGTCCCGACCGTCACAGCGACTCTTCTCAGAGACACATTTGTTATTCCTACAAGTAATTTGTCCAGATTTGCATCCACCTTAAAAAGACAACAACAACAAAAAAGGCACATGTAAGAATTTGACCTCTCTCTCTTTCTGTGTGTGTGAGAAACATGTCCTACAGACAACTGAATGAATCATTAATCATGATAATATCCTGTCTGGTGAGTTTTTATTGATGGCGTCAGAACGACAAACAACTACTCTAAGTCATTCATTCCATTTGTCATTAAACTGCTGCATGCAGGGTAATTAATTCTTTAAAAACACACCGGAACTACAACAGCTTTATTTATTTTGTTTAGTGCTGTGCACGTTAACCGCGGTTAACGGCGTTAACGGTGTCGACGTTATAGCTCATATAGTGCGTGCCACGTTTCCATGGTATAGAAATACCTTGACGTCCAGCGTACCTGTAAAGCACCCTTTTTAGGCTACATTTATACCCCTATGTGATTTTATATGACATAATTTTAAATGATCCTGTGACTGTATTCATGAAAATTAGTGCTGGGCACGTTAACAGTGCCAATATTAACGCACATGTACACATGTGATGCGCGACGTCATGTTTACATGCCGCGGCACCTGGAATCCTGGCACCATTTAGCAGTTAGCTCCGTTAGCTCCTTTAGCGCGCCTACAGTGGAACTGTTTATTAAAACGAAATGAGCAGCACTACAAATAACCAGCGTACCTGTGTACTGCCTATGTGTGCCTCTGTTTTTAAAGTTTAACGTTACTTTAGAGCAGGGGTCGCCAACCTTTTTGAGACCGAGAGCTACCTGAAGGGTAAAGAATAATATGGAGGGCTACCATATAAACATTTTATGCACCATTTTCTTTTTTTTTACCATTTACCAAATGATTAATATTATGCATTCATTTGCATACACATTCATTCCAGTGCTTACTCCTAACGATTATCAGTTTTTATAAACAATATCAATGATATTTTACTGAGTGAATATATGGATGCATGCAAGTGAGTTGAGGTGAAGTGAACCCGCGGGCACCATATTGGCTGCCCGAGGGCTACCAGGTGCCCGCGGGCACCACGTTGGTGACCCCTGCTTTAGAGACTCATTTTAAAGGTCCCATAGTATATCCTATTTCTCCAAGTTAACCTAGTTCCCTGGTGTCCTAATGAACATGTCTGTGACATGCTTTGGTCAAAATACCTTAAGGATAAAGCACCACAGCAGTTCAATCACTCTGACAGCCCTGTTCAGAACGCTCGGTTTAGTAGCATCTCTTTAAAAAGTAAAACAAAACTTAAGGGACAGGAAATGACATCAGCCACAGAGGCTACTAGGAGCTAACAGCAGTTAGCGTTTGGAAAAGTGATCATTTGCAGGCTCTGGCAGGCACATTGGCGTCATATATAACATGTATCCACTGGACAGATAAATCCTCTGAGGCTGGAAGTTTGTGTAGAACTCTGTGCTGCACTTTGGAGTCAAGGATAGAACTTTACGTAGACATCCTGGACTTCCGTTTTTCGGATACCCTCGCCCTCGCCAGCACTCTCGCGTGTTTTACAGACAAAGCGGAGCTCCGCCAGACAACAATTCCAAGAGTTTAGCGCATTGTGACGTCCCAACGAGTGCAGAAGTCAACATTGCGTGTTTTACCGCGTGTCCTTAGACTGAGGAGGACCACAAAAACATGAGTGAGTCATCTTTTTTCACACTTTGCTGAATGATAGGACCTCCAGAGTCCCAAATATAAGGATTTAAATGATTAAAAAGTTGATTTTGCATAATATGGGACCTTTAATGTTTACCGCCGGTAACATGCATTTGGTATTAAATCTATATGTATCCTGGTTTTTATTTATTTTATTTATTCATACCGTGCTCAGCCCTTGAACCAGCAACCCAAAGCAAAAAAATATCTGTATCTGAACTGAATGTGAAATAAATTCTCTCATCAATCAACAAGTCTTACCACAGTTGAGCTCATCTGTGCCGTCGCCGCAGTCATCGATGCCGTCACATTTCCAGAACGAAGGCTTACATATTCCGTTTCTGCAAGCGACGTGATCCGAACTGCACTCTGGACAGGAAAACACGGTTTAAATAAAAAACATGAAACATTACAAATCGATCCAGCAGTTTAAAACCCGCTTCATGAGTCTGATGCGATTTACTTACTGCATTTGAGCTCGTCGCTCATGTCTCCACAGTCGTTCCAGCCATCGCACTTGAGTTCGGATTTAATGCAACGCTGATTTTGGCACTGGAACTGCTTTGGACAAGCTGCGGATCACAGAGTGAACATGAGACACACTTCCGCCAAACTGTCGGGAACAATCGTCATCCCGAGAGAAACGGATTCACTTACGGTCTTTGACGTCGATGGCCTCATACACGGCGTCAAAGCCTCGGTCCACGTAGGAGTAATCGGAGTAAAACACCACTGTCATTTTGTTTGAACTGCTCGTTTCTGTTAAAGCTCCATCAGGTTGTTCGCCGCACAATCTGAGGGCGAGGCGTACACGCACAACTGTGTTGATTGCTCTACAAGTGAAAACCTTCTCTGATTGTTTTTATACACGTACAAAAGCATGGACTCACTTCTTTCCATTGACCTCCACGTAGTCTTTATTACAGCCTTTTCTGCTGTCCTGCCCGGGCTCAGACAGGAGGAACTTTTTGAATTTCAACATCACTGCCTTACCAGCAGGGACCTGAAAGATTGACAGAAAAAATGGAGATATGCAATAAATAACAGACACAAAAACAAAGATTCCATCTATCTTTTAATATTATCATATATCCTGTAGTAAAAGCTGAGTCAGCAGTCTATTGCGTAGAACTAGAAATGGTTGTTCCGATGCTTTGGTGTTATGGTTTGTCCTCCATTGTCACCGCAAAACAACGCAACATTTTCTTCTTCTGAGGAAATAAAAAGGAAATGGCTAAAGGACAAGCTCCCTCTCACAGCGCCCTCTGCTGGATGTGAACTTCAAGGCTGGTATTTTTACGGTTTTGAGTTTGATTTATCTACACATGACTGTACTGTAGATTAGCGCTGTGTTGTCTTATTAGATAAAGAGCATATGAATATGACTACAAACTAGGGTCAATTTTATTGATGCACTCCGTTCAGTGAAAACCTCTTTTATTATATCTCTAAATTAGTGCTGTGCAATAGGTTAACGTGCATTAACGTGCGTTGATGCATGACTCGTTTCCATGACGACTGACCGGAAAGAAACGCGAGTGACGTCATGTTTTTACGTGCCATGACACCGGAGTCCAGGCACCGTTTACCAGTTAGCTCCGTTAGCGTTAGCCTACAGTCGAACTGGAGCGGTCTATTTATTAAATGAAAGAGCAGCGCTACAAATAACCAGCGTGCCTGTGTACTGCGTATGTGTGCCTCTGTTTTTAAAGTTTAGCGTTACTTTAGAGACTCATTTTAACAATCGGGAGTCATGTACGTCTTTTTCCGGTCAATTGTCATTGAAACCTTGCCGTGCGCTAACGTTGACGCCATTAAACGCCGTTAACGCATTAACGTTTGACAGCACGACTCCAAATGAATCAATGTTGAATAAAATCAGAAATTAAGCTGAATCTGGACCTTGTGAAGCAGAATCGAATACCCTCAGGAAATGTTTGGACTGACGTCTCACCTCAATTGACCACTGACACGTGAGACGAGGAGGATAGAAGTTTGGATAATTGGGGGAAGAGAGAGTGCCCTTAGTGCCAGTTAGTTGGCCACCGCATGTGGTACCTGTAACAAAAAAAAACAACGAAATACAATGAATGAATGAGTGAATAAATAAATAAAGACAGTGTGTTTGCAATTACAGTTAAATAGATGCTACATCTTGTAACCACAGGCTAAAGCGAGTCATAATCTCGTAAAACATAAGTTCTCACCTGTCGATCCACGCCGGACTTGTGAGACTTTTGCTCTGAACCCTGGGTAATCCTCTCGCTCATTTGTGGCCATCGTCACCAGCATGACGTTACCAGAGGACAGAAACGTCAGCTGTTCACTGGGTGAATAGTATCCGCACATCCTACACGGGAAAAAAGATGAACATGAACTTTCCTATATATGCAACTGTTTTTCTGGCCTTTTCTTTAAGATGCAGCAGTTTACCAGTAGTTTTCCTCAGAGCTGATGGTGTGTTGTGTCATAACAAGCGTCAGTGTTGTGGACTCAAACACTCGACCCTTGCTCAAAGCTACTGCCTTTGTTGTTTAGCTATGCTACATAATAACGTAGTAAAAACAAGGGATAGAAGGGACAGATGTACCTATATACACGTATAACGACTAGACCTGCACCCAACGATTATTTAGCTCGATTAATCAATACGTTTTTTTTGTCCTCAATTATATATATGGAGCAAAGAAATTGAATATTTAGGATGCTGAAAAACCAACAAAACCAAGAACTTCATTAATAATCGACTCGCAGTCCTAATGGTGACAGTTTTCAAAAATATGACAAAAATATGAAAAACATGGAAAAATATTGAGTTAGAGGTCACAATACATATATACATGTGTGTATATATATATATATATATATATATATATATATATATATATATATATATATATATATATATATATATATATATATACACATATGTATATATATATATATATACATACATACACATACACATATATATATATACGTATATACATATACACATATATATACATACACACACACATATATATATATACATATATACATATACATATATATATATACACACATACACACACACATATGTATATATATATATATATATATATATATACATACATACATACATACATACACAGGCATATACATACATATATATACATATATATATTCAGTTCAAACAAATCACCAGTTTTAATGTTGTGTTTGACTGCCACATATTATTCTTCTTTATGCACATTTGTTCATATTGTATATTTCTTTTGTTTTTAGGTTAAATCACTTAATTTAATTTTAAATTTAATTTAACTACATTTTATGACTGTTTGTTCCGCAAAAAAACAAAAACAAATAAAGCAGATAACTTGTATGTTAATTCCTACAAATTAAAGTTTTTGGTTCAATCATTACATGACCTGACCAGGTCCCGCTTGCTTGTTATTTTCCTAGTTTGAAGAGACCAATCACATTGTCGCATTCATAACTCATTATAGTCCTTTTACGAGCCTGAACTTTGGGCGTGTGATCTGCAGCTTCATGTACAGTAACGCGCGCACGCGCGCACACACACACACGCGCACACACACACACAGTGAACCAGTGTATGAGGGAAAAGAGCTGTGAACTCACTCCTCCAGAACGCGACTCTCGATGGCGACCAGGGAGTCGTAGATTTTGACAAAGTCGTTCCTGCAGTCGTCCTCCAGGTTCATGGTGTCAAAGTCCAACTTGATGACATAGTTGGGGTCGGCTCTCAGCTGCCACTGGATGAAGGTGTTGGAGGAATACGGACTGTTGGGGAAGCCGGGGGATTGGATCTGCCCGATGAAGTTGGACTTCGTGTGTTCGGAAAACTTTAAAAATCCTGGAGACGGAAGCAGCGTTCAGCTTATTTACCATCAACATTTAGACAATTAATGTTTTTACTCGATTAATGGATTATTTGTTTGGTCCATAAAATATTGATTTATATATATTTTTTCGATGTTCTTAAAAGTTATGAATTCTTTGTTATATGGAGCAAAGAAACCTGAATATATTCACATTGACGAAGTGGAAAAATCTGAGAAAATGCACGATTCATTGTTGTAGCCCTACGTTCAAACTATGCTTTGAGATACACTGCCGTTCAAAAGTTTGGGGACACCTATACAATTTTTGCTGTGTTTTCCATCAAAAGTCACACTTTTATTTATCAAAAGATTTGCAAAATGAATAGAAAATATAGTCAAGACATTGACAAGATTAGAAATAATGAGGATTTTTATTCAAAATAATCACTTTGCCCTTCAAAATGTGCTTTTTTCAATGTTTCTGTAATCAACACAATGTACCATTAGAACAGTGGAAATGTGCCTCTATACACCTATGTACATATTCCATTAAAAAACAGACGTTTGCAGCTAGAATAGTCGTTTACCACATTAACAATGTATAGAGTGTATTTCTGATTAATTTAATGTTATATTCTTTGAAAAAAAAAGTGCTTTTCCTTAAAAAATAAGGACATTTCTAAGTGACCCCAAACTTTTGAACAGTAGTGTAAAATTGTGTGAAATACTAATATAATGTAGGTATTTCACACATGGTTCTGTATGATTAAGAACATAATTACACATTATTTTACAAACGGAGCACTTACTGCTGAATGATCCAGAAACCAGACGGGTATCCAGCGCTGTGAAAAGGACACAGACATTATTGATACGAGGACAGCGACAAAAGTACGACGACCTCGGTGAACGTGGAACAAAATGAGCTGGATTTTCTTGGACTTTTACCTGCAGACACCACGTTGTCGAGGACCAGTGCGTTGCCAGGTCTGTTCAGCGAACGCTGCTCTTTCTCCACGAGCCTGTCCACCGTCGCCATGGCGCTGTCGACGGACGCCTCTTGGCCTGAAGGGATGTTGAACTCGGAGAGGTGGTAAGCAATGACGCTTCCTTCGCTGGAATGCAAGAGACAAGGAAGATAATAAATACAGTATAATATAAATAGATTTAACTTACAGGATCTTTAAATGAGAGTTTCAGATATTCTGTCAACCAACACAAACAAACAACCGGTGCTCACCGTCTTACCTGAAAGCTTGAACTGTGGAACCCACGTAGTATTTTGCCAGTTGTGGACTCTTGGAGTAAATGGTTTTGAGCTGAAGACGTCGGGAACATAACCACAACATGAGCATGAATTAAATTAAATTAAATTCGGTCGAACGTTGCATAATCTGAAGATGTCGGTCAGCGGTCTCACCTGTGTGATCACCTGCCTGGCCAGGGCCTTAAACTCGGAGCTGTTGGAGTTCTCATAGGCCTGTTCGAACACCTGGTTTGTGATCCGCATGGAGCCGCTGTACATCCTCTTGATACGGACATCTTTACGGACTGCAGACAAAAAAACACACAGACAATAACCTCTGAGTTGAGTTTGAATTCTAGATTAACAGATTTATCTTCTGTGTTGAGGTGTTTTCAGCCCCTCTGGTGTTTTCATGTACCTTTAATGTCTCCTCCTACGCTCTAGGGCATTTGCATGTGCAAATAAAGGGAAAAGAAGGTGCTCCAACTTGTCGTCTATGAAGCTTTCAAAGTTCATTCAAACCATGCGTATTTGTGTGTAAAGGTGTGTTAATGCACAGGTTTTTTTTCTTTTATCTCAAAAACTTAAAGGTGCCATATGTAAGAATGTGGCCAAAAACGGTTACTACATTCAAATTCAAAATACTGAGGTATTTTAGGTTTTGTTTTCTGATGTAACTGGCAACCCGTGGTTGCTCGGCAGCTGAGACTCTACTGACTGCAATGATTGGCAGATGGCAGTAGGTGGCGCCAAAACATGATTTCAAAACATAAACATGATTTGCAGTCTGCAAAATATTTTTTTAATGCAAATATTTTGTCTGTACTGTTGTTGTTGGCGAGTTCAGTTTGTTATATGAACATTATTCCTGAGTCTCTGTGACATATTAGGAGGATTTATGGCCAGTTGCTTTAGATTTATTACATAATGCACCTTTAATTTTTTAAATGAATGAATGAAAACAGTATGGTGAATTTCAAATCCTGTAAGATGATACACGACATCTGATATCGTAATACTGTATGAGTATTTACCTTTAAAAACAACTACTTTAGATGATTGTGGAGCAGTGATGACATAGTGTTCATATTAGGGGCTGCACAATATTAGAAATACATTTGATCACACCAGATATAATTTGGTCAAAGAGAAATTCTCCACTCCAAGAAAACAAACTGCAGCCAGTGAGAGGAATGCAGGGTTTGTAAAGTGATGTTGAGCTAGGGTGAAACGGCAAACGAGATGCATTCAAGGACCCTGGCAAATGCCATCTTTATCTTCCACTGGGAAACACAACGTGTTGAGCTTAGAGGAGCGGCGTGAAGATGCATTCATGAAACCTTGCATAGTATTTCCTGGAGTAGAAATAATTTCTCATCAGTGCAATCATTGGTAAAACATTCTTTACTGATCAATCAAAGAAGTTCTTCCTGGTGCAAACCTCCCTTTTATCCAATGGGGATTGTGGGTACCATGCCCATCCCTAGTTCATAATTATATAGGCATGTAACCTATATATCACACACACGGACACACTTCACAGCGCTGCTTGTTAAGTTTCTATCTGCAACATGTTGTCGAGTCAGTTTCATAATAGCAGTCGTAATAATAGTGTTGTTCCTCGTCTCACAGCGTCACAATGGAGCTCGGTGGCCATTGTCTGTGTCTGTAAGTACAATCGATCCAGTGGACCAAGGGAAGACGGAGGGCTACTCACAGTGGAAATGCCAGACGAGCAGTCCGGTCATGAGCGCAATCACGGCGGCGAAGATGACCACGCCGATCACAGCCCCGACTTTGCCCGGACCCTTTTTCTTCTCAAGCTTTTTGTTATCTGAAGCCGGCAGGAACTGGACAGACGTGTCCCAGTCTTTGCCCTGGACGAGAGGGGCAAGAAAAAAGAAAATAATATACAAATAGCACATTAAAGTCACATTAAAGCAGCATCGTACATGTTTGTTCACAGCTGATAGTTTTGTTCAACATTTTTAAAAGGTCTCCATTTTCACCTGTCCAGACTTAAATGCTGCGTCTTCGTTTTCAAAATAAAACGAAGGCAGCAGCAACTTAAAATGTTTTTGACAAACTGAGGTAATGTGGACGGCAGGCACGTCACCTCAAACAGCCAGAATCATGCCCAGCATGTTTAAAGGTGCATTATGCAATAAGTCTAAAGCAACTGGCCATAAAATCCTCCTAATATGTCACAGAGACTCAGGAATAATGTTCATATAACAAACTGAACTCACCAACAACAACAGTACAGACAAAATATTTGCATTAAAAAACATATTTTGCAGACTGCAAATCATGTTTATGTGTTGAAATCATGTTTTGGCATGTGGCCCCACCTCCCGCCATCTACCAATCATTGCAGTCAGTGGAGTCTCAGCTGCCGAGCAACCATGGGTTGCCAGTTATGTCAGAAAACCAAACCTAAAAGACCAACCGTTTTTGGCTACATCCTTACATATGGCACCTTTAAGACTAATACTGAAATAAGACGTTCATTCTGCTGTTTTTGCTACAAAAAATGTCACACGGTGTCGCTTTAAATCCCCATATATTCATTCAATCTTGGGCTATTTCTTGTCCACAAAGCACAATCACTCAGTTTTAAACAATCTAATAAAAAGATAATATAAACATTTACAATACTCAAAAATCAGAGAACTTGTTGCAGCTCTAAGTCGATGAATTTCACAGGAGGATGAGAGAAATGTGTTGCTCTTTTCCAGACATGCGACTGCTTTTCATGATATGATATAAACAGTATAAACAGGTTTAATTTTTGTAAAAACACAATGGAAATGCTTTGGCTTTGTGTACCCCGAGTAGATAATCAACTAGAGATAAGTGACAGCTGCAGACAGCAAGTAGATACTTGTGTATGTTAGGAATGCCTCAGCCTATGGTCAACTAGTAACTGCACAGCTTTATTCTAAACCTAAAGACGAGCCGCCGGTATAATCTGAAACCAAAGATCATAAGTGGTTTTATATGGAAAATAAATTGGAATGAATCATCCCTCAAAATCCAGTCCTGAGAAGCCCAGAGGAGAGTTTCAGTGACTTGTTGCCTATTTATGAATCAAAAGGAAACGTCAAAGCCTGAGTCAGAGCTCTGTTGTTACCTTTAAGAGGAGACACAGGAGAGAGAGAGAGAGAGAGAGAGAGAGAGAGAGGGGGAGGGAGCACCAAAGGTTTCACTATGTAAAATCCTGTCAAACCTGCTGTGACCAAACTACTCACACATCTGAAGTGGAAACAAACACAAGTTTCTGAGCTCGGCTGCAGCGGCAGAGTGGAAGCAAAGCCTTTCTCACAGGCCATTGCAAAGACGTAAACCCGAAAAAAAGAATTCTGATGTCCTTGATTGATTTTGTGGCTGCCAATTTCTAAAAATAAATAATTTTTTACTACAGAATTGATTATTGTGGCACTTTATTTTTTTTGGCACTAATAATGACTTGCACAATAACTGTACGAGGGTATGGCAACCGCTGAATCACCTCAATGATATAAAAAAATAAAGAGTCAGTTTTACGTTTGTCACATTCAATTCTCTGTGGAAAACTGTCCTCCGACCTCTTTGTTTACCAAATATTGCACTTACGAATGAGCTGCTTGTGGTCGCACAGGTTACAAGCATCACATTCAATTGAATTAGCTTAGTTTTTCTTTCTTTTCTCTTTTTTTTACAGTGCCATAACACTGAATCTCCTTCTAAACCAGACAAAACACTCCTGGCTGTGTTGTTTATTAAAAACACAAGAATTGCTGAAATACTGTCACAGCTCCTCAAACACTTAATGAAGTGCGAAATAAGCCACAAAGTGTCCATATTGTGTGATGGGAGACTTCCTAATCGCCTGTGTTTCAATCAATTTAATTATGATAACAATATGAATTATTCATATAATATTCCTTGACAAATATCTCATTTAGCTTCTTATTCCTGGAGGACAGGAGAATCATGCAATTGCCTGCAAATCAATGCCCTGCTTTCCTGTCAGTGACCATAAACGGGCTTTAGCGCCGTTCACCTCGCCTTGTACGAATTTGTACGGTGCATGCATGTAGTAACACTGAATGACTGTTAGTCAACACAACTGGAGGACTAAACTGGACAAGTTGCAACAGGGTGGAAGAACCCGGAGGAATTCAGGCAGCAGCTCCATGGTTTTCCAGCATTCATCCTCCATAGATACACAAAAATTACCTTGTCGGGAACCTTTTATTAAGAGAATTTGACTATTACCGACTCTTTTCTGCAGGTGTGAAGAAACCGTGCTGCAGACACAAGGGCATTGGGTTGAAGGTTTAACCACGAGACTCAAGGTTTTCTTACAATTTCTGCCCCTTTAACCATCCACGAACGACAGCTCTCTAACGTGAATGAGTAAAAAATAGCTTGAGTTTAACGTCTGCTGTAATTGTGCACCACTATTTGTTTTTTTGCAGCAGCACAGGAATTAAGAGGCTGCACAGAATGAAGAAATGGCCGGAAAAACAAGTTTAAGAGTTCACCTTCAAAGTGCCACATGAAACTCTACGACACAGATCCTGATCCGCACTGATTCAGACGTCTGGCAAAGAAATGAAAGCAGTGGGTTTTTTCCATTTTGTTTTTTTTTTAAATCGATAGTGTGTTGAGAGTGACTCAGTGATCCTGGAGGATGACATTTATATTCCTGCTTACACGTTACAGGTCACAGTCTGATTGCAACTACATTATTACTGATATTAATATTGTTACATATTACTTTTTGCGACTATAAGGGTTTAAAACATTTATTAAAAGCTTCAAATAGGTCCAAGCTGGTGTGAGAAAGCTCCCTTACCTATAAATGATTGACCTAACGTGTGCATTAATGTAATGGATACTCTCTAAATTGGACTACCTTAAAATTAAAAGTGACCCTGCACACTGGGACTGCAGGATTTCAGGACTGTATATGGACACTATTTGGTAACAAAATCTGCATTTCCTGAAGTTTTTAGAAGTCAATCTACCTTGAAATATTATAAATATTAAATGGATCCAAACTGTGAGACCTTTCAATCTGGTAACATATGCTTGCCATGGTGACAGAACATATCTGATTACTCTGCTGGAAATGGTTGGATGGATTGTATTTGTTGTTTCTTTCTAATTATCTTTAATTAAACCATGGGCTCTTAAAGACGATCCTACTTGCCTATACATACACATTTGAATGTGCTTGTTTACCACAATATCTCATGTCCTATACGTATGTTTTGTCATATTTATGTGTGTTTTGTTGTGCAATCAGTGTGAAAGTCACTCAAGTCACATGATTCAATAACAATACATAGTCTGGAGGTCATTTTCACCCATATCAGCAACTATACACTTTGGTTTTTTTTTCACTTAAAGTGTTTGTAATTTTCTGTCCACAAATGTAGAACCTCAATTAACTTCAATTAGCTCAAATGTACCATGATACTTGTCAATATCTACTGATTTTAAACTTTTAAAATAGTCCTCGTTAGGCCCTTGAAGCCTAAAACAGACAAAACAAATAAACAAGTACAGGTTGTGCAGAGGCACTTGTTTCTTACCGAGTTCGGGGTGTATCTCAGTCCACTGTCCATGTAATCCATCAGGGTTTGCCACCTGCGACAAAATTAAAACGAACAAAAACGACAAAAACACCGATCTCCTTCTTCTCTTCCACCTATTTCTTATTTTATTTCCTTCGACCTCTGGTAGTTTTGAAGCTTCCCTCAGGCTGTTTTCCCGAGGTGCACCTGCGGCCCGCTGTCGCCAAGAGATTCAATAATGTTCTTGTTTGTCAATTAATTCAGAGGAAAAACGACACAGAAAGGTGTTAAAAAGTGGAAAAAGGAGTCCTTTATAGTTGTTCTTCTTCGGCTGAGCTGTTCGCTAGTGTGTGTCCCACCTGAATATGTCGCCTACCTAGCTACCTGTCGTACGTGTAACCAGTAACTACAACGGAGGGAAACCAGCACAGGAGGGAAGGAAAAAAAAGAAAAAGGTGTTCCGGGAGCTTCAGGTTTCTACGGGCGTGTCTCATCCACCCACAGCCACTTCCTGTTTACAGGTGAGAGCGACCATTAAAACGACGTCACATGGAGGAAAATATTCATTAAACGTAGCAAAAAAATCAACAAACAAACAAACAGTAACTGCGTTTTTGGGGTCACAGTGTGATACATTTACGGTTTGTTCTTGTGTATGTGACGAAGTTTGGGGGACACATTTAAAGTCCGCACACAGGTTCAAAAACTTGGTAAAAGGCAAAATAAAGAAACATCATTTTACACCGAAGGTTTCGTGTAGCCTATTTTTAGTATCAGTTATGTGACAGTTTTGGTAAAATGATGACTCATTCACCTCCATTCCCCTTTTTGTGATGAGACACTGGTTTCTGTTTAAGGACATCCTCCTCCGTAAAGGAAATCCCCCACAATAATCTACACGTAATTTAAACCCATCCATGTTTGTGTAACACGGGCGGAGTGATACTTCCTTCCTGTCAGGACATGTACACCTGCAACCTTTCAAAATAAAATCCAGATCCCGGAAACACCTTAAAGTTCAAGTGGTAAAATCATTTTACTTTGACAGGAATTGCAGATGAAATAATTCAATTTAATTTATGACGAATTGTATGAAATGTTATTTTTCATTACCCCCAGAATGAGCCTTTTATATTTACATTACCCCGCTTTGCGATTATTAATGTTTATTATTATTTTAATGTGTGTACATCGATATTCATGTTGAAATACACTTAATCACTCATAGAATATAGTAGTGCTATATAATACCCTTTATATATATATATATGTTTACAAACTGTAAGTGTATAATTACTTTAATAAAGTAATCAATAAAACTAATTTGGTTTACATATACTTATTGTTTTTTGTTTTTTTTGTGACTCACAACGCCATGTGAGATTCCAAATCCCTGGATTCTCCTCTCGGAAATCGTTTGATTTGACTGGATCGCTTTCTCAGGATTTAATTAAGTCAGATTTAAAAAATCCTCCAGTGTGGGGCAGAATTAACAAACCTGGAAAAGAGTGATGAGCAGAGAGGTTTTTACAATTTCCAGTGCCACCACTAGATGTCACTAATTCATACAAACTATATCTTTAAACATTGGGTGTCTATCTATCTATCTATCTATCTGCATAAAAGACAACACATCCATATGAAAGTTGTGAATTTATTGATGTGTATCCCCCCTGTAACCATGAATCTGTTTCCATTGGTGTCAATCATTTTTTTTTCCTCCTCTTTTTTTTTTTAAAAATCACTATTGTTTATATTATATTAGTTCCCAGTTCCCAATCCCACAATCAAGCAGGCAATTACAAGATTGAAGCCGTTTGGGTGCATAGTGAGACAGTCACATACAGAGATACTGTCACAGGAAGAAGAAGAAGAAGAAAAAAATAGAAAACAAACTTAAAAATATATATATCATATCATTTCATATAAGAACAATGCACACCACAGGTAATCTTCCAGAAAAAAAAAAGAAGCCATGATTGCAACATCAACTATACAGGCATACAAAGACAAATACTAAGAGAGAGAGAAAGAGAGAGGACTCTAGGATTCACTTTACTTTTGTGTCATTCTCTACCTGGAAATTTAGCGTTTTTTTTATTTTTATATTTCAGAAACCAGCTCTTCAAGCCTCGTCTTTCTCCGTCCACCTGACTGCACAACCCTCCAGCTCCATCCCAGGCCCTTTTGTGTGAACCCTAAACCCTAAAAAAATCTGGATTGAAAATGTGCTTTTCACACAAATCCCCCCGAAATAATATAACTTTAGCAATATTCAGATTCAGGAAATCCAGTGTTTACCAGTGATTGCCGTGACCCCCATTCGTTTGACTGCAGCGCCCCTCCTAAATTCAACAAACTGCTTGACTGTTTCACGCTTTATGACCAGCAAAGCTAACAGCGGCTCCGATAACGTGTGTGTTTTTTGCTTCTTCCATTAATTCATTTTGCAGTTGGAAATTTGTATTAAAAAAAAAAAAAAAAAACTCCCACCCTGGAAAAGACACATCTGTAGAGTTTCATGATCACAACAAATGGGAAGCCTGTCATATATATATATATATATATATATATATATGTATATATGTCGTTTTTGGAGGAAAAAGAAGCTTTCCGCAATACATTCAACTATGTAGCACAGATACCAAAAGCTAGTTCTTATTGTCCTGATCTGTTTCCTCATTAATAACAACACAGTGGGTTCTGTGTGATGTGTCAGAGCTGGAGGTCTGTGCACACCTTCACCTCCGCCTCCGCCGACTCCTCCTCAACACAACTCATGACTTAAAAACACCTACTCTCATATGTATATATATTTATATATTTCAACTGTATATGTATATTTTATGTCAGTTATCGTAACAAAGAACGGAAAGTAAAATAATTCATGATTTCCTTTTTTTTTTTTTTTTTTCTCATTTGTCGTTTCACTATACATTTTAATCGGTACAAAGAACCTTCATGTACAAGCAATCTATCGGGGGGAGAAAAAAAAAACAAAGAACAAAATAAAACACTCCAATGATGGGGGGGGGAAAACCAAAGTATGTGTTTAAATTCTAACTCGATTTTGCCTTTCGCTTGAAGAAATTAACAGAAACAAAATATCTGAAGAAATGTTGTACACCTTGATCTGAGATAATAATTACAGAGAGAATAAACGGCAGGTACGTCACCTTTTTTTTCAAAATAAAAGAAACATGATCAAAAAAAAAGAGCTCTATAGTACAATAGTAGCAGTAGTTAGAAGTAGTAGCATTATGTCAGGATTGTTGTCAACAAACCAGTAAATGGAGTTTGGATGTATGCAAATAATTGAAACAACAGCATCATGTGTTATTGGTCAGTAGTATGTTCCCCCCCCTCCCCCAACCCGGCCGCCGGTTTGCCGTCCTCCACTGCGCCCCCCTCTGGTTAGATCTGCATCTGCTCCAGATATTTGTAAGTGGGGTTCTCGTAGCCGTGGTTCTGCATCTTGTTGAGGTGACGTTCCTCTGGGGTCAGCATGGGGTCAACCTGTGAGACAGACAGACATTCATGAAGTAAAAGGTGACAAGGGCAGCAGGAACAATGCTGTGTGTGTTGTATTGTAAATGCTGCAGGGGGCAGTAATCTGATTGCACCTGTCAACTTTTCAACATATAAGATAATCAGCAAAAAACATACCATACATGCACACGCCATGATATTTACCCCACATAATTTACTGTTTACCTCTCAGAGTCGGCCTGAGGCATAAGTAAACATAATTATCGGCTGCTTGGGGCTCTCAGTAGTGTGTGGAAAAAAGCATTTTAACAAATAACAAGCTTATATGGTTTTTAGTTTTTAGTAGGACTGGGCGCCAGGCTAACGCGCGTTAGCGCATGACACGTTTCCATAACGACTGACCAGAAAAAGACGCGTGTGACGTCATGTTGCGGGCCACATGAAATCGATTTGGGGGCTGCATGTGGCCCCAGGGCCGTAAGTTTGAGCTCACTGCTGTAAAGTTAAAAATAGATAAAAATGACACTGTTTTGGTGTGAATAACACAACTATTATAAACGCAATTCATGGTAATAATGGGGGGGGGGGGGGGGGGGGGCAAATTCAGCTTAGGGCCCCATTAAAGCTTGGGACGGCCCTGTATCAGATCTTTTTGGGATGTTTTTCTTTTCTTTTTCAGGTTTTAAAGTGGATTGCCCTCTCCGATGAATGGTGTAAAATAAATAACAGAGAACAAGCGAGGAGGGACTAAAAATGTACTGAAGCGTCAAACCGTCGCGTCCATCAGACTACCAGCTCATTATGGGGCTGTTACAACTTAAATTTAACCTTCAAACAAGCGTCAAACATTGTTTATTTGTGTACCTGTGTAAATTCCACATGCAATCTAGCAATTGTGCAAATTCCGGCATATTAGCATTGATGCTAACATGCTTCATTTACACAAAACCCGCTAAATTTCATATAAACCGTCACTCGTAACAAGACGGGCGATCGTATCGTGTGTGTGTGTGTTTGCGCGTTCTATGACCTCGACACGCCGTGCCACAGATAACAGGGGGATAACGGCTCACCTCGACGATGCCGTGGCTGATGGTGCCGTATTGCCTCTTCCTCAACAGCACCAGGCTGATCACGATCACCGTCGCTATGGCCACTGCGATCACCAGCAGGCCGATCAGGGCGCTGCTGCCGAAGCTGAAGTCCTCTCCCAGAGGACGGTAGGTCCCCTAACATGGAGAGAGAGAGAGAGTGCTACAGTGAGACGATGCACACAAACACAGCTGAGGAACTGTAATAATGATAGAAAATATATTTATACATATATATATATATATACACTAGTGTTCAAAAGTTTGGGGTTTTTAATGGAATATGTACATAGGTGTATAGAGGCCCATTTCCAGTGTTTTAACCCTTTAAGGCAGGGGTTCTCAAAGTTTTGATACCTGAGGGCCAATTTAGGAACCCAACATTGAACTGAGGGCCGTCAAAGGGAAAAAAAAACTGAAAGAAATCACATTTGTAATAATTCTAATGACCAGATTGCAGTTCTACAGTTTAGCGTTAAGTAATATAAGTGTTAATATAATGTAATTTCATATATAATAATAATAATAATATGTAACATAATAACACTTTATAATTTACTGGGTAATTACCCAGTATTTTGGCCATTGTTCTTACCTTCTAATTACAGGTTAATACCAAGTAACACATTTCTGTTACCATTTTACTGGGTAAATAGAAATTGGGGGCTGTAGCTACCTGCTTATTACCAGCTTATAACCCAATAATACACTAAAATTCACCATATGGAAACCAGGTAAATACCCATTTTTGTTTACACTTATTGGTCTGTATTCAGTAATGTCCAATAAACATTTAACAAGCTTAGTAGCTTCTGGATTAAAACTATCAACTGTAATCCACTGTGGGCCGCCAGAAATGTTTCTGCGGGCCGCCATTGGCCCCCGGGCCGCACTTTGAGAACCAATGCTTTGAGGTACTACTCAACCATTTGGTGGACCACACTTTAAGTCACTATATCTCATTGAAAAATGCATCAAGCTGAACTCACTAACACTTTAATGTGACTCTGAATGTTGTACATTATGAATTTACCAGGTTTATTGTGAACAGACGTCTCAACCGTTTGGTAGAGGCCCGTATCTGAAATACTGTAGGGTCTAATTTAAAAAAAAAATATATATGTATATATATTGATTTTCGTTATAAGTAAATAAAATAATAAAAAATGCAAATATATAATTTTTCCTTTGATTTTTTATTTGTGTGTACCTTAAAGGGCTAATGATACATTGTTTGCTAATCACGTAAGTAGGCAATTGGATGATTAGAAAACCCTTGAAACCCTTGAAAACCCTTGCAGCATTCTTTATTTTGAATGAAAATCATTATTTCTAATCTTGCCAATGTCTTGACTATATTTTCTATTCATTTTGCAACTCTTTTGATGAATAAAAGTCTGACTTTTAATGGAAAACACAACAAAAATTGTATAGGTGAGCCCAAACTTTTGAACGGTCATGTATGTCCGTGTGTTGATTTATTATTTGGCTTGTTTGCGGATATTGGAAGAATTATGGGTCACAAATTCAGGCGGGAGCTGAGCATTTGTAGTTTTTGTGTACTATGTTAAAACATCATCATTAGTCTTTTATCTTGAACAGTTTGGAGCCCTGCAGACGTGAACTGTTGCCTCGCATTTGCTGCTAAATTGAGCTTGAGGCGAGCGTAAATTCAGATAACTGCGGATCTGAGCACGGACAGAGAAGATGTGGAATCTGCTGTGATTTCCACCATTTCATCTGATCTTCAAATCCCATTATAGATTTAACAGTGAAAATCATTTCCCCCGATGAGTGCAGTTCATGTTCTGAAATCTTTACGGCTGAAGTCCGAAGAGAATACTTAAGAGATTATAAGATTAGCAAACGAGGCTGACACACACAACCATTTCCATTTTTAAAAAAAATAAAACATATATAAGCTACTCAATTATTTACTATGAGGAAAAAAAACGACTTATTTATGATAAGCTGAATTTGGATTTTAATGATGCCCAGCAGGGATAATGGAAAACATTACTTTTAGGAGAAGAATCTAAATCAAAATAACGCTTGAATAGACAGGGGCGCAGCTTGTGAACAGGCAAGGCAGGCAACTGCTTGGGGCCCCGAGCTGATAGGGGGCCCCGACACTCGGAGCCTAAAGGCTGTTTTTTACTGAAATGTGCAGTGACCAGCCGCCTCCCCGTCCTCCTTATACAACATTGGGCGATTTGCAATGGCATCTCAGTAGGAAACCTCCCTAAAGGGGCCCCACCTCACGTTAACCTGTGTGAAGTTATCGTTCTGCAAGTTGGAAAATGATTATTTACAGTGTAATCCATATCTTTTTTACTCAGTTTAAATATGTTTTTTTCAAATATTTACAGTATTTTATTGTTCTTATTGTTTTATAATGTGGGTTCTTTACAGTGTAATGTAATTTTTTACTAAGTTTATATGGGTTTTTAAAAGCTATTTACAGTATTTTATTGTTCTTTACATTTATATTTCCACATACTTTTTAATTCCATGTTATTTCATTCATTTCGAAAAAAAAAAAACACTGGTTGGAAGGAAGGGCCCCCTGGGAATTTTTGCTTAGGGCCCCTACAGACTCTAGAACCGCCTCTGTGAATAGAGACATAAATGAACAGGACTCTACGATCTTACATACGTCATAAAAACCACAGGGAAGACGAGACAGCGTCTCTTCAGACTCGGCGAGGGTCTGTGATTTGTGAGTCGTGTGTACACATGCATGAAATGCGCCTTTGTGATGGATTCTCGTAACGTGGCCAATTGTGTATTTACGCACACACACACACGCACGCACAAAGACAGACACACACAAACAGAGACAACCACAGTCACCGCCACCTACGCCAACATAATCTGGCACATATGACACAGACTACTCATATGCGTAAAGGAGCCCAAATGAGCAGAAATCCACGTGTGTGGATTTTTCACATTCTCCGTTACTTTTCCGACGTGTACATTCACATAAAAACAAACATGCACCCATGCACAAATAACCAAAACATATTAGCCTGAAAAAATGAGAGAGAGGGGATTAGGAAAAAAATGCTATAAAGCCGTTTCCTTTTTTTTTGCACACTCCCACACTCCCTCCTTTCTTCTGTCATCTTCTTCTCCCCCACTACTGATATCTACAGTTCCCCAGAAAAGTTCCCCCTGCGGAGGTCACTGCTATACTCACCAGCTCATCATCATGCAATACGTAGGCTATATCTGCACTGTAAACCTCTTCTTTAACATCCAGAGACTCATCAATCACCTGTCAACACAGACAGGGGAGCCCAGGTTACACTCACACAATGTGTGTGTGTGTGTGTGTGTGTGTGTGTGTGTGTGTGTGTGTGTGTGTGTGTGTGTGTGTGTGTGTGTGTGTGTGTGTGTGTGTGTGTGTGTGTGTGTGTGTGTGTGTGTGTGTGTGTGTGTGAGAGAGACAAGTGTGTATGTGTGAGACAGATGGACAGTGGAAAAAGAGGTTTGTGAATGTGCAGCCGAGTAAACTGCAGGGATCGTCTGTGTTTGGGTGATGTCGTGTACAAACTGGAAGGAGAGAGTTGAGGAAGGAAGGAGGGTTTTTTTTTTTTTTTTTTTGCAAGCATCAACAACAGACTCTGCACGGCACACAGTTAGCATTTAGCCTTTTTTTTTTTCTTTCGCTCTAATCTGGAGAAGAAGAAGAAGTGCCGTGAGTGGACGTGGGCGTGTTCACGTGACAGAAACCACAAAAACAACAACAACAACAAAAAATAAATCTGCCTTCCATGGAGACGGAGCAGCCCAGAGAGAAACGGATTATAACACAAAGTTAAACATTTTCTTTAAAGGGGTCATATTATAACCTATTTCTACAAGTTAAACTAGTTCCCTGGTGTCCTAATGAACATATCTGTGACATGCTTTGGTCAAAATACCTTAAGGATGAAGCACCACAGCAGTTCAGTCACCACAGCCAAAACAGCCCTGTTCAGAACGCTCGCTTTAGTACAATCTCTTTAAGTCCACCTTTAAAGGTCCACCTTAAAAATAAAGTAGAGCTGCAACTAACAATTATTTTCGTAATCGATTAATCTGTTGATTATTTTCTCGATGAATCGGTTAGTCCATAAAATGTAAGAAAATTTTAAAAAACGTTGATCAGTGTTCGTCAAACCTGGAAATGACGATGTTCTTGAATGTCTTGTTTTGTCCACAAACCAAAATTATTCAGTTTTAATGATTTCTTTGTTATGTGGAGCAAAGAAACAAAGTAAATCTTGTTTTAATCATGAAAAAAGCTTCAAACCGATTATCGATTATCAAAATAGTTGCCGATTAATTTAGTAATCGATTAATAATCGATTAATCATCGATTCATCGATTAATCAATTCAGCTCTAAAATAAAGTAAAACGAAACTTAAGGGACAGGATATTACATCAGCCGCAGAGGCTACTGGGAGTTAACAGCAGTTAGCATTTGGAAAAGTGATCATTTGCAGGCTCTAGCAGGCACATTGCCGTCATATATAACATGTATCCACTGGACAGATAAATACTCTGAGGCTGGAAGTTTGTGTAGAACTCTGTGCTGCATCTGATTTTTGGATACTGTTGCCCTTGACAGCACTCTTAACCTCCCGGGATTGCTCCGTCTTAGGAAAACAGCAAAAAGAAAAACATGCATGCATTGACTCATATTCACACAAATACAGCAGCCTTGCAGTTGGTGTTGGATTAGCATGCGAAACACAGCAAACGGGCCCTCGTCTGACGATCTGTGAGGAAGAATGGTGCGTCTGGCAAAGGAAAGCAGCGTGCGATGACTGCCGAACAAAGTGCAGGGTTGCATCTGAATGAAAGTCGCTTTTTTTTTTCTTTTTCTTTTTGGCAGAGGCCAAAGAGAGACACGCAAATAGCCCTGTGTGAGATAGCTGTAACTATGACAACATAGTTACTGGAAGTAAACGCTGAACTTGAGAGAGCTGTGTGAAAGCACTGTATGGGCTGAAATATGTGCCACCAGAAACTGAATTTGAATCATTTATATTTGAATTTGAATTGCTAAACTTGAACAATTGCATGAAAAAACTGAATTTGAATCATTTATATTTGAATTTGAATTGCTAAAATTTAACAATTGCATTAAAAAACTGAATCTGAATAGTATATTTTTGGAAATGGAATTTTTCAAATTCAACACTTAATGTACCTTCACATTCAGTTCTCACAATTCAAATTCAGTTCTCAAAAATCAAATTCAGATTTCAAATTCAGATTTTCAGATTTCAAATTCAGATTTTCAGATTTCAAATTCAGATTCAAGTTCAAATTCAGTTTTCAATTCAATAATTCAAATTCAACAATACAAATTCAAATTATGTGATTCAAATTCAGTTTTTTAAATGCAATTATTCAAGTTTAGCAATTCAAATTCAAATATAAATGATTCAAATTCAGTTTCTGGTGGCACATATTTCAGCCCCATAGCACTGCGGCGTACGTTTTATCAATCTGTGCAACTGACGATATCAAAACATTTTTTTTTTTTTTTGCTCTTTCACAGCGCTCTGCTCTCAGTTCACGCGTCCAGCAAGGTTAAGAAACGGGACGGCGCTCATACCACGTTGTTGCTGATCTTGGGTTTGCTGTTGATGATCCTCTCCTCGGCGCCGATCAGGCCGTCCAAACCAGACATGGCAGAGCCTGCAGGAGGTGGAGAAGGAGCAACGGTGAATGAATAAAAAAAATATTTTAAAAAAACCCAGCAGAAAAGCAGCACAAACACAAGCAAAGGACTGGAGTGGTGTTGATGGTGGACAGCTGCACACACAGATAGCCCAGCTCTCGACTGTCGCCTCAGTCTCCCGGTGACAACAAAGCCCTTTCTTTGCATTCGGGCACAGTGTGAGCGAGCGCGAGAGGCCAACAACTGCGACACTACTGACCCTATATCGTCTACAAAGAAGCCTGTTTTAAAAAGGCTGCTTTGCATATACAGTGCGAGCTGACCTTTCTCTGTTATGAAACTCAACATCTTCCTCCTCTAAAAATCCTTCCATCTAAAAGTCCCGTGAGGTTAACAAAACCTTGAGTTTAAGCCAAAAAAAAAGTGGGCCACAGTGTCAAATATGCATGTTAGATTGATGGCTATGAAATAAGCATAGGATCTTTTAATACACACACACACACACACACACACACACATACACGCAAGATATGCGATGAATAAATCAGAAGCCCAGAGGAGGGAGGGGGGGGGGGGCAGTGTGAAGCAGGGTCACGAGCAACATATAGCATAGAGTCTGGCGTTGTTAGCTTATTGTCTGCTGCTCCTGATCGACAGCCAGCGCCAAGCGAACGCTGGAGATTAGTACAATTGCCTTTTGGATTAAGCGAGGAAACAATGCTGGTGTGTTTACAAAAGCTCTCTGCACTCGGCAGATGTGACGTCAGAGATGGCACGGCAGGGCACGCGCATCGCATCGCACCGCAAGCTAGCAGCCAACAACGAGAGAGTGACCTCTGCGCAATCGACGCGACCTCTCGTACGCACTGATTTGTAAAAGTGCATTTAAAGGTGACTTTTATTTTTTGTTGTAATTATTACGCTCTGTTGGGTTTTCGTGAACAGAAACGACGTAATATTACTTTTCGCGCTGCCTCCTTTATGTGGAAACAACTCTGATGTTGACATTACAAGATAAAAAGTAAGCTAGCACTTACACACATATCCACCATTAACTCGGTGCTTACTAACATATATAGGTCGCATACTAGCCCTTTATTAGTAATCATTAAGCACCTAATTCTACCTCTATTACGACATGAATGAAGATTTTTCCTAAATAAGGTGTTAATACGTGCTTAATATGGGCTAATATGCTACTTATATGCATGCTAGTAAGCACCAAGTTAATAGTAAATGTGTTCCCTAATCTAATTCTTTTTGCTAGCAACTTATCAGCCATTTTTAATTTTTTTGCAGCAAACAAACAACATCAAAAAGTCCTAATCTGTCAAATTAAGGAAGAATTTTCAGCATCATCAAGCTATTACATTACATGTCAGACCTGATTGAGGGAGCGTTTGTGTGTATACACCTGCAGAGCAACGGATGACCGGGGGACAAGAAGCATTTATACACCGCGCGAAACTGCTGAACAATAGAGTTTTTAGTAGTGCTGAGCACGTTAACGCATCAAAGTTAACGCACATTAACACATGACGCGTGAGTGACGTCATGTTTACTTGACTCCCAGTTGTTGAAATGAGTCTCTAAAGTAACGCTAAACTTTAAAAACAGAGGCACACATACGCAGTACACAGGTACGCTGGTTATTTGTAGACAACAGACCGCTCCAGTTCGACCGCTAACGGCGCTAAAGGAGCTAACTGGACTCCGGTGCCGCGGCAGGTAAACATGCCGTGTTCGTGTTGAGCTTAATTAGCATTGTGCTAACTAATTTAACAACAATTTTGAATGTAACTCACATTTGTTTACATTAAAAAAAGTTTGTGCCCTACAGTTTTAAGTCATTTATCAAGCAATATCTGCTGCGTCACAGTGGTCTGGGGGAAAATAATGGACCAACTCATCCATAATGATTATTTGTAGACTAATATGACACAAAATAACAGCAAATTCAGAGGAAAAAAGTTGTATGGGGGAAAAACAGTTGGGAAGGTTCAGTATTTTAGTTAGAAATCGATAGAAATCAATATTGAATTTAGATTTGGCAATTGATGGTCAGTGACCTTGCCACCGAGTACGATCGCACAGTTAACCACACGCCCGGCTAATGTCTTTCCAGAACAAATTGAGCCAATTTAAATTGCACTGTGGGTCAGCGGTGGAAACACTGAGCCTCAGACAGAGTCACTAAATCAGGTCCTATCTGGAAGAGAGGGCGACGACTGCTGAGGTGAATGAGTGTGTGTGGGAGAGAGACGGTCATTAAAGGAAGGTGCTTCATCAAATGTACTGTGGACCGGATGACAGGAACGAGGACATGACTCAAGACTCTCTGAGTCCACCAGACCTTTAGCTACATCCAATCTACTGTGTTTTCATTTAAAAACTGTGTTTTAAGATGAAAAAACAAGCTCCATATGGGAAGAAATCAATATTAAACTCTTGAAAACGTTTATTACACGAATGTTCAGATATGCACCGGGGCCAGGAAGTGGATTCTCGCCTCTGCTACAATAAAAAACTAAGGACAACATTAACACTTTAACACCTAAGAATCAAAATGTCTGTCTGGACTTTGTTTTTTGCTTATTTTAACTATAAAAGGGCCAGAAAAGGCAAAGTTTTCCAGAATAACTTTCAATATCTGGCAGTTACTGCATGTTAAGACAGTGTATTAATAGTTTAAATTGAAGAAAATCCTTTCATTGAGGAAAAAAAAACACTGTAGTTGTACGCGAACAACAGATTTTGCGTGTTAAATCTGAAATTTGAACAGTATAAAATGTATTTCAGGGCCAAAAAAATGGAAACTTATGTACAGGCTTTTTTCCAACTCTCTCTTCTATGGCGACAAAAACATGTGTGACGTTGTTTACGTGTCTAGTCCAGGCAAAATTTACCTGTTAGCTGCGTTAGCTCCTTTAGCACCGTTAGCGTACTACAGTCAGACTGGAGCGGTCACTTTATTAAACGAAAAGAACAGCGCAACAAATAACCGGAGTCCACGCACCATTTACCAGTTAGCTCTTTTAGCTGCGTTAGCTCCTTTAGCACTGTTAGCTGCACCTACAGTCGAACTGGAGTGGTCTGTTTATTAAACGAAAAGAACAGCGATACGAATAACCAGAGTCCAGGCACCGTTTACCAGTTAGCTCTTTAAGCTGCGTTAGCTGCGTTAGCTTCTTTAGCACCGTTAGCTGCGTCGAACTGGAGCGGTCAGTTTAGCAGCGCTACAAATAACTAGCGTACCTGTGTACTGGGTATGTGTGCCTCTGTTTTTAAAGTGTAGCGATACTTTAGAGACTCGTTTTATCAAAACGGGAGTCACGTAAACATGACGTCACGTTAGCATTGACGCTGTTAACGCAGGTTAACATGCCCGGCACTAATTTCAAATAACATTTGCTTGAGTCTTTGTCTCAATGAGCAAAAACAGGGCCAAAAAAAATGGAAACTTATGTACAGGTTTGTTTTTTTCCAACAACTCAGACAAAGACACTGATTTTCCGGCTTCCTGCAACAGCGTGAGTGAAATTAGGGTTCAGAGACTTGAAAACAAACTGAATATATCTGTCAGCAGGTGTTTGACAGAGCTTTTCATTCACAGCTTTATGGATCAGTATGAATGCAGAAAATACGATACGTGATAATTTACAAAGATTTCAGTTTCGGCTCATCCAGACTAAAACTAAAATGGTGCCGGCAGCGATTTGACACTTTTTGGGCACTCGAGTGGTGTTTTCTTGAAATGAAAATGGAGTAACGTGGATGTAGCCAAGCGATTTTGCTGTTCGGCATGAGGTGATAATCCTTACGTGATAAAAATAATAATACAAAGTGAGAGCCAAGCACGCTGCTGCCCATGTGAGTAAGAAAGTAGAAAATGAAGCACGGCAGGGAGAGACAGAATATTCCAAACTGCACCAAAGGGAGAGGAAAACAGCGGAACATACTGCAGGTGTGGATGGAAAATGGTTTTAGGAGGATGTGGGGACGGGGGGGTGGGGGAAACAGAAAAAAAACAACAAAAAGAAATAAAAGAGATGCAACAGAGGCACCAACCTTTCTTGAAGGCACGTGGGGAGTCTGAAAAATCACCTTGGCATCAGAAATGAGCAAAAGGAAAAAGAAAACGACAAGAACAGAAAAGGGGGAAGGGGAGGGGGGGTAAAAGAGAGAAAACTGAAGTGAGAAGAGAAAGGCAGGATTATCAAGCTGTTAATCGAGCAGGGAAGTGTCAGGAAATAAATTTGAGAGATTTCCAAAGTGAAAAAAGGGGGGAGCCCATTTCAGAATTGGCTGGCTCCGTCTCAGCCCTCTGGGATGTTGGCATGTATATTAAATGCTCCACGGAGACGTGTAATTTCCCTTCACTCGAGCTGGAAACGCTCCATCCGTCACTTTTTTCTCTCTTCTTGAGAATTCAATCTTTTGTTTGGCATAAATGTGACAAAGGCGAAAAAGTGCGACTGCTCTTTTTTTTCTTTTTTTTTTTTTCACTTCTCCCCCCCCCCCAGAGCTTTTGGGGCTTGAATAAAAGCCCGAGGCTTTTGTGCATTTATGAGCTTACTTCACTATGTGCTGTGTTGAAGGCGATGCCACAGGGAGCTGTGCAGCCACAGATAAGTCCAAACCAATGGCTTCACAGCACACTTTCATTGGCATAAAACATACTGTAAACCTATTCTTCTTCATATGTGCAGGCAGCGCTGCTTTGTCGCCAAACGTCCTTCAGAAAAGTCGTTTTTTTTCACCACACATGACGCTGCCGTGTCTGATGCTGCACGTGCTCACCCTCCGGCTCCGAGTGCGAGCCCAAAGATGAGACCTGGAAGGGCCGATAGGGCTTGCCCTCCGACACGGGGACTTCCACGCTCTCCTCCGAGGACACGGTGACATCCGGCTGCGACTCGGAGATGGACGTCAGGAACAGATCCAAGTCGGCCTTCTGCTCCTGGAGCAGCTCGTCTGTGGACGGACAACAGAGAGAGAGGCAAACAGAGACACTCATTATTGTCTGTTTTTGACACCCAACAGTTCATTTTGAAGCCTCAAGAATAACTGCCGAGGTAAACGTGTGTGCCAAATCAGCTGTCAATCACATCACACACTACCTTTCAAAAGTTTGGGGTCACTTTGAAATAACCGCAAAAATAACCGATCTCATCCCACTTTTTGGCATGATTCTGCGCTAAAGATCGGGGTTTAACGCTGCGATATAGCACTTCTTCTGCCCTCTTTCGCCCTTCTCGCCAAACTCTATTAATTAACGGTGTCGTACACTACCGTTCAAAAGTTTGGGGTCACTTAGAAATGTCCTTATTTTTAAAGGAAAAGCACTTTGTTTCAATGAATATAACAATAAAGGTGCATTATGTAATAAATCTAAATCAACTGGACATACAATCCTCCTAATATGTCACAGAGACTCAGGAATAATGTTCATATAACAAACTGAACTCACCAACAACAACAGTACAGCCAAAATATTTGCATTTAAAAAAAATATTTTGCAGACTGCAAATCATGTTTATGTTTTGAAATCATGTATTGGCATGTGGCGCCACCTACCGCCGTCTACCAATCATTGCAGTCAGTAGAGTCTCAGCTGGCGAGCAACCATGGGTTGCCAGTTAAGTTTTCATGCACTTGGCTTAAACGCCATTCATTTCTTCATACAGTCTATGACTCTACCACACTACTCTGTGACTAACCTGGCGCTGGCAGCAGAAAGACAGGAGATGATTTCCTTGCATTTGCCAGAACAGCAAGGTGGAATAATAAAGGTGGAACATTCCCACCTTCAACTCACTGTGTCAAAGGAACGGCATGAGTCAGCCCCTGGCACATGCCGTCACAGCTTCATCAATAATTTGCCTCCATCATTCCCGCCCCCCCCCCCTCCAGTCTGAGAGCTGCTCCAGAACGAGACGGTCGCTCCCGTTTCGGCTAACTACCAATTAGCATCTTATCTGAGAGCCGTTTTCCATGGAAATCTGCATCGTCTCCCAACAGGACGCTGCGCGGCGAACGCCGTGACCCAGTTCTGTCACTTGAAGCCACTTTAATAATCTGTGCCGTGACACCGTGCTGTGGCTCCATTCAATGAACCAAAGGAAAGAAAATAATAACAATAACAATAATAATAATAAATAAATAAATAAAAAAATATAAGACATATTCCCCGTGTGCCTTTAGATCTCATTGTAAAAATGAAAGCTGCTGTGAACTGCAGCTGAATTCTATTCCCCTGCACAAAAGGCACATTAACAAAAAGACTCTGTCGGTCTCCTCCTGTATTTCTGTTTCCCTTTTAACACTCAGAGAAGCTTGTGCTACAGACAGAGGAATTGTGATGCACCGGCTTGTCTGGCACATGCACGAATTCCATGCTCTTTTCATTTCATTTCATTTTTATTAACGCACACCACCTCCTCCTCCTCCACCTCCTCCTCCACCTCCTCTTCCTCCTCCATGCTGCCTGCCTGTCTGCCTGGGGCTTTTTTCGTCTTCACACGACTCACCGATTTCATCCTGAATCTCCTCGGCCACATATGGAACCTTGTAGAGCAGACTGAGACTCTGGTTCATCCTCTCCTCGATCACACGCAGGTGTGTCATCACCTGTCGGGGAACAAAAAACCGTCAGGTTACTTAGAATCCCTTTGTCGAGCTGCAACTAACGATTATTTGCTCGATTAATCGATGAATCGTTTGGTCCATAAAATGTCAGAAAATGTCCAAAAAAAGTTGATCAGTGTTTGTCAAAGCTGGAAATGACGATGTTCTCGAATGTCACGTTTTGTCCACAAACCAAAATGATTCAGTTTTAATGATTTTGTCGTTATGTGGAGCAAAGAAACCAAGAAAATATTCACATTTAAGAAGCTAAAACTATCAGAAATCTGGTTTTAATCATGAAAAAACCTTCAAACCGATTATCGATTAATAATCGATTAATTGTTTCAGCTCTATCCCTTTGTGCTCCGAAAATCCTGGACGATCCATGACCGAATAATACAATCTTTAATATTCCATAAATATGTTATATTCCCATTTCGAAACACAATGATTTGACTGATAATAAGATCCTCTGTAAATCCCCCGTCATTGGAAAGGCAGGATTTGCTTTGCATTTCAAACGCGCGCGTCGCTATTTTTGTGACAGACGACAAATCCATTTACTTAAAGTGATCATTTCAGCGCTAATCCTGCGGTGACAGCTATTAGCGTAGCATACGGAAAGAAAAATCCCCATGTAACTCGCTCTGTTGCTCATTGTCGTCTGTGAAGTTACACGTTTTTTTTTTTGTCACCTAATAGCATCGCAGATTACAGACGTGGCTTTGTGCCATTTCTGTGCAGAACTTAATAATAATTATAATAATGATAATAATATGAGCGCGAGGAGGAGATTAAAAATTCATCCTCGGAAATAGGAGTGAGCAGGATGAAGAGATTGACTCTTAAAACCTGGAAGATGATAAGAACCAAGGAAATCGACAACGATGAACGATGAAAGGATGAAATCAGTGGTCGAAGGATCTCGTTTAATCCGTTCAGGTGGATTAGATTAAACATCTGGGACCAAGTTTTGACATTCAAACTTAAATATATGTCTGATATCTCACAGGCCATTTAATTTGATCCCTCCAGTTAAGAATATTCCATCAAGTAGTCTGGTTCCAAGAAGGTTCTTCAGCTTGTCCTCATAGGAGAACCCTTTTTGGCTCCACCAAGAACCCTTTTAAAACCCTTTATTCAGGAAAGCGGTTTTAAAGGGTTCTCTGGATCAAAACTGTTCTTACTGGAACCATTAGTGTCACCAAGAACCCTTGAAAAACCCTTTCTTCGGGAAAGAAGAAGCAAATGGTTCCAGGTAGAACCTCAGCCCTTGTAGAAGAACCCTTTTGGAACCCTTATTTCTAAGAGTGTGGGACTCTTTGGTCGCTTAAATCAATCATCAATGCAATAAAAGATTCAGGATTCAAGAGTCTTTTATTGTCATTATGAGCAAAACCATGTGTATAAAACATGGGTATCATGTATTTACTATGATCTACCAGACTACACTGTGGTGGGTGTGTAGGCAGGATGTGGGTGGGTTGTTTTTTACAATATTAGGACTGCAATTAATGATTATTTTCACGAGTAATGGATCAGAATAATATTTGTACGGCTAAAATGTCAGAAAACGTGTTTCCCAAACCTCAAAACGATGTTGAGACATTTTTATGACTTCTTTGTCATGTAGTAACACGACCCAGTGTGAGACGTTGGTTTTTTAATCTTTTTATCTTCTGTTTATTTGTGTTGTTTTAATGTATTTTATCCTTTTATTGTTTGTTCTTAGGTCTATTAGGTCACACATTAGTATGTTTTATTTGCCTCTGATGCACAGCACTTTGTTTCAGCTGTTGTTGTTGTTTCTAAAGTGATTTATAAATAAAGTTGGATTGGATGCAGAGCAAAGAAAACCAGAAAATATTCACATATAAGAATCTCAAATATCAAATAATGTGCTTTAACTATATATATAAAAAAACTGATGGACCAATCAAAAGCAGTTGACACTTACATCAACGCACGTTCGTTGCGTTACGTGCTCGTAAATACACAATATTTATATCGGGAGAAAGAAATACTTTACGTGACAAACTTGAGGAAATACGGTGCAAAACTGTTCTCCGCTCAGGAAACAAGTTATTGTAGGAAAGTGAGTTGTTCACGTTCATACATTTTAACTGAGGTGTCACAGAAATAGCAGGAAAATAAATTCCCCCACGGTTAGAATTCTTCACGAGATGAAGCGAGACTCAGCCAGCCGACGTGCAGACATGAAACACGATGCTGCTGCTGCTGCTGCTGCTGCTGCTGCTGCTGTGTATAATATTCAAATCAGCCTTGAACTGACATGACAGGATCTACAGCCTGTCAGTCCCAGTGATCACCACTATATCAGTCTGGGTTAAAGGAGTGTGGGGGGGAGGAAAGTATGTTTTTTATGCATTGTTGTGCATTCTCACAGTAATATGATGCTTAGGAAGGATAAATATTTCCATATTCCTGTTGCCAAAGTGCTTGGCACAACATGAAAAAGCAACCAACCGCTGACAAAAATGACCAGCTCTTGGCAGCTAGCGCGTGTTTATTTGCCACTAACGTGATTAGCCATGGTTTTTTTAATCCTGCAGCGCAGCGGCGCCGCCAACAGAGGGCACCAATGCTCCACTTCCCCTCATTCCCCGCCTCAGCCTCTCCTCTGCATGTTTGCACACACACACACACACACTACAGGAGATCACATGTCCAGATTTCAAAACATCAAGCAACCTCTGTTGACCTAGACAGGTGAGGCTTTTATACAACAAAAAAAGAAAAGAAAAAGAGAATAACCCTGATCCCAGGGAGTCACATAACACAGTTATATAAAGCACAACAAGCCTGCCATTTTACTCGGGATTGCTTCGTAATGCTCTTCTAAATCACATGTCAAATCCAAACACACAAAAAAAGGAAAATGCAGAATTTAACTCTCGGCAAGAGAACAACAACACAGTCTGAGCACATCACCACCTCCCAGATCCCTTTCAATATCTGTCACCTCTCCTCCCTCCTCCCTCCTCCTCCTCCTCACTATATGTTGTGCTCATCCATCTGCTGTGTTATCTGCGGCCGTGGTGAATAACTATAAACGGTGTCGAAGGGCACCGGCGCGCACGCACGCAGGCGAGTGCATCAAACAGAAGAGCGTCTCGCAGCCAAATCCCATGCGCAGAAGCTCAGAGTCCAACGTTACACAAGACCTGCGCAATTTTAATCTTCGGGGCTGAGGCTTAAGTGAATGAACCACCTCACCCCAGCCCTCCTCCTCCTCCTCCTCCTCCTCCTCCTCTACCACAACCACTCAGCTCCACTCCCTCCGTCACACACACACTCTCCTCCGACTCATAGAAACACACACACACTCTTTTCTTCTTCCTCCTACGCACTTAGAAACAGGACAGAGGCTGAGACATCATTATCCTTCCCCTGTCAGAGCAGGAACAGGAGGACTGTGAATTCTTGGAGTGGCTCAGCGTGAGGTTTCACATTTTTTACCGAAGCGGCATCTCGTACAGTAACGCCTTACGTCTTTGCAGGGAAAGGGAGGGCAGGAAGGGAAGGAGGCGCCAATTAACCAAATGGAAGCGTGCAGACCTTAAAGGACTGCAGAGCGATGATTAACTGTATAAATCTACGCTGCGCTGCTTCCAAATGTTTGCATTTGATGTTTGATGTGCTGGAGTTTGAGGGTTCAACGCGGTGGCGCAGTGTGTCATTTGGACCTTTCTGTGCGTGTTAGATTTGGGTTCTGTGCAGGATGCTAAGTTGACTGGACATTCTAAATTGACCAGGGCGTAGCCTCTCAGGATACAGCCAACCCCCCCCCCCCATCCCTGCAAACCTCACATGGAGGATAAAGTGGTAACAGATGGATGGAGCCAAGAAGATGCTCAGTATCCAGCCGATAATGGCCAAAATCACTAAATTGGACAAAAAATTAGCACTGATGGAGCATGATGTTGGTTCAAGCTCGGTGGTAAATGCATCATTATAATGTATTAGTAACAGCTACATTGGGGTAAAAGAGGCAAAGACTGTGTCATCAAGCCATCCCGATACTCTCTAAAAATCATTACTCAGAGCTTGGGGCACCTGTGATTTCATCTGAGCAGCCTTCTCGGGGTCCACGGCCAGGACGTGCTGGTAGTGTCGGATGGTGTGCTGCCGGTCCTTGTTCTCAGCGCGGACGTATCGTCTCAGGGCCTGCAGGATGCGGTGGGGCTGAAAGGAGGAGAAGGAGGCGTGGTTAGTCGTGTCGGTGGCAAAACACTCGGCTACGTCAACATTACTGCAGCACTTAGTAAATTCAGACTGTACTACTGATGACAGGGATAAGTAAGTGAGTGAGTGATAAGTTAAGCTAACCAAGTGGGGGACAGCCCTATGTTCCGAAATCCCTATGTTCCGAAAGCCTTATGAGGTTTGACCTCCTTGCCCTGTTCCGACCAGCGCTTTGAGATTACAATGTAGTAACCTCCACATTTCAAATACTGGCCTGGCCTTTCAGTGGAGGGCGATTTCGCGGCACTGATCCGCCCGCGGTACGTGTTTCGCAAGGCGGAACGAGCCATACGCGTTGGTGGAAGCGCGGATTTATCCCCAGCGTAATGTTCCCGACGGACCTGGCATCAGTCGATGTCTGTTAGGGTAAGGGTAGGGGTAGGGGTAGGGGTAAGGGTAAGGGTAAGGGTAAGGGTAAGGGTAAGGGTATAGCTCAAGGTAAGGGTTAGGTAGGTAGGGTTAGGGTAAGGGTTAGCATTCTGTATTTTGTAAGGATTTCAGAACATAGGGATTTCGGAACATAGGTGGCGATGTCTGTTAGGGTAAGGGTTTCGGGTAAGGGTTAGCATTCTGTATTTTGTAGGGATTTTGGAACATAGGTGGCGAGGTCTGTTAGGGTAAGGGTTCGGGTAAGGGTTAGCATTCTGTATTTTGTAAGGATTTCGGAACATAGGGATTTTGGAACATAGGTGGCGATGTCTGTTAGGGTTGGGGTAATCTTCGGGTTAGGTTTCAGTGGACGGTAATTTTGTGGCGCTGACCAGCCCACGGTACATGTTTCGCAGGGAGGAACGAGCCATATGCGTTGGGGGACGCGCGGATTTATCCCCAGCGCAATGTTCCAGACGGACATCAGCCGATGTCTGTTAGGGTAAGTGTAAGGGTAAGGGTAAGGGTTAGCATTCTGTATTCTATAGGTTTTTCGGAACATGGGGATTTTGGAGCATAGGTGTCGATGTCAGTTGATGTCTGTTAGGGTTAGGGTTAGCATTCTGTATTCTGTAGGGCTTTCGGAATATAGGGATTTCGGACCATAGGTGTGTAACCAAGTAAGTGATAGTCGATAGTTCTTATTGTGGCTAATAAGAATCAGCCGGGAATCAAATGCAGTTAACTGCATCAACGTTTCCACAGATCTCTGTTTCCGCAGCCTCACCAATGCATTTTCAAATATCTACAGTCTGTGGACGGCAGCCACACATCCAGAGTTTTTTTTTTCTTTTTTTTATCAAAAAACAAAACAGAACAAAAACAGATTAAAGTGAATGTCGCCACAGCCTCACATCTATTTAATGTATTCCTTTTTAGGTAGAAAGTCCACAACTGGGAACACTGAGAAAAGACAGAGTAGCAAACTGTGCTTGGCAAACGGATCAAACGACGACTGAGATGAAAGGAATTACACAAAATAAATAGCATTTTGAAATAAAAACAATGCAGGGATAAAAGACGACGGTTTCAAACGCGACTGTGTTGGATTTGTTTTATGTGATTTTCTGGCCGCAGTGGTTCAGTCTCCTCCATGATGAAGTGAGAGTTGGCAGCGGGTCCTTCATCGGGATATGAGATTAGCCACGGGCCATAAGTAGTGCGAGGCTGAGCGAGTGCAGCGTGACAGATGTGTGTGTGTGCGGGTCAATGTGTTTGAGAAGGAAAACGCAAACGCACAGATGGGGGAGAGACTCAAGGAAATGATAAAATATGATCTCAGTGGTGTTTACCCTGGGGGGGTCGGCCTGCAGGGCAGCCAGGTAGTTCTCCAAGGCCAGACGGCGGCGGTCATTCAGCATGGCCTCCACCCGGGCGAGGTGAGTCTCCACCAGCTGCTGCTTCTCACTGGCTGCCTCCTCCTCCAGGGACTCCACCATGGCTTGGAAGTGCTGTAAAGGAAATAATAAACAGACATAAATATGTGCTTGCACTTTAAGCAGCGTGACACAACAGAGCTCCTTCAGAGGTAAAAAAATAGGTGTGATAGTCGATGACTACTAATGCTCCGCGAGTCCATGCGCCCACATTTTTATGCCAATTTTAAAGCAAAATTTGCTAAGGCAATGAAGGCCACTTTGGACATGTGGTGTGCAGCTGTGACCTTGAAAAGTAGGTCAAGGTCACCGATCTTCGAACTTGTTCAAGATACTTGTAAGAGGCATGGACAGTGCCAGTTTGGCAGCAATACAACAAATATTTGTCAAGTTATCGCGTTGACAAGCTTGAAACGTGCCGGTTTTGGCTATTTTTCAAGTTTCAAGTGCAGCTGTGACCTTGAAAAGTAGGTCAAGGTCACCCATCTTCAAACTTGTCCAAGATACTTGTAAGAGGCATGGACAGTGCCAGTTTGACATCAATATGTCGAATATTTGTCAAGTTATCATGTTGACAAGCTGGTAAAGTGCCGTTTACACATTTCTCACATTTCCCCCGCAAAAAAAACGCGTAAAAATTCACGAAAAATTCAAAAAAAGGTTTTTGGACAAAACGAAAAAAAACGCCTGGAGATATTCACCCACTAAACAATCCTGCAAAATGTGAAGGACGTACGCGCACAGGAAGGTATTCATTTTAGTCTGGACGGAACGGTGCGAACGCGCTCGACGAGCGACGCGGAGCATAAAAAACAGGTCTCCATTTCACACTCGTCGCCTCTAAGGCTTGTCAAGGGAGTTGGGGGCTCATTTAGAAGTCTCCCCATTCAGAGTGTGCCCTAATTTCGTGTGAGAGTGATAAAGATAGTGCGGCCAGGGAAAGGAGATATTTAATGGCACAGGCAGGCAACAGATCCAGTGCCTGTAAGCCATCACATCTCAGCCAAACAAAGGGACAAAGAGGGGTGGGTGACTCTCAGGGGAGAGGATCAGTGACTTACCTGGATCAGTGTCTGCCTCTCGGCTTTGGGCAGGTTCTTCGCCTGAAGATCGGCCTCCTCCCACTCCTTTCTTACCTGGAGAGAGAACGAGACCGAAATGAACGGATGAGATGAGAAGTGGTCGACAAAAGGCCGACGTTTGCCAAAAAAAGAGTCCTGTCGAAAACACGGCACACTGCAGTCTCTACAGGCCTCATCCAATAAAAAATAAAATGGGTCAGCCAACAGTCCGTTTAGTAAGATATCATTTAATTATGACCTTGCCGGTCGACTGTACACCATTATTTTAGTGACTTGTACATCGTCCAGGTGACAGATGAGCTCAGCCGCACACGAGCAAACACAAAGCTCATGAAGGCCGGATCGATTGAAACATACTTGATCGCTGAGACTCATCTCCCAGTGGTTCAATACTCATTTTTTTTGGGGGGGGTTGAGGCTCTTTGTCCTGAGTTCCTCCCACCAAATGATCACACAAGATGATCCGAGGAAATGCTGTGTTCATTTCAAAACCCATTTTAATGTGCGTTTATTGTAGTTTACGCGACATTAATGAGTTTTCTTCCGACTTCTTAGCTGGAAATACCGTCAACAGAGCTGCAAGTAACGTGTTACAAAAGTGATGCATTACCTTTCGCTGTAACGCGATAATGTAAGGTATTACTAAAAAATAAATATTATCAAAAAATATATAATATTTTACTCGGTACAAATCTATAAAAAAATATATATATTTTTTTTAAATAATAATAATTGTAATGCATTTTAACCCTGAAATTAAAATAAATAAAGTAAAAGTAATTTAACGCTAAAATTAAGCTAGCAACCAAAAGAAAGCAAACTGAGATTGAGAACAGAGAAAAAACTAAGCAGCAAAAGCTAGCAAGACCCATTTTAATGTGTGTTTATTGGGAGACTCATTTTTTTTAGTTTACACTTCATGAAATTCCGACTTCTTAGTTTCTAAAACCATCAACAGTGCTGGGAGTAACGTGTTACAAAAGTAATGCATTACCTTTCGTTGTAATGTGGTACTGTAAGGCATTACTAAAAAAAAAATTGGTAATATTTTACTCGGTAAACTCGGTTTACTTCCTGTTAGCGAAAAAACTTAGCAGCAAAAGCTAGCATTCTCCATTCCTGTGATGCTTGAATCTCGAGAAGTGAGGGGACTCATGGCAGAGCATGTTATCAACGTTATGCTTCCAATTTGAACGGTGGATTCTCCATCTTTTCGGAAAATTGTGAGCAAGATTCCCGTCCAGGCTAGCAACAATAGCTGCTAGCGATAGTGCCTCAACAGGTTAGTTGCACTGGGCGATTGACTATAACATAACTTGCCACCAGAACACTGACATATCGTCAATCTGTAGCATGTCAGTCCTTATCCAGATAAAACATACAAAACCAATATACAGTGCTAGGCTAAACAGGTAAAAAAAACCTCTAGCATACTTAATTTCCCAGAATTCCACACCTATCTATGTAAATGGCATCTCAAAGTCTGAGAGCTTGTTCTGTGACAAGGTCAGGTGTGCAATCTGACCTTTCAAAAACAGGGTCACGTATGCACCGCTGCTGTTTGGAACAGCCAGTAGGAGGCGCCATTTCTCTGTGAACTAGCCTGTGATTGGTCAAAGTTTCCCGTTATGGGCCTTATTTAATTCTCTCTCACATCATTAGATTTACATTATGCTGTAAGATTATTATGGAATCGTTGCTCAGTGCAAACCTAAAAAATATGCTCGGCTATAAAATTCATCGTTACGCTCACTGAAGTGCATTTATTTCTTTTCTTTTTAAGGTTTTATGCACTTTAATGTTTGAATAGCAGTAATCCAGGAGTCCATGCTCCCTTAATTAAGGAAAATAACCAAAAACAAGAGCCTCATGAGAAAAGTAAAGTTTCACGATTTAAAAATGCTGCTCTGTTTTGTAGTTTTTGGATCAAAAAGTATTCACTGCAGGTGTTGGCATAATGTCTTTGTTCCAGAGAATTAAGCACAAACTTCTTTAATTTACTAGTATTGATAATCAGTACTGCGGATAATGTATTACAGCTATACTGCAGGAGAGGCAATAAACGTCTCACTTATTGCCTCCTTTAATTAGAGAAGCCGTGTCCCGGCTCGACCCCGGCGTAACTCACCCTCTCCATGCGATTGCGGTGCCTTATCTCCAGCTGCTCCTTGGCCCTCTGGAAGCGACTGTGCTCCTTGTCGTCGGCCGGAGTCTCAAAGTAGATGTCCACATCGTCGGTGGGCTGAGGCGTCGGGGGCACGACTGCAAAATGTGGAAACAGGCGGTTAAGCGACGCTGTGCGTGCGGAAAACGACAACCTGGCAGAGTGATGTGCACGATAACAGACAGACAGACAGACAAGGACTGGCCGATCCACGCAGAAAGACCAAGGGTGAATTCCAATTCCTTGCTTAACCCTCAATCTCAAAAATGCGCGCTGCTTCTAGTGCAGGGATTCTCAAAGTTTTGATACCTGAGGGCCAATTTAGGAACCCAACATTGGACTGAGGGCCGCCAAAGGTAAAAAAAACAGAAATAAATCCCATTTGTACTCATTTTAATGACCAGCAGTTCTTATTATACATTAATATAATAACGCTTTATAATTTACTGGGTAATTACCCAGTATTTTGGCCATTGTTCTTACCTTCTTATTACAGGTTAATACCAAGTAACACATTTCTGTTACCATATATTTACTGGGTAAATAGCTAGTAATTGGGGGCTGTAGCTACCTGCTTATAACCAGCTTATAACCCAATAATACACTAAAATTCACCATATAGAAACCAGGTAAATACCCAGTATTTTTGTTTACACTTATTGATCTGTGTCCAGTAATGTCCAATAAACATTTAACAAGCTTAGTATCTCCTGGATTAAAACAATCAACTGTAATTTATTGCGGGCCGCCAGAAATGTTTCTGCGGGCCGCACATTGGCCCCCGGGCCGCACTTTGAGAACCAATGTTCTAGTGCAAGTGCAGTCTCGATTCTCAGAAAAATTTAGTTGAGGGACAAGTTTAAGGGCTGTATCGCCCTCAATATTGAGATTTTCCGAGACCACCCTTTCGAGCAAGGGCTACCCAGAATGCATTGCGTGTTTTACCATAACAAAGATAGCGCCGAAAGCAGCGAAGCGAGTACGCTATGAATTAAGTATTTTCTTTGTTAATAGAGATATAAAAATGATGAAAACCATTGTATTATCTCAGTTTAGGATGGATGGATTACTGACGTCATTGTTGCGTAACATTTATGTTTAGTTTACGATCTTTTGTCAATAGCCGGCCGGCGCGCACACAGGATCGTTTGCTATGGTTTACTTTTCAATAAGCCGTGGTGTGTGGTAACTGTCAGCTGAATATGTCCGTGGTTGTGGTATTTGTATGAGTATCATCTTATAACTAACTGACAACCTAATAACTTGACTGACAAACGGATCGTAATAAATAATCCTGACGTAAATGTGTTCTTCTTCTTTTTTGGAGTTGACAGACTGGACGCAGCTTTCGCATTATTCTGCCCCCTACAGTCTGAAGACGTATCTGCATTTAAGGGGTGTCCCATTTGTGACAAAATAACCCTCAACACTTGGTTTTGAGGGCCAGTTAAGATTAGGGTTGAGATTGAGGGTTAAGATTGAGGGTTAAGATAGGATTTGGAATTGGCCCCAAGATGGACGGATGACTTAGGACAACAGGGAGAGATAAAGGGTTGAGAGTGGAAGTGAAGTTGGACAGAAATCCTCGCAGAAGCACTCCTTTTCCCTGGGTTCTCTCCAAACTGCTGTAATTCGGATAAACTTAACAGAATCTGACAGTCTTTCCTCTTCAATTCTCTCCATCATCCTCGTCGGCTTTCAGCTGACAGGCCGCGTCTCCAACACTAATGGAAATATCTCAGTGTTTGACAGCTGGGTCATCGAGGACACACACAGCACTGCAGCTCGCAAAAAACAACAAACACGCTACCGGGCTCGCAACAAAAACAGGACGTTTCACTCCCCCCCCCCCACGCCTTCAAAAACAGGACACACGAACGGATTAACATATTTCCCCCTTCAGCTCCCTGCAAATCGTTTCATGTTATAGGGCAAAAAAGGAAAATCCAATCGGTCACGGCAATGAACTGTGTTCGAACTGAAGGAGAGAAAAAATAAGAAAAATGGAGATGCTTGCCGACATAATGCTGGGATTTTAACAAAAGTAGTGGTGGACGGACAGGTTGTGCACAGGCAGATAAATGAAACGGCAGGAGGAAAACAATGGGAAGCAAACGAGGACAAACGGAAGAAAGTGTGTTTGAAGTCAGCGGCACACACAGACGAACACAAAGGAGGGAAACTGAAAGTCTTATATTTTTGGAAGTGTTGTTTTTTGTGTGGGAAGTTTTCACGTTTTTATTCTGTCAACAGATATTCTATCTCTTAAAGTAAAATAATAAATACAGCCCTTAAGACTGAATTCTAACAAAATTAATAAATAATTTTTTATACATATATATATATATTTTTTCTTGTTTTACACACAATATTTGGAACCTTCAAAATTAAATTAATCTACAATTGTTTATGTTGTTGTTCTTCAGCGATAACTTTCCTTTGTTGTTGTTTTTTTAATTGGATTGGCAACGATAACTGAATATTAATTCTGTGGCACGAGGAAACCGTGTGAAATTTTAGCCAAAATAATGAAATTAAACAAATAAGTTGGACATCATGTCGTGAAAAATAGCGATTGGTTGATAGTGGAATAATAGTAATTAAACAGATAGAGATTGTTGCAGTGGGGGGGGGGCGATGTGGTAACAGCAGCTGAGGTGTTACGATTGGGAGTGGGAGCACAACTAAACCTACATTTTTTTGTCCAAAAAGCAGCTTTCAGCAGAGACACAAACAGATACAGAGAGGACAGAGCGAGGAGGTGCCGTGGTCAAAACGGCCGCCTCTCGTCACATGACAACTTACTCAGGCGCTTGCACACGGCCATGCAGTATTCCTCTGAGTCGAAATTGTTGCGGTTGCCGGCGCAGCCCCCGTATATGAAGCGCACGCACCTGCGCTGGCTCATGTCGAAGTGCCAGCGGGGCATGGAGGCACGGCAGGGGCCGGTCTCGGCCTCCAGGGCGCACACCGCTGTCAGGGGACAGCTGGTTAGATCATGTGGCCACGCTTTTGGGCATCACTTCATTCTAGTCTCTAGGACGACAAACTGCTACTACTACTACTGTCAAACGCTACGTAACCACGGCTACATCTGAGGACGAAGAGTTAAACAGAGCATCGTAATAAAGGAGCAACTGCTGAGGGAAGGATTCAGCCACAAAAAAAGAGGGAAAAGGGTTCGTCCTTGTACTCATAACAAAGCGGAGTCTGATGCAACATGAATGAAAGGGTAAATGCTAATGCAGATAAGGGTACTTCAAAAAGTTCTCAGCCTTCACTTCACACCGTCTATTCAACTGTGCACAAAAAAACATTCCTTTACAAGTGGCGACCTTGCAAAAAAAAAATGGACAAGAAGGTGACAGGTCACATACGTTCTTTTCTATAAAGACACGGCACACGTCTGCAGTCATGTTCACGGTGAGCACTCTCAACGCATGTTTTGATACTCGGGGGACCACTCTAAGTGGTCTTTGTCCATTGTGCAAGAAAAAGCTCCTGAATCAGTTAAAGGACTCATATTATACCCTATTCCTGCAAGTGAACCTAGTTCCCTGGTGTCATAATGAACATGTCAGTGACATGATTTGGTCAAAATACCTTAAGGATGAAGCACCACAGCAGTTCAATCACTCTGCCAAAGCAGCCCTGTTCAGAACGCTCGATTTTGAGCGCCTGTCTCTTTAAATATGCAAATGAGACACAGGAAACTACGTCAGCTGACAGCGTTTGGAAAAGCCATCATTTGCCGACTCTAGCCGACACATTGCTGTCATATATAAAAACGTAAATCCTCTGTTTGTGTAGAACTCTGTGCTGCACTGTGCAGCCAAGAACAGAACACTTATCGGATACTATTGCCCTTGCCTGCACTCTCGCGTTTTTTTAGGGACAAATCGGAACTCCGCGAGACAACAATTCCAGGAATTTAGCGCATTGCAACGTAGCAATGAGCGCGGAAGTCAACATTACGTGTTTTATCTCCTGTACTTAGACTGAGGCGAACCACAAAAAACATGACTGAGTCATCTTTTTTCACACTTTGCCTACTCATTGGGCCTCCAGAGTCCAAAATATTAAAGTATTAAAATGATTAAAACGTTGATTTTGCATAATATGTCTCCTTAAAGGGTTAGGATTTGTAGGTGTGCTGTGTTTTTGATTGTTAGGCTTCATTGAAAACTGCAGTAACTTTGACCATCTCAGCAGCTCCTGGGTGACCTTCTACCACGTAGTGCATCGATGTTGAAAATGACGACATTTCGTGGCCAAGAACTTTCTGAAATACCCTTGAACACGATAAATTGACGGTGATTTCGATGTAAATGTGTGATTATATTCAAAACAAATCACGACAAACCTTTCACTTCCTCGTCTTGGCTCTCCGACATCCTGCTGCTCTCCTTCTTCTCGTCCTCCTCCTCCTTATCCGCCTCCTCGTCGTCGTAGACGTAGTGGTACTCCTCCTCATCCTCCTCCTCATCTTCATCTTCATCCTCGTCCAGTGGCTCTTCCTTCTGCGTGGGCTGCTCCTCGGTCGGTGTTTCGCTGAGGGAGGGAGGGTGGGAGGGAGAGATGAATGAGTGAAGGGGTGGACACCGGGGAAGAAGAGTGATTTATCAAACCAGCCAGAGCAGCTGCCGTAGGTCAATGCCACACACTCTAATTCATCCAGATGGCCCCCGTAATACCTGCCCTTCACAAGAGAGCGGATATTAAGGCGGCCATATTTCACGGCCATGCCACGATCGTCCGACTCGGGCACCGTCCTCCGATTTAACATCTGCCCACCTTTTCTCCACAGCGTCCTCCTCCTCCTCCTCCTCCTCCTCCTCGTCCAGGTCGTCAATCTCCTCATCCTCTATCTCCTCCTCTTCGTCGTCCTCCTGCGAGGGCAGGGAAGGCGGGGCGGAGTCCTCGGCGCGAGAGGACGGGCAGCACACGTACTCCGTGCCGTGGAACTTGTCGATGCCGCAGGGCAGCAGCATGCCGTAGGTGTGCAGCACCATGGAGCTCTTGGCACAAGCCTGACAGGGGCAGAGAAGGAGAGCAAAGGGGATGAAATCGTCCACTCTGAGGCCACCGACTTCAGCCTTGACAGAATGATATGTGTTTAACATTTATTAATCAAGGCAAGGTCACAGCGCTACGGATGGACGAGCGAGTCACAGAGGAAGGAAAAAGTTAAAATACGTCATATGGTTTGAACGCAGAGTCAGACTTTTCTTTTTTTTTGGACAGCTAAATCTACCAGGAAATCCTTCTTAACCCAAATTTCCCCCCTGTTATTTTACTGCTTGACAAATCCCAAAGCATGTGTTTCTCAAGACCATCACATTTATAAACCTCAAAAGGCCAAGAGTGAAGCAGATTAAGACAATATTCCATAAGAATCTATTACTTGGTTAAATGGATCATTTCCTGAATTTCAAAAATTCATTAAAATTATTCCTTTAGAGGTTTGCAAATATTTTCGACAGACCCTTGTTCAGGGCGATGCCGACTACTATGATGGTAAATTTCAAGTCATTCCAAGATACTTTTTATTTTTATGAAGAAAGTCAGCTCTCTGTCAAAGTGCATCAGGGCAAATGGATCATTTCCTGAATTTAAAAAATTCATTAAAATTATTCCTTAAGAGGTTTGCAAATATTTTCAACGCATCCTTGTTCAGGGCGATGCCGACTATTATGATGGTAAATTTCAAGTCATTCCGAGATACTTTTTTATTTTTTTGAAGAAAGTCAGCTCACTGTCAAAGTGCATCAGGGCAAATGGATCATTTCCTGATTTTCATGTGTGGGAATCAGAATGTTATAATCTTGAAATTCATCCTCATCCATTGTTATCACGTGTTCGTGTTACCACCATTATTATTATTATTCTGTTAAGAAACTCAAAAACACCTCACGATAACAGATCACCCACAAACTACATACATGTCGTATGTTTGCATGTGCTGTCGTTGGCTTTCCAGTCACATACTGTGCTGGGAATGATTAATGGGGCCAAAACTCCCTGAAGGTTGCGTCGTCCTTTAAGCGACGTGCTACTTTTTCAACGAGCCTGCTGTGTTTCATGTTGTAGCCAGGAGCTAACAAGTGCAACTTCAGTCTGACTAATTGCTGCTGGAAAATCCACTAGAGCTGTTGAGGATTAGCTGAGCCACTCTGCTTAAGAATGTCTCTGCTGCAGTTGCTAAAGGGGTATTTTATTTATATATATATATATATATATATATATGAATGTTTTCCTCCTCCAATAACGTTTGAGTGATTTAATTTGGCTTCAAACTCTATGATCGCGTGAGGCTCAGTCCATTTTCAGGCTGCAGATGTGAGCGTAATAGATGTCGGGGAACGAGTGCGTCTCCGGAATCACGAGGCAGCGACACAAACAGAAGAGGCTCGACAGGCTTATTGAGCTGCTGCTCTTACTGTCATGGTTGGAGTGGCCCCCAGGGTCTCTCTCTGTTGCTGCCCCGGGGGGAATTAGCCCGCATTAGAGGCACAACACTAATCTGATTAGGAGCTGAAATGCGAGCGCTCCAAAGACAGGCTGTGATCAGAGGGCCGCCGAGACTCGCACAGACAGGTGGAAAGAGGAACGACATGTAAACTACCAATGTGAACAGTGAGACAAAAGAGGATGGGAATTTTTTTTTTTTTTTGTTGTTTTTTAATATTAAGCGGATGCATTAAGCGGATGCCACACAGGACATTTTCTTTTCCACTGCGTTGCGTTCCTCCTGCTTCCTCCCACGGCTTCCTCTGAACTAATCCCTTCCTCACCTCTTTGGCCACGCCGTGCCACTGCTGGTGGCTGACGCACATGTCCATGCGCTCCTTGTGGAAGAACTTGCACTTCTCCGGAACCAGGAGGACGTCGCTCACGAACTCTCCCACTGCGGAAAAAACAAAGCAAAACGCGCCGATTATTGAGTTAGTTCGTCAAGAAAGGCCTAGAAAACCAGGAAGATTATACACTGCCGTTCAAAAGTTTGGGGTCACTTAGGGGTAATTAGGGGTAGGGAAAAAGAAAAATCGATTCACATAGGAATCGCGATTCCATCCACGATTTTGAATCGATTCATAAACTTCAAAAATCGATTTAAAAAAATTTAATTTAGAAATTTAAAAATAAGTTTATATTTTGAAAAACCACACAGAACACCAGTTTGTGTTCTTTGTGTACAGTTTATTTGTGTAACTTCTGGGAGGAAAAGGCAGCTAGCCTAAGCTTTTATTTATGCAACTTATTTTTGTTGTACAGTAAGTTAGTTTTTATTGTGTTTTGAATTAATAAATGTTAACTTTTGTCTTAAAGGTGAAGTAAGTAGTTTATAGTGCCATCTAGAGGAGAGGCTGAAATTTACAACAAAGAACTGCTCCTCTGCTCACCCCCTCCTGAGCGCTACGGTATCCTCAGCTGGTCAAATGTCGTCCTCGTCGTCTTTCTCCGTGTCAGCAGATGAGGTTCGTGAGGCGAGGGAGAGGGAGAGGGTGAGCTACCGCCGTCGTAGCAGACGAAGCGGAGAGAGTGGCGGCGGGACTTCCGCTACAAGTAAAGAGACGCTTGATTTGTTCTCTCGCGTTTGTCCTTACAGGCTCCGGTAGAAACATGGCGTCTCGCTGCTAACAGTGGCTATGCAACCGCGGTCCGCGGTCATGTTATTTAACATGACTTTTTGAAACACTACGAAAATGAAACAAAAACTATTATACAGCGACCAGACAATGCAGGAGCACATAATATGTATAAAAAAGTGGATTTTGGGTTATATAAACCCATAAATACTACACAGTGTTCCTTTAAGTTTGCTGTTGTGTGATCACATTATCACATTATCTTATACAAACTGTATTGTTTTGATGCCATAATTTGCCTTAAAGGTGCATTATGTAATAAATCTAAAGCAACTGGCCATAAAATCCTCCTAATATGTCACAGAGACTCAGGAATAATGTTCATATAACAAACTGAACTCACCAACAACAACAGTACAGACAAAATATTCACATAAAAAAATATAAAAACCTTTGCGGACCACAAATCATGTTTATGTTTTGAAATCATGTTTGGCGTCATGTGGCGCAACCTACCGCCGTCTACCAATCATTGCAGATAGTAGAGTCTCAGCTGTCGAGCAACCACGGGTTGCCAGTTACGTCAGAAAACGAAACCTAAAAGACCTTGATATTTTGAATTTGAGTGTAGTAACTGTTTTTGGCCACATTCTTACATATGGCGCCTTTAACGCACTATGCATTGTATCAATTTTGAATCGAGAATCGATTTTGAATCGAATTGTGAGCCACGCAAAGATTCACATCCCTTTCAGAAATGTCCTTATTTTTGAAGGAAAGCACACTGTGAAAATTGTTAATGTGGTAAATGAATATTCTAGCTGCAAACGTCTAGTTTTTAATGGACTATGTAGGTGAGAGGCCCATTTCCAGTGTTCTAATGGTACATTGTGTTTGCTAATGGCGTTAGAAGGCTATTGGATGATTAGAAAACCCTTGAAAACCCCTGTGCTATGATAGGAGCACAGCTGAAAACAGCTTGGCTGGTTCTTTGACAAAATGGCACAATCATCATTTCTAACCTTGTCAATGTCTTGACTATATTTTCTATTTATTTTGCAACTCTTTTGATGAATAAAAGTGTGACTTTTAATGGAATAGACAAAAAAATCAGTAGTGTCGGTGGTGTGCAGCAGCTCTCGCTCACACAAATTGTTTTGTCCGTCCTGTACGGTTGTGATCAACTATCTTCTACATCATTACCCTCCTTTTTTTCATCTGGACAGAGATCTTTGCTCGCTCCCCAGAGCCAGAACTAACAGATATGGATCTTCGCACAAATCTTGCTCCCACTTTATCGACAATACTGGCACTTTTGATCGGTTTGTGTCGCGTCGCGTCGTCCTGCGTCCTTGTTTACTGTGTTTCATCGATTTTATACGTTTCTTGTATGTCATTTACCCCTTTGAGTGACAACAAATAAATAAAAACTGCATTTTGAAAGGACAGTCTTTGATTATTATTCATATAAAACACATTCCCATTAGCACAAAGGGCTTAACCTTTGACTGAATTCCAATCATGTGGGCAGAAGTGAATATTTCTGCGGCTGTAAAAACACGGTGTCGCCATGACCTGGACTTTTGAAAACCACTCAAACAAGTGAATGTTTGAGTCACATCTTAATTATTTTCCCTTCAAGGTAATTCTGAGACGTTGCATTCACATCATAACGCAAACGTCAAAATCAACCTTTGTGATTTGCGAAGTCACGGTGATCTCGACGTCTGACCTCCCACCACTACTTAAACCCAACCAGTTCATCCTCGACTGTACTGAATTTGAAGTAATCCCCTCAAGGCATTCCTGAGCTATCATGTTCACAAAAGACAACCTGGAAAAAATAAAGCCTCCGGCCACTGGAACTGAGGATTAAAAAAAAAAAAAAAAATGCCACAGTCTAAAACAATAAATCACCTGCTGCGACTTAAAAAGGAAAAGCTGATGAGATGAAGAGGGGAAAAAAAAAAAAGGGCCTGGTTCAATAATTCATGGCTGCCTGGTCCATTAAAGTTCTCTGTAATTCTATTACAGTCAGAAACAGAAGGATGTGACACTCTGACATCTGCCCAGAGCCCAGGGCCGGCCCAAGCCTCCGTGGGGCCCTGAGCAAAATTTGATTTTGGGTCCCTGTGTTACTGCCAATAATAATCATTATTGATCATTCACACACCTACTATATATAAAGGTATTCTACTTATTCTACTACTGTCACAAGTAGTAGAATAAGTAGTCGACACCAGATTTGCAAACTTACAGAAAAAGCTTTCAATTAAAGGGATAGTTTGGAATTTTAGACATAAGACCTATTTTCCAATTCAGCCGGTGTGATGGAGACGTCTGGAGACGTTTTCAAGAAATTTCATTCAGTTCTTCTAGTTGCCGAGTTCGCTGGTGCTATGGCTAGCGCAAGTCAATGGTACACGTTAGCATGGGATTAGAAACACTCATACCGACTCCACAGTGCACCCGAGGCAAATAAATTGTAACGGCAGACTATCGATGTACATATCTGTGTTGATAGAATAATGTTTGAAATAAAACCAACCTTGCAATTTGAAGGATTTATGTCTCAGCAGCAGCAGCAGCGGGTCATACTTCCTGTTAGCCTATGGCAGCGGCGGACGGATTCCTGCTGCTGCTGAGAAAGTAGTCCCTCAAAAATTCATGTGATGCGAGGTTAGTTTTGTTTCAAATATTATTCTATCAACACAGATATGTACATCCAAAGTCTGCCGTTACAATCGATTTGCCTCGGGTGCACTGTTGAGTCGGTATGAGTGTTTCTAATGCCATGCTAACTTGTATCATTGACTTGCTCTAGCCATAGCACCAGCGAACTCGGCAACTAGAAGAACTGAATAAAATTTCTTGAAAACGTCTCCAGACGTCTCCATCACACCGGCTGAGTTGGAAAATAGGTCTTATGTCCAAAATTCCAAACCATCCCTTTAATATTTGGCAAACTCAGCAACTCCCCCTACTGGCGACACAGAGAATCAATACATAAAACCAAAAGGGTTCATAAATAAAATATTAAGATATTAGAGGCGCCATATGTAAGAATGTGGCCAAAAACGGTTACTACATTCAAATTCAAAATACCGAGGTCTTTTAGGTTTCGTTTTCTGACCTAACTGGCAACCCGTGGTTGCTCGGCAGCTGAGACTCTACTGCGGTAGGTGGCGCCACATGCCAAAACATGATTTCAAAACGTAAACATGATTTGCAGTCTGCAAAATATTTGTTTTAACGCAAATATTTTGTCTGTACTGTTGTTGTTGGTTCGTTCACTATGTTATATGAACATTATTCCTGAGTCTCTGTGACATATTAGGAGGATTTTGTGGCTAGTTGCTTTAGATTTATTGCATAATGCACCTTTAAGGTATGAAAATCTAAAAATGTGCAATTTGGGGGGGGGGGGGGGGGGGATGGGATTCAAAATACACTACTGAAGATTTTGATTAAGCATTAAATAAAATAAACAAATAAATATCAAACAAATACTTCAATAATAATGTAAATCAACAGAGGCACCCGGAACAAGGTAATAAAAATGTTTTTTAAATAAAATATAACGTTAAATAATCACGTCTGACAACTATGTAAATACTGTGAAAAAGCTTTGATAAAAATGGGGATAAAAATTCTAAATAAATTACAGCAATCCAAACTTTTATTTATTTCGGGGGGCCCTCTAGTGGTCACGGGGCCCTAAGCAGCGGCTTAGTTTGCTTATGCCTTGGGCCGGCCCTGCCCGAGCTCCTGAATCCATCCAGCGTCTGTCAATCATGCTATGAAAATAGCAGCGCGGGGGAAAAAAAAAAATCGTGTTTCATTCGGCGACTCTTTAAAGGGAACAGCTCAGACTCTTCCTGTGTGAGTCAGTGATATCATTGGCTTGATACGATGCGATCATGTTTTATTCATAGAACGAGCTGACAAAGAGGGCAAAATCATCGGGAGGAAACAGAAGACTTGAAAGGAATCTGGCGGTTTCCCTATGAATAGCTTCAGGTTGTGCGTGTGTTTGGGTCAAAAACGGAGATTAGAAAGGACGGTGACTGCTGATGGGCTGACGCAGCGTGACGAGGCCTTCGGGAGAAAACAGATGGAGATCCAGGCGGAAACAGACGGTCTACAGTGAGATCAGTGTGGTTGAGAGGTGGGTGGGTGGGTGGGTGGGTGGAAAACACGCAAAAATGAGTTGTCTGGGATCCGTCTCCTAACTGCCACGACCTCGGGGCCGAGGCCGGGCTGCAGGAGGATTCTGTGCGAGCCGAGCAAAGGAAAAGGCAGAGGGAAGAAAAACGGTGTTTTGGAAAATGAGAGGGTAGCAAAGAAAGAGCCGAGCGAGCTGGAAATAGCAGAGGACTCGGCAGCTGCTTCTCATCTCCGCCCAGGAGACACTGTGACAACCCCCCACTCACACTCACGCCTGCCCCCTTAACCCTCTGCACTGAGAGGACCATTGAAAAATATCTCACACAGTAACATTAATTACTCACCTGGACGTTTTTCGCCAAATTTGAGTGATTTAAAAAGTTGTGGACACGCTAACGCGGGTTAACATCGTTAATGCACGTTCCGTGACAACTGATCGGAAAAAGACTCAAGTGACGTCATGTTTATGTGCCCCGGCACCAGAGTCCAGGCACCGTTTACCAGTTAGCTCTGTTAGCTGCGTTAGCTCCTTTAGCGCCGGTTAGCGCACCTACAAAAAATATCTCACACAGTAAAATGAATTACTCATCCACACGTTTTCGCCAAAATTTGAGTGACTTAAAAAGTCGTGGGCAAGCTAACGCCGCGTTAATAGCATCAACAGCGCCAGCGCTTGGCGCGTTTCCATGACGACTGACCGGAAAAAGACACGCATGACGTCATCTTTACGTGCCGTGGCACCAGAGTCCAGGCACTGTTTACCGGTAAGCCACGTTAGCTCCTTTAGCGCCGGTTAGCGCGCCTACAGTCGAACTGGAGCGCTCTACACTGCCGCTTTCAGACAAGCACTGAGAGGACGTGTGAGGCGACTAAAAATATCTCACACAGTAAAATGAATTAATCATCCACACGTCTTCGCCAAATTTGAGTGACTTAAAAAGTTGTGGGCAAGCTAACGCTGCGTTAATAGCATTAACAGCGTCATCGCTTGACACGTTTCCATGACGACTGACCAGATAAAGACTAACCCACGTGCCGCAGCATCTGAGTCCAGGCACCGTTTACCAGTTAGCTTCGTTAGCTCCCTTTAGCTCCTTTAGCGCCAGTTAGCGCCCCTACAGTGGAACTGGAGCGGTCTGTTTATTAAACGAAAAGAGCAGCGCTACAAATAACCAGCGTACCTGTGTGCCGCGTATGTGTGCCTCTGTTTTTAAAGGTTAGCGTTACTTTAGAGACTCATTTTAACAATCCAGAGTCACGTAAACATGACGTCACGTGCGTCTTTTTCCGGTCAGTCGTCATGGAACCGCGCCGTGCGCTAACGTTGACACCGTTAACGCCGTCACCGTGCCCAGCGCTAGTTGTAAATTAATAAAAATGCTGCTGTTCACAGAATATCGAACACACACGTAGATAAGCGACGTTTCGGTTACAGTTTAACGACACGCTGAGCACAAACACAGAGCGGCTTTAGCTAGCTACACTTCTCGTCTCCATCAGCAGCGCCTGCAGCCTCACAGCAGGAGGCTGATCTGCTTTCTGTTCTTTCTTCTACTTCATTTCCTCATCTTTAGGAATTTTAAATGAGGCTTTTCTTGTTGTTGTTTTTGCATTCAGGTGAGACATAATGTTTTTTTTAGGAACAAAGACATAGCTAACGAGCTAACCAAAGGCAGCAGCAGGTGCTAAACTGTGCTTTTACATTGTTACAGCGCGTGAGGAGGAGGAGGAGCTACACCAGCTATGGCATCATTGAGCAATATTTTAATAATAATACAATAATAAGTCCGGAGATGTTCCTGAAATTCAATAATTCAGTAATTCAACCTTTATTTATCCAGGACATCATAATAATAATAATAATAGTAATAATAATCTCTTTTCCAAGGATGTTCTAACCCAAATGAGACGCACATTTTGCATAAATACAAAAACAAGCGATTAAAACATGGAACAAGGTCGAGGCCGTTAAAATCAGCTTAGTATTAAGTCATTCAAACTTTTAAATAATAAAACACTCAAATACTAAAAGAGGAAAACAATGACACAGACTAAAAAATAATTCCAAACCATGGACCGGAGTAAGATCGGATCTTCGTCCTTGAATCTGTCCTCACCAAGACAATGTTTTACTAAATTTTGGAGTTCATGTGTGAAAACCACCGACAATGGACATTGTTCTTATTTTTGCTGATAAAACTTTTTATATCGTCACATAAAATGTACATTGCTTCTTTTTGTAGTTTTGCTGGTGATGAATTAGCCTCAGCGTGCAAAGGATAATATTTTGGTGTAGAATCGCATAAAAACCAGGTTAGAATCTGAGTTTTCCATTAACTCATAATGGGACGCGATGATGGAGCTGCAGTAATACTTTTCCACGACCAGCCAGTTTTTGGCTGAACTCTATAAACCGCTATCTGCATGTGACTGTGAATGAATGAATAAAGCAGATGATGTATTTCTGTCACTGTTTTGCTCTCCACATGAAACTCTTTTACCTTTGAGCGACCAAAGCGAGAAGAGAATGCTTGTGTTTACGCGATGTGTCATTCTACTTCCTGCTCCGATCTTAACGTCAAAGAATGGAGAGAGAACTTAAATCTGCACATCCTGGACACAGGAAACCAACTGATTCATTACCGCTCTCTCTAAGACTCGGACTGTCTTAGGTTTGCTTTGACTGTGAAGTGGAGTGGGTTTCATGCACACAGTCACACTGCAGTCGGTGATGGATGGTGTGTGTGTGTGTGTGTGTGTGAAAGAGATGGCATACGCTCGTCTGTTTCATGTGGCCTCCTCCTCTCATATGAAATTTTTAGATTTTTTTAGGCGGTATGTAAGATATTTTGGTTATATTTTGATTATTATGCCATAAAATTACCATAATATGAAAGCCCATTTTTTTTTATCTCATAATTATGACTATTTATGCCATCATTTCATTTTTTTTGTCTCATAATTATGACCATTTTTATCATAATTTCGACTTTTTATCTCAAAATAGCAACTTTTTATCTCATAATTTCGACTTTTTATCTCATATCAACTTTTTATCTCAGAATTTCAACTTTTTATCTCAGAATTCCAACTTATTATCTCATAATCATGACTTTTTATCTCATCATTTCGAATTTTTGTCTCATAATTATGACATTTTATCTCATAATTACGACTTTTTATCTCATATCAACTTTTTATCTCAGAATTTCAACTTTTTATCTCAGAATTCCAACTTATTATCTCATAATCATGACTTTTTATCTCATCATTTCGAATTTTTGTCTCATAATTATGACATTTTATCTCAAATTTCGATTTTTTATCTCATATCAACTTTTTATCTCAGAATTTCAACTTATTATCTCAGAATTTCAACTTATTATCTCATAATCATGACTTTTTATCTCATAATTTCGAATTTTGTCTCATAATTATGACATTTTATCTCTAAATTTCAACATTTGATCTCCTTTCAACTTTTTATCTCATAATTTCTGGTGGAAATGGGCTTCCATACCATGATATGTCATTAGAGGTTATGATAACATGTTCAATTTACATAGATGCCTCTGCCAGTAAATTCAGAAAAAAATAATCACATCAACAGCTGACTCCTCTCCACCTCCACCTACTCTTCATCCACCCAAGAGAAGCTGCAGTACAAGCGTCAGGGGAGTGTGTGAAGTTCACAGGAACACACCCCATAATACCCTTCACTGACACACAATCATGCACCGATACACAAGTTGCGCTTGTTGACAATCCCGACTATCGAGTTTCAAGGGCTCTCCACGTACAGGAAGCGTGCTGTGATGACATGTTGGTGTTTAGCGCACTTGATGGATTTAATCTGTAGTCTAGAGCCGACCGCTCAACACACTGACACACTGCATTGAAATATGTGGAGAGTAGAGCACAGGTTCACTGTTCTTTTCGTTTAATAAACAGACCGCCCCAGTTCAATTGTAGGCGAGCTAACGGAGCTAATTGGTAAACGGTGCCTGGACTCCGGTTATTTGTAGCGCTGTTCTTTTCGTTTAATAAATGAAGCGCTTCAGTTTGACTGTTGGCTGTGCTAACGGCGCTAAAGGAGCTAACACAGCTAATGAAGCTAACTGGTAAACGGTGCATGGACACCGGTTATTTGTTGCGCTGTTCTTTTCGTTTAACAAAGTGACCGCTCCAGTTCGACTGTAGGCACGCTAACAGCGCTAAAGGAGCTAACTTGTAAACGGTGCCTGGACTATTTGTTGTGCTCTTCTTTTCGTTTAATAAAGTGACCGCAGTTTGACTGTAGGCACACTAACGGCGCTAGAGGAGCTAATGCAGCTAACTGATAAACGATGCCTGGACTCCAGTTATTTGTAGCGCTGTTCTTTTCATTTTGTTAAATAAACAGACCTATCCAGTTTGACTGTAGGCGCGCTTATGATACTAACGGCACTAAAGCAGCTAAGAGCTAACTGGTAAACGGTGCCTGGAATCTGGTTATTTGTAGCGCTGCTCTTTTTGTTTCATAAACAGACCGCTCCAGTTCGACTGTAGGCGCACTAAAGGGGCTAACGCAGCTAACGGAGCTAACTGGTAAACGATGCCTGGACTCAGGTTATTTGAAGCGCTGTTCTTTTCGTTTAATAAACAGACCGCTCCAGTTCGACTGTATGCAGGCTTACGCCGCTAAAGGAGCTAACACAGCTAATGGAGCTTACCGGTAAACAGTGGCTGGACTCCGGTGCCGCGGCACGTAAAAACATGACGTCACACGTCTTTTTCCCGAGGCGGTTAACGGTGGTTAACGGTGGTTAGCGGTGTCAACGCGTTAACGTGCCCAGCAAAAACTGGCAACAAACATTATAATAAATCTTTAAAAAAAAAAAGACATTAATAATTGATGGGATCTTTTTAAAAGTCACTTTAATCAGAATCATGAAATACTTGACTTGAATCCCCCACGGGTGGAGAAATTGAATATCAAGGATATCGAGTTTCCCCCCCCTCTTGTGCTTTGATTTTGGCAGATTTACACCGCAGATTGTGCCTTTCAAAGACGGAGGAAACGTGATCCAACAACACGGTGAAAGGATTTACACGGAGGAGACGTGACTCAAAGCAGGAGGTCGCCTACGCTCGGCGTTTCACAACGGAAAGAGCGCTGGCGTTGAGCGCGTGAGCCTGAACCAACACTGCGTTAAGCTTTGACCTCCGTGTTCACGTGTGGACGGGTGACGGAGTGCAAACAGCCAGAGGTGCGGTTCGCTGAAACAAGTCTGAGTTTGTGTCCGTTTATCCGACTTCTTCACAATCTGATGATATCACACACGCCCTGCAATGATTACACTTCCATCTACAGGCTGAGTCAACAGGAAGAACAAAGCGTGTCAGGTCTTTAAATGTCACTTATTAAAACTCCGCCCATGGCCTTGTCATGACTTTGACATTCTACTTTTCCTCCTTTATTCCACGCTGTGTTGGGTTTTATTCACATTTTTATAGTTTATCTTAAATCTAAAACAGTAGAGTTTGAACCTCGTGACTTCAGACTTTTACTTTTCATTCCACCCCTTGTTGTGTTTTACTGTTTTATTGTGTTTTATTGTTGTATTTGCTTTTGAATTTTCCTTTTATTGTGAAGCACTTTGAGCTGCAATCCTTGTATGATAGGTGCTGTAAAAATAAAGTTTATTATTATAATGATTATTATTGTTATATATTGTAGTCGTTATATTAATACTATTCAGAAAGTGAGTGAGTATCATGACAGTATTGCGTTTAGCTACCAACATATGAAACTTTTAGATTTTAATTCTATCTTAAAGAGGCGGTATGTGAAATAGTTTGATTATATTTTGATTATTTTGCCATACAATGACCATAATATGAAAGCCCATTTCGGAAGCTCTAATTATTACTTTTTATCTCATAATTTCGACTTTTTATCTCATAATTTCGACTTTTTATCTCATCATTTTGACTTTTTATCTCATAATTATGACAATATCTGATAAATATTACTTTTTATCTCATAATTTCAACTTTTTATCTCATAATTTCAACTTTTAATCTCATAATTTCAACTTTTTTGTCTCATAATTATGACTTTTTATCTCATCATTTAGATTTTTTTATCTCATAATTTCGACTTTTTGTCTCATAATCATGACTTTTATCTCATAATAATCACTTTTTATCTCATAATTTCGACTTTTTATCTCATAATTTCAACTTTTATGTCATAATTATGACTTTTTATCTCATAATTTCGACTTTTTATCTAAAAATTTCGACTTTTTATCTAAAAATTTTGACTTTTTTATGTCATAATTATGACTTTATCTCATTATTATGACTTTATCTGATAATTCTGACTTTTTATCTCATAATTGACGTTATCTCATAATTATGACATTTTATCTCATGATGTCACATTTTTATCTCATCATTTTCAAAATCGACTTAATTACTTGCATATTTTAATGATCAAGGCTAAGTTTTTGGGGTTTTTTTCTGGTGGAAATGGGCTCCCATACCATGATACGTCATTAGAGGTTATGATAAAGTGTTCAATTTACACCAATGCCTTCTCTGCCATGGTTTCACACAAAAACAAATCACATCAACAGCTGACGAGCACAAGATTTTCACAAGTTTGCACTTGTATAACTGCTTCGACAATAATAATATGAAATTGGGAATATTTCTTTCTGATCTCAGCTCTTTAAATGTGAATATAATCTTTTTTTGCACCTATATAAAGAAGGAAAGGATCTTTTATTGTCACGATACAACTGAAAATGCGAGGCTTGACCAGAGTCGTCACGAGGGACCGACCTGACCGAGGAAACCTGAGGAGAAACCACTACGCCACCGTGTCTCTGTGACAGTAAACTAAATATGTTTCCTGGTTTACTGGACAAAAAGACATCTGAGGATGTCATAATTTTTCAGGTTTGGGAAATAATATAATTATAGGTCTGCTAAGGAGTATTTTTGATGCAGTGATAGTTGCATCATGGAGGATGTTGTTTGTGGACGGGGAAACTGGGAGCTGTGTATTCTGAGTCAATGCATTAAAGATGAGACACTGTCTTTTTTAATATTATAGTTTCTCCATAGCGCTTATTCATATAAAGCTATTAACTTGACATGGTCTGCCAGTCGGGTCTTTTTAATCACACCCTTCAAACCTTTTGCTCCATTTCCTCTTCGTCTTCTTTTTTTCATTCTGATATAATTTATGCACAGTGATGAATATTAGGTACCGGCTTGACAAATTACAGGCTGGTGAGGTGAGTCACAGCGAGGTGACGGAATCATGCAGCGTATTTGATCAGACGGGCCCTGCAATTAAGCCCCTAACATGCTCCATTACATAATGAAGTAGAAACCTTTGTAATTGCCTCCTCTTCGCCAACACCTTATGTTTCCCCCTCTCTCCTCCATCTGTCTGCGTTAGCTCAGCTCCTCGTTTGTGGCTTTTTTCTTTCATACTTTTAACAACGATGAGAAAAAAATTTGCAAAACCAAGCAATGGAGCTGTTTTTAAATGACGGAAGCAGCAATAATGGGCTCGTTTTAGATTTTAATTCTATCTTAAAGACGCGGTATGTAAGATAGTTTGATTATATTTTGATTATTATGCCATACAATGACCATAATATAAAAAGCCCATTTCCGAAGCTCTAATTATGACTTTTTATCTCATAATTTTGACTTTTTCATCTCATAATTTCGACTTTTTATTTCATAATTTCGATTTTTAATCTCATAATTTAAATTTTTTTGTCTCATAATTATGACTTTTATCTCATAATTATGACATTTTATCTCCTAATTTCGATTTTTAATCTCATAATTTCGATTTATTATCTCATAATTTCAACTTTTCAATCTCATAATTTCGACTTTTTATCTCATAATTATGACATTTTATTTCATAATTTAGATTTTAAATCTCATAATTTTAATTTTTTTGTCTCATAATTATGACTTTTTATCTCATAATGTAAATCTTTTATCTCATAATTATGACATTTTATTTCATAATTTCGATTTTTAATCTCATAATTTCAATTTTGTCTCATAATTATGACTTTTTATCTCATAATTTAGATTTTTTATCTCATAATTATGACTTTTTATCTCACAATTATGATTTTTTATCTCATAATTTCAACTTTTTTTCCTCATAATTTCTATTTGTTCTCATAATTGTGACTTTTTATCTCATAATTTCGACTTTTTATCTCATCATTTTGAATTTTTATCTCATCATTTTGACTTTTTATCTCATAATTTTGACACTTTATTTCATGATTTCGATTTTTTATCTCATAATTTAAAATGTTTTGTCTCATGACTTTTTATCTCATAATTTCGATTTTTTATCTCATAATTTCAACTTTTTGTCTCACAATTATGACTTTTAATCTCATAATTTCTCATAATTTATGATTAATCAGACGGGTCCTGCAATTAAGCCCCTAACATGCTCCATTACATAATGAAGTAGAAACCTTTGTAATGGCTTCCTCTTCGCCAACACCTTATGTTTTTCCCTCTCTCCTCCATCTGTCTGTGTCGTTTGTGGCTCAGCAGAGCAGCTTTTTTCTTTAATACTTTTAACAACGATGAGAAAAAAATGTGCAAAACCAAGCGATGGAGCTGTTTTTAAACGACAGCAGCAGCAGTAATGGGCTTGTTTTGAATGAAACGACAGTCACGGCGCTGTTGCTGAATCACGATGAGAGGTCTTTTGTTGTTCGACTGATGCGACGCGCTCGCCGTGCAGACAGGAGCACAGAGGCTATCAGGTGCTTCTGCAGCTTCAGGGTGGAAGATGAGAGCACACTGGGGGTGAATTCTCCGAGCCTCGCTCATTTGTATTCCTCCCTCCCCCCCCCCTCGGCCGCCGAGTGGCTTCCTCCAGTTGTGGTGTTTGCCGTCCCATGAATTTCCCAAAAGCCTCCTCTTCCACATTTGCCAAAAATGCTCTTGAACGGTCGCCCATTTCACAGTCCAGTGCAAACGCTAATGGCTTTTTCATCTCGGAGAGCGTCACAACTCAATCAGAGAGATGCTGTTGGACAGAGGAAGGTCTGCAGCACAGACTACAATGTTTTTGCTCCTTTATTACAATCCTTGCAGGCGGCGGCGGCGGCGAGAGTGTTCTCGGTTTCTGTGAGTCGGGGAGTACACTAAAGTTTGGGGTCACTTAGAAATGTCCTTATTTTTGAAGGAAAAGCACTTTTTTTTCAACGAAAACATACATTGTTAATGTTTTAAACGACTATTCTAGCTGCAAACGTCTGGGTTTTAAATGGAAGACACTACCGCTCAAAAGTTTGGGGTCACCTTTATAGTTTTTGTTGTGTCTGTTCTATTAAAAGTCACACTTTTATTCATCAAAAGAGTTGCAAAATGAATAGAAAATATAGTCAAGACATTGACAAGATTAGAAAGAATGATTTTTATTCAAAATAATCATTTTGCTCTTTGGTCAAAGAACCAGTTAACAGCTGTTTTCAGCTGTACTAACATCATTGCACAAGGGTTTTCAAGGGTTTTCTAATCATCCAATAGCCTTTTAATGGGATTAGCACTGGAAATGGGCCTCTATACACCTAACGTTTGCAGCTAGAATAGTCATTTACCACATTAACAATGTATAGAGTGTATTTCTGTTTCATTTAAAGGGGACATATTATTCAAAATCAACTTTTTAATCGTTTAAATACTTATATTTGGGACTCTGCAGGCCCTAACAGTCGGCAGTGTGAAAAAAAGATGACTTACTTAAAGTGTGCTGGCGAGGTCAACGGTATCCGAAAACGGGAAGTCTGCAAAGTCCGCGAAAAGTTCTATTCTTGGCTTCACAGTGCAGCGCAGAGTTCTACACAAACTTCCAGCCTCAGAGGATTTATTTGTCCAGTGGATACATGTTATATATGACGGCAATGTGCCTGCTAGAGCCTGCGAATGATCACTTTTCCAAATGCTAACTGCTGTTAGCTCCCAGTAGCCTCTGCTGCCGATGTAATTTCCTGTCCCTTAAGTTTCGTTTCACTTTTCTGTTAAGGTGGACCTTTAAGGTGGACCTAAAGAGATACTACTAAACCGAGCGTTCTGAACAGGGCTGTTTTGTTCAGGGTGATTGACCTGCTGTGGTGCTTCATCCTTAAGGTATTTTGACCTTTGACCTTTTGGTATAATATGACTCCTTTAATGTTATATTCATTGAAAATAAAAATGCTTTTCCTTCACTATTTTCTATTCATTTTGCAACTCTTTTTGATGAATAAAAGTGTGACTTTTAATGGAAAACACTAAATAAATGTATAGGTGAGCCCAAACCTTTGATCGCTAGTGTACTGTAGGCACGCGGTCCTGCTGTGGGTCTTATCTATCTGGCGTTTTAATAAAAGAGAATGCAGCCTTTGTTGCAGCCACTTGTGATTACAGTAATGCAGCAGGAGTCAGAGCAGTGTAGAGAGAGAGAGAGAGAGAGAGGCGAGCATGACAGCGCAGGACGGAAAAGAGGAATGGCGAGTAATAAAAACAGGCCTCCTCTCAGACCTCCTTCTCCCTGACCCTGTGTGTCTGTGTGGGGTTTATGGCCACTGTCTGCGGGGGAAAATAAGATTGTACTTTATTGCTCAACAAGCCAACCCAGCAATAATAGCCCCCCCCCCCCTCTTGGTTATACACTCTGAGAGACATTAGCTTCCACCGTAGCAGCCTGGATCTGCTAAATCTGCTGCTCCAGGCCTGGATTACAGTCCAACGAATGAACAACATTGTTTCATTTTTCACATCTGCTCGTGTTTAACATGAATCATTACCTCGCCACATGCACATGGGTTTAATACGTGTGCCATATGATATGAATCGGAGCAAAACATTTCCCTCAATTGTGATTTATTACAAGAAGCCAAATCGATCACTGCACTGTTACACGGAAGTCTTTGAGGACTCAAAAACGCCGCAGGTGTAATAACCTTCAGAGCGTCCTGTTCTTATGTTTTCCTCGGCTTTTTTTGATCTCGTAAATTTGAAGTGAAGTCTGCCCGTCACAGTCGCGTGCATAAATAAAACAGCATTTACAGCTCATTTTTAAGTAACGGCAATCTTTTAACCCTTTAACGCCGACCCCATCGCAGACGACGCGTTTGCACAAGCGCACTTCGCACGACCGTAATCATGCGACGGTTTGTGCTAAAGGAAAAATTCACAAAAATGGTTTCTGAAAGCTGAGAAGTTGCACATCGAAGACAAGGCGCGTTGTTATTACGGTAATTTCACCCGCGCTGCTGCAGGAAGCCGGCGAATCAGCGGATTCCTCACCAGAGAGGAGTAGTTTGTTTTTGGATTTTGGGACAAAAACTTAAACAAATGTTATTTTACATACATTTTATACTATAATACATACATTTGACTGCTTGGTGATCGAGTACAAATACAGTACTTTTTAAAATAAAACTTTGCTCAAATCGATAATACGTGCAGTAAGTTGTAAATAACTGCCAGATATTGAAAGTAGTGCTGGGCACTGGGTAAACGCATTAGCGGCTGTTAGCGGCGTCAACGTTAGCGCACGTTAGCACACGATGCGTTTCCATGACGACTGACCGGAAAAAGACGCGCGTGACGTTGCATTATCGTGACTCCCGATTGTTAAAATGAGTCTCTAAAGTAACGCTAAACTTTAAAAAACAGAGGCACACATACGCAGCACACAGGTACGCTAGTTATTTGTAGCGCTGCTCTTTTCGTTTAATAATGAACGGACCCCAGTTCGACTGTAGGGTTGGAAGGTGGCGAACACAATCATGCACCGATAGACTAAGTTGGGCTTGTTGACGATCCGGGCTATCGAGTTTCAAGGGCTCAGCACATACAGGAAGCGTGTTTAGCGCACTTGATGAATTTAATCTGTAATCTGGAGCCGACCACTCAATATTGACACTTTGCATGGGTATGTGCGAGAGTAGTACACAGGTTCGCTGGTTATTCGCAGTGCACCGCTTCAGTTCGACTGTAGGTGCGCTAACGGAGCTAACTGGTAAACGGTGCCTGGACTCTGGTTATTTGTAGCGCTGTTCTTTTCATTTAATAAACAGAACGCTCCAGTTAGACTGTAGGCGCACTAACGGCTCTAAAGGAGCTAACACAGCTAACAGAGCTAACTGGTAAACGGTGCCTGGACTCCGGTTATTTGTAGCGCTGTTCTTTTCGTTTAATAAACAGACCACTCCAGTTCGACTGTAAACGCGCTAATGGCGCTAAAGGAGCTAAAGGAGCTAATGCAGCTAACGGAGCTAACTGGTAAACGGTGCCTGGACTGCGGCGCCGGGGCACGTACACATGACGTCACGCGCGTCAGTCGCCATGGAAACGGTGTCAACGTTAACGCATCCAGCACTAATTGAAGGATATTCTAGAAAAAATAGCAAAAGCACTTAGTTACAGCAGAACATTTACTGGCCCTTTAATGGTTAAAATAATCAAAAACAAAAGTCCAGACGTACATTTTGAGGCTGAGGTGTAAACGGTTAATATTGAATTTTAAATTCCTAACACTGAAAGACGCATCAGTGATCAGTTGAAAGTGCAGGATACACCTAAATCACACAAGAAAAACCTTTGAAAACAATAAAATAAAACAAAAACAAAACACCCAGAATAAATAAAATAAAATAAAAGTAGAATCTTACCTAAGCACTTGTACGGCACCACAATGTGGGCGTGGCCTTTGCACACCTTCTTCTCCTTCTTGCACCAGTTCTCGATGCGGATTGGCTGATTGGCCTCCACCACGTTTGTGATCTGGAGCTCGGGATACATCTGTGGTGCAGAAGAAGAAGAAGAAGAAGAAGAAGAAAGTGTGTGTTAAATAATGATAAAATCATTTTCTTCTCTCATGTGTGTGTGTGTGTGCAGGAGATGCGATGAGTGCGATCCTTTAATCCGTGCTTTATTCTCCCGAGATGCCATCTGCTCGACCGTGAAAGAGCACGCAATTTACTCTTTTCCCCCCAAAATGCCATTAAAATGTCATCAATAAATGCAAGTGGAGCTCGAAGAGGACGTTCCGCCGCTCTTCCTCTCGGACAGCTGTATAATAAAAAAAACTGCGACGGTAAAAACCAGCGGCCTGACGTTGTTTGAAGACACAAAGTAGGAAGACGAAGAAGAAAAGGAGGACATCCACGTCGAGGATAAAATAAACACGTTCCTTAATTACACAGACGGACACAAAGGAAGTAAAGGATCTGCTGATTGAAGTGCTGCCGACCCTGAGAATAATGACTGTATTTCAGCGGCAGCTCAACAGCCTCTCTGTGCTGATGAATGACAGTGAAATCGCAAACTGCTTTTCCATCACATCCGACCTCAGGATATCACAGCTCTGTTCAATAACACGCATTTACATGTTTTGTCTGTTATTTTTATATCAGTCCAATCAGAAGGGCGAATGATGATCGTGATATTTTCTTCACTAGCTATTGGCCTTTTTATTTCCATTATACAGTTCTAGCACAGCACAGCTCGACTCTACTTAGCGATAGTACCTGGTACCTTTTTTAAGTACCTGCAAGAATCAAACTGTAGATTAGTTAAAAAAAACTTTAAAGGTGCATTATGTAATAAATCTAAAGCAACTGGCCATAAAATCCTCCTAATATGTCACAGAGACTCAGGAATAATGTTCATATAACAAACTGAACTCACCAACAACAACAGTACAGACAAAATATTTGCTTTAAAAAAAATATTTTGCAGACTGCAAAATCATGTTTATGTTTTTAAATCATGTTTTTGCGTCATGTGGCGCCACCTACCACCGTCTACCAATCATTGCAGTCAGTAGAGTCTCAGCTGCCGAGCAACCACGGGTTGCCAGTTACGTCAGAAAGCATAACCGAAAAGACCTCGGTATTTTGAATTTGAATGTAGTAACCGTCTTTGGCCACATTCTTACATATGGCACCTTTAAAAATCCTGGAAACGTGTTAATCGCCAACATTTAGTTTTAAGGAAATGTCTAAAATCTCAATATTTAACACATATTGAATCACAACTTAAGTCTTAAGTGAGTCTAATGATTCACTTACCCGGAAAACAACTGCTTTGCTCATCATAGTTTGTTTGCAGACTTGGTCCAATTGGGGGACCCAACATTCAGCCGATCCGAGTTTGCTTTCACACTTTTGTGAAACGAACCGAAGCCTTTTGAATAACCTATTCCCCTCCTCGCCTGAGGCGGCGCTGCATCAAGAATTACTGAAGGAGTCGACAAAGACAACAATACGCTGCAACTATCTCCCGGCTATCGTTCTACACGAGCGTATGTTCTGGTTGCGTTTACCCACAATGCCCTGCGTTAAAGTCCACTTCCTGCATCATTTGGTTAACTTTAAGAGAACCGAGACCTTTTGGCGGAACCAGAGTTCGCTTCTTTGGTGCGGATGAGAGTTCGGTTTGCGGGTTCACACCTAACCCAAAACGAACCGGACTTTCCGAGCAAACGGACAAGGATTCGATTTAGAAGGAGCCGGTGTTCATGTGACCATTCAGGCTCACTGGGCCTGTGCTGCTTATCTCTGCAGTTGTTTGCTCAGTTTTTAAAAGGGGGAAAAACTGCAGATGGAAAACAACAATAGTGAACAAAGGGATTTCTGTAATCAGACAAACACAAAGAAGTGAAACTGAAACTGTTAATGGAAGTTTTCCCTCACAGCCGACGGCCGAGTCACGGCTGATAGAAAACAATCAGGGAGTGGAGTGAAATTAACGGCGTCATTATTTCCAAACGTCTCTGTTTCACAATAAAATGCATCTCGGGTTGTTTTTTTTAACTCTAAAAGACCGGAATCTGAGTTTGCAGCCGTGTTCAGAACGCTCGCTTTTGAGTGCCTGTCTCTTTAAATGTAAATGAGACACAGGAAACTATGTCACTGAGGCTAACGGCAGCTAACAGCAGTTAGCATTCAGAAAAGCCATCATTTGCCGACTCTAGCCGGCACATTGCCGTCATATATAAAATGTAAATCCTCTGAGGCTGGAGGTTTGTGTAGAACTCTGTGCTGCACTGTGCAGCCAATAATAGAACAGTTTGCTTTTTTTTTTTTTACGTCTCTGTTTCACAATAAAATGCATCTCGAGTTGTTGTTTTTTTACTCTAAAAGACCGGAATCTGAGTTTGAAAGTGTTTTTATGTGGAGGATAATGACTGAAAAAGGTTAAAAGCAGGATCAAAGACCACTTTTTTAAGTATCTGACATGAATTGCTGCAGTTATCGATACCGGGATTCCGCTAAATTCAAACTGGCCCGCTCGTTTTTAGCGCAGACGAGACATGAAAACGCGTTATTCGTCTCAAGAGGAAAGTGAAATCGTTCACTTCGCCTGTTTTAAAATGTCACCGGATAACATTTGCATCATTTCCTGGTTCATCTTCGAACAGTAGAAAGTAGTAAACTCGGATGTTCAGCAACTCGGTGTGAACATCTGAGACTCGTGTGAGTCCCATAATGTTATGATAATTTATTAATGCTACGCTACATATTCAGGATACATCAGAAACACAATCTGGTTTTTCAATTTTGAGTCTCACACCAGGAGACGAGGGGGGGGGGGGGCGGGAAATGAAAGATGGATGAGCGATACTTTTAAAATATAATGTCACAGAAATCAGAGCCACTTCCCTCGTTTCATTGGTTATTGATAAGAAACCACTTTTCTTCTCCCTCTTCTCTGCCTTTAATGCGTGAATTCTGAAGTGCGCGACGGTGCCGCGGTGACTCACCTCCTGGCAGTACTGCAGCACGCCCTCTTTGGTTCCTACGCAGCTCTTGGTTCCGGATGGGTCCGGTTCCCAGCGGCCGGTCTGGATGTTCACGTGCATGTTGAGCTTTCCGCAGAACATCGCCACCTGTGGCTCGGCCACGGCGAAGCCCGTGCCCGCGTTGGCCGCCAGTGCCTGCAGAGGAAGAAAAAAAACGGGGTTAATGCAAATCGATCAGTACGAGTCCGACGGACTCGAGACACCGTCTCTCTTGAACAGTGTTATGAGCTCTCTGAAAGTCAGCGAAGCAGGTTCTGCTGCAAGGGCAGACCTGTGAGAGGCGTGATGGAGCAACATCATCAGTGCTGCAGTGCTGAGAGAGCAGAGGGCTTCAGACAGGAAGACGAACGACGTTCACCTCGGGAATGTTTGGCGAGGTTGATGGTCGAACAAGAAGGGGTTTGATTGGATTTGTGCACATTTTTTTTCCTTGCTCTGATGCCTCTTGAGTGACTGAGAGGCTGCACACACACACACACACACAGAGAATTGCAGTCCGTCATGCCTCACAAACCAGGACATTCCTAGCTTTGCTTATTCTCAACTCCTGGGACTGAAATCTTTCCAGAGAGAGCGGATCATTTGCTCTTTGTTGTAAACAAGAACGGCCGTGCGTCAAACACCACCTGAGCTGCTCGGACTCGAACGTCTGCACGTTTGATTTAAAGTAGACATGTTATACCATATTTTCTCATGCAGTGTTTCCCAACCCTGGTCCTCAGGGAACACGGCCCTGCCATGTTTTTGATGTTGCCCTGCTCCAAAAAAACCTGATTCTAATAAATGGTTATCTCAACATCAAGCTCTGAAGAAGCTTGATAACGAACTTCAAATAATTCAATGTTTGAAATAATTTAATGTTACAACTTTTGTTAAAAAACAAAAAACTTTTGTCAATTTTTTTATTAATGTAACATTTCAACTTTTGTAAAAAAAAATAAAATAATAATTAAAAAAAACATTTAAATGTTGTTTTTCAACTTTTGGTTAAAAAAAACGTGTAATTTTTTTTCCCTTTTTTTCCAAAAAATGTAATATTTCAACTTTTGTTACGATTATGTAACTTTGTAACTTTTGTCCATAAAAAAAAAAAAAAACCTTTAATCTCAATCGTCGCTCAAGCATTGGAGCAGGGCAACATCTAAAACATGGCAGGACAGTGTTCCCTGAGGACCAGGGTTGGGAAACACTGTCCTAATGAACATGTCTGTGACATGCTTTGGTCAAAATACCTTATGGATGAAGCACCACAGCAGTTCAATCACTCTGCCAAAACAGCCCTGTTCAGAACGCTCGCTTTTGAGTGCCTGTCTCTTTAAATATGCAAATGAGACACAGGAAACGACGTCAGCGTCACTGAGGCTAACGGCAGCTAACAGCAGTTAGCGCTTGGAAAAGCCATCATTTTTTGCCGAATCTAGCCGGCACATTGCCGTCATATATAAAATGAAAATCCTCTGATGCTGGAAGTTTGTGGAGAACTCTGTGCTGCACTGTGCAGCCAAGAATAGAACACTTTGCTTCGGACTTCCGTTCTTACGGATACTATTGACCTCGCCTGCATTCTCGTGTTACTTAGGGACAAAGCGGAGCTCCGTGAGACAACAATTCTAGGCATTGTGACGTAGCAATGAGTGCGGAAGTCAACATGTCGTGTTGTATCTCCTGTACTTAGTCTGAGATCACACTTTGCCGACTCATAGGGCCTCCAGAGTCCCAAATATAAGTATTAAAATGATTAAAAAGTTGATTTTGCATAATACGTCCCCTTTAATGGAAATGTGCGTTCTCAAGACGGCGTTTGCTTTTCCAAGAGTCTCTCGTCTTTGTTTACCTCCTGGCTCTTCCCGTCCTTCCTGTCATCGTTTACTGAACGCAAGCACACAGGAAGTAGCAACACCCAGTCTGCCCATCCTTCCTCTCAAAATAACTCACAGAACGGGCACCAACTGTCCCAAACTACTGTGTAATCAGTGTTCCCATGATTCCCACGTAGCATCACTACAACTCATCAACTCCTCTTAGCCAGAGAAGCTAAATCACAAACGGGCTAACATGACGGAGTCTAATGAAGGCGATGCAGCCTCCAGAGAGGAAGTGGAGTGGAAGCTAACCTCTCGTGATTGTCATGATGTCATCGGGCTAAGAGTAAACATGGATGAGCCCCAGAGAGAGATAGCGATCAGGGGTTTAGTTTGGACTGTTGGTGACTGTGGTGGAAGTGTCCTCTGTCTGCAGCGTCAGCCCAAGGAGAAACTACAGACGATCGACTTGTAACAGCGTTTGTGCATGTGTGAGATAAAGCTCTCCGTCCCAATGCTGCTCAGGCGCTGATAATGGGAGCGTAACAGCGAGTGTACAGCGAGGAACAAAACAAGTGCTGCGTAATCACCAGTCTGCTGCCGCGGTGCGCGACGAGCTGCAGAGTCTGCATACACACGTATGGATATACGCACGCATAGAAAGACACAGGCGGTCGACGCAGGCACGCGTTCACGAAAACACACTCCGGCCTGTCGTGATCCTGTCCTGAAGGCACGAAAAGCCTCATTTCCCTCCTTCCTTCTGTGTCTATGTCTGTGTTTTCATAAACACTCCACTCCTCTCTGTGTGTGTGTGTGTGTCTGTGTGTGTGTGTGTGTATGTGAGGCGGCAGCAGATTATGCCGCATTCCATTTACATCTGAAGTCGGAACTGGGAGTGACGTCGTCACCGAGTTCCAGTCGAGACGTCGGAAATGCCACCGCGAGCTACGCCAGTCGACGATAACACTCCGTAGTACGTTACGCGCGCGTGACTGATTTTCCCGTGAAACGAATACAACAGAAGTGCTAGCGTGGATTAGCCTGGATTTTTCTGAATTGGAGATTAACTCGGGAGATTCCGCGTTACGACGACAAATGGAACGTAGCATTAGGGTGGAAAACTTGGAAGTCAGTACTTTTACCTGACGTAAGGAGCTGTGTGTGTTCCACTAAAATTGGATTTAGCGTGGATTAGCTTGGATTCCTGAATTGGAGATTAACTCGGAGATTCCGCCTGGATTCCTGAATTTGAGATTAACTCGGAGATTCCGCGTTATGACGACAAATGGAACGTAGCATTAGGGTGGAAAACTTGGAAGTCAGTACTTTTACCTGACGTAAGGAGCTGTGTGTGTTCCACTAAAATTGGATTTAGCGTGGATTAGCTTGGATTCCTGAATTGGAGATTAACTCGGAGATTCCGCCTGGATTCCTGAATTGGAGATTAACTCGGAGATGAGCCCCATCTCCGAGCCCCATCAGTTGGTGCCCGTTCTGTGAATTTGAGATTAACTCGGAGATTCCGCGTTATGACGACAAATGGAACGTAGCATTAGGTGCTGAAAACTTGGAAGTCAGTCAGTACTTTTACCTGATGTTAGGAACTGTGTGTGTTCCATTAAAATTGGACTTCGAGTAAATCGAGTTTCACAAATCTGGAATAAAGCAACATAATTTAATCCAGATTTTAACACTTATGTACCGACGTGGAGAAGAAATGTATTCTCTGTAAGCTTTAAGAATTAAATACTTTTAACTAGACAGACACGGACTAGCGCTCAGCATGCTAACAACTAGCTAGCAGTTAAATGTGCCGTCGACTGTGACAGGACAGGTCAACCGTAAAAAAACGGCCAATATCAACAAAGCTGCCAGGGGGGGGGGGGTTTCCAAATCGCCACCTAGCCTAGCCTAGCCTAGCATAGCATGGACACACTTCAATCACTCAATCAATTCCCTGCTTGAGTGCGTGCGTATGCTAGGACGAGAACAGCGGTCCAGTTAAGGTTAAGTAACAAGCTGTGACAGCTTGACCACAGCTTGACACTGTGGCCTCCTTTGACTCCGCTAATATGGTTACGGCTAACTGTGTCCACGTACGACACGGTTAATGGAAGCCGAGAGGAGGCGGTGGCTAATAGAGTTTGGCGACGCTAAACCTTGAACTTTAGCGCAGAGGGACGCCAAAGAAAGTGGGATGAGATCAGTAATTTTTGCCATCTTTCACAGTTTTTGACAATCAAAATGCAATTTGAGCAACACAGCGACGAGAACAGGACCGTACCACTTAGTGGGGGACGAGGCTTATGTCTCATCTCTTTAGTCCCTGTGTCATCACTTCTGTTACCTGAACTGAGACGATTGTCCTTGAAGAAAAAAATCAGCTCTGCTGACTCTGGAAACCTTTACTGCAGACACAGGCAGATCCAAACTCACGTTAATAGAATCCATTTTATTTTAGAAATTATCCATTTTTATTATTATTTCTGTCCAACTGTGACTCAGCCATGACTAAGACATGAGCTGTCACACTTTATTATATTCACCCAGTACGGATCTATTCCATCAGTGATTGTGAAACTGAACGAGACGACAGAAAACTCTTAGTTTGCTTATTCTCTACTCTTAGTAAGAGTAAGGGCCGATTCCAATTCCAATCTTAATCCTCAATCTAAGGGTGAATTCCAATTCCTTGCTTAACCCTCAATCTCAAAAATGCGCGCTCCCTCTAGTGCAAGTGCTGTCCTGATTCTCAGAAAAATTAAGTTGAGGGGCAAGTTTAAGGGCTGTATCGCCCTCAATATTGAGATTTTCCGAGACCACCCTTGGGAGCAATGCAAGGGCTACCCAGAATGCATTGCGTGTTTTGCCATAACAAAGATGGCGCCGAAAGCAGCGAAACGAGTACGCTACGAATCAAGTATTTTCTTTGTTATTAGAGATATAAAAATGATGAAAAAATCATTGTATTATCTTAGTTTAGGCCCATTTTATGGATTACTGACGTCATTGTTGCGTAACATTTATTTTTATTTTTTACGATCTTTTGTCAATAGTCGGCCGGTGCGGACAAGCAATCGTTTGCTATGGTTTACTTTTCAATAAGTCGTGGTGTGTGGTAACTGTCAGCTGAATATGTCCGTGGCTGTGGTATTTGTACGAGTATCATCTTATAACTAACTGACAACCTAATAACTTGACTGACAAACGGATCGTAATAAATAATCCTGACGTTAATGTGTTCTTCTTCTTCTTTTTTGGAGTTGACGGACTGGACGCAGCTTTCGCGTTATTCTGCCCCCTACAGTCTGAAGACTTATCTGCATTTAAGGGGTGTCCCATTTCTAAGTGACAAAATAACCCTCAACACTTGGAGTTGAGGCCAGTTAAGATTAAGGGTTAAGATTGGAATTGGAATTCACCCTAAGTCATATTTTAAGAATCTTTAACGGCCTATAGAGCAGACGGCATGAATTACTTTCTGATGCGTCTACTTCAGCTATCGTCTAACTTCACTTTCACAAGGATTTGTCTCCCTCTAAATAAACCATGGACCTGCAATGGCAACAAAAAGGGAGTAAACTAATCAACGTGACTGTGCAGTCGACACAAGTCTTTATCAGCTCTGGCTCTGATCGATGGTGATGTGACACCGAGGGTGAACCGGCTTAATTTCTCTCTGTCTCTGCTTTAGTTTGTTATTCACAAAGCTGACGCTGCATCTTTACCGGAGGCAAAGTCATGACACGCGCCGTCGAACCCGCCGTTCACAGTTTCTGTTGTGGTGATTTCTGCTGATGAAAAGTGAACTAACAAATGTGGCTGATCATACCATAATGTGGGGAGAGGTCTTTAATCTGAAACTGTAATCTATAAGAACACTGACTTTATTATCAGAATTCTGACTTTAAACTCAGAATTCTGACTATATTCTTAAAATTCTGACTATATTCTAAAAAATTCTGACTTTAAACTCAGAATTCTGACTTTAAAATCAGAATTCTGTCTTTATTATCAGAATTCTGTCTTTACTCTCAAAATTTTGTCTTTAAACTCAGAATTCAGTCTTTAAAACTCAGAATTATTTGTTTATTGTCAGAATTCTGTCTTTATTCTCAAAATTCTGACTTTAAACTCAGAATGATGTCTTTATTATCAGAATTCTGTCTCTAATCTCAAAATTCTGACTTTAAACTCGAACCCGCCGTTCACAGTTTCTGTTGTGGTGATTTCTGCTGATGAAAAGTGAACTAACAAATGTGGCTGATCATACCATAATGTGGGGAGAGGGCTTTAATCTGAAACTGTAATCTATAAGAACACTGACTTTATTATCAGAATTCTGACTTTAAACTCAGAATTCTGACTATATTCTAAAAAATTCTGACTTTAAACTCAGAATTCTGACTTTAAAATCAGAATTCTGTCTTTATTATCAGAATTCTGTCTTTACTCTCAAAATTCTGTCTTTAAACTCAGAATTCAGTCTTTAAAACTCAGAATGATGTGTTTATTGTCAGAATTCTGTCTTTATTCTCAAAATTCTGACTTTAAACTCAGAATGATGTCTTTATTATCAGAATTCTGTCTCTAATCTCAAAATTCAGACTTTAAACTCGAACCCGCCGTTCACATTTTTTGTTGTGGTGATTTCTGCTGATGAAAAGTGAACCAACAAATGTGGCTGATCATACCATAATGTGGGGAGAGGGCTTTAATCTGAAACTGTAATCTATAAAAGATTAGACTTGTTTGCAGTTTCATTCTTGGCTTTTAACTGTGATTGGATGCAGCTCAATTCCTCCTCAAAGGTCAAAACAAAGAGACAATCATTTGCTTTTGTAGACTTTTTGTCTTTCAAAGTTTTACAAGTGTGTTAAACCAAATCAACGCTGACCGTAGCCTTCACAACAAAAACAACAACACAATCCCTTCTTAGTCCTCTTTGCCTTGATCGAGTCACGACTCTCTGCTAGCTAACTGCTAGTGCTAATTCAGCTCGGTAGAGCTGCAGGATTTATAGGATGTGAAGGTTTGTCTGGATTTCCCCCAAGATCTATAATCACATTTTATTGAGAGAGAAAGAGAGAGATCTACAAGATGAGTTATTAATAATAATTTTGTGAGAATAGAAAGGGCTGCAGATGAAAAACGAGATTTATCTTTTGTGATTTATTCAGCATTCATGAATATCTTCCCGTTAGATGGGCAATAAAATATCGTAATGTTAATGGTATTAAAAACTATTGTGTTGGACTATATTCAAAGGGAAGGGTTTTGAAGTATTAGCTGATAGAGTTAACTTTAGTTTCTCTTGATTACAGAGGGAATTGGTGTCAATTTGAGTCATGATACACAAATGGTACGTCCCCAAACCTGGAGCTACTTCCTTTTTCGCCACATAGACTGTAGAAGTCAAACTAAAATGAGTTTTGTGTCGTCTTTACTGTAGCTGGACAGGGTCCAAGGAAACCAACAGTCTTCAGTGCTAATGTTTCATGTTGTATTTTAGCAAAACTTCCAGCTTTTAGGGCCCTTGTGTTTTTCAGCTTCTTAAATGTGAATATTTTCTGGGTGTTTTTGCTCCATATAACAAAGAAGGAACAAGACATTTAAGAACATCATCACTTCCAGGTTTGGCTAAACACAAATTAACATTTTTCAACATTTACTGACATTTTACAGACCAAACTATGGAAGAGGATTGGGGCCACACAGGAAAAACATATTTGAGTTCTGACTTTAAACTTAGAATTCTGACTTCAAACTCAGAATTATATCTTTATTACCAGAATTCCGTATTTAAACTCAAAATTCAGACTTTAAAACTCAGAAGTCTGACTTAAAACTCAGAATTCTGACGTTAAACTCAGAATTATGAGTTTAACGTCAGAATTTTATGGTCAGAATTCAGACGTTAAACTCAGAATTATGAGTTTAACGTCAGAATTATGAGTTTAACATTAAAACCCAGAATTCTGACATTAAACTCAGAAATACAAGTGCCCAGAATTCTGAGGATAAACTCAGAATTCGGACTTTAAACTCAGAATTCTTACTTTAAAACTGAATTCTGACTTTAAAACTCAAAATTTTGACTTTAAACTCAGAACTACAGGTGCCCAGAATTCTGAGAATAAAGTCAGAGTTTAGTAGTAAAGTCAGAACACAACTATTATTTCCCTGTGTGGCCCTAATCCTCTTCAGTATCAAACAAATACTGAAAATAATCTTAATTTGCAGCCCTAAAACCAGGATCTTCATATAATTCGTCATTGTAAGCTGCTTTTTTAACGCTGCTTTAAACTGCTTTAAAGCTGAATTGCAGAAACCAGAACTGAAACGCAGCCTCCAGCGCAGGCGGGCCTCTGCATTGAGACACGGCTTCAGTTACTGGAAAAATTATCCTGCCGCACCTAACGAACGCAAGTCATCCAGCATCCAGATACTGACTCAGTGTGAGATGTTATATCATGTGCATGTGTGAACACCTGCTGCTGCGTGGAGATTAATCAAGGAAGCGAGGAAGGAGAAGACAAAGGAGGGAGGGAGGGAGTGGAGGTTTGGGGGTGAGGCAGTGACAGTAAACAGATAACTGCAGCGGGGGAATGTGCTGATTGACTTACATCGCAATTTGACATATTGTTCTCAAATTAAGGCAGTTTCCTTAACGCAATAAAGAGTAAGAAGCGTGCGGCGGCGTGAACGCAGCGGGGACGGATCTGCCAACCGCCGTATGGGCCGAGAGAATGGTTTCTGTTCCGTTTCCAAGCTCTGCAGACTACTCGCACCAGTCTGTCGCTGCCTCCAGCAACAACACAAACATGTTTTATTAGCCCTGCTCTGCGGAGCCAAGTTGCACACATGAAACGAGCCAAGGCATGATAGTGCTTGTTGGAAAATAACGCATTTAAAAAAAAAATCCAACGCATCCAACACAAACACGCTCTATTTTTAAACCTCTTCGCAAACAAACGGGACATAAATCTGCCTTCGTTTCTCTTCGGAAAACGTTCCCCGGCAACACTTGAAGCAGAAGAGCGACGCGATTTGGAGTTAGGAGCAGTCGTCAACCATCAGTTATTTCCCGATGCGTGCCATACATTTTTACTTTTACTTGTTTTTCCCACAGTGTTGCGCGAATCTTGAAATAACGTCAAATTCAGTCTTTGCATTAACTGTGACAGATGGTTCGGCTCAGGCGATACTGGAGTCGGTGAAAGCGGTTTTATTTGCACCGTTGTGACGGAAAATAAGGCAGAAAAAATAGTTTCCTCTCGCAAAAAAAGGGAAGGAAATTAAGTCGTATAATGTCAGACTCAAGCAGGAAGAACAAGTATTAAACGATTTTTCTTTAAACTATACTATCTAAAATATTTGATAGCTACAGCCCGAGTGAGCTACATTACATTAGCTAGCATCAATGTTTACGTTAGCGTGTGCCGGAAGAGTTAGCAAGTGGATGCTATCGGCTCAGATGCTGAATCATTGAGGACGTGCTGTTGTGGTTACGCTAGTCGTTGTCGTTTACAGTGGTTCCACTGCACCTTGTTAGCTTCTTATTCAGGCGCGAAATGGTCGCACACTTTGGACATTTTCGGCGTGCGTCTGCTAAAACGGTCCGTGTGGAACAACGATCCCTGCGCTGGAGAGGCCGCGCGAGACAGGAATGAAACTGAATACTTGAGGCAGAGTTTTTGCCTCGAGGAATTTTTTTGTAAATCGAGTTACTGGAATCACTCGAGTCATCATTGCTGCCTTTAAAAAACAAAGTGCAAATAAGACTAGAAAAAAAAGACATTGGACCAGTTCAGGTCAGTTATAACATGACCTTCCAAGCAGCAGCAGGGCAGGATCCAAAATAGCTAATCCGATCCATGTGTGTGTGTGTGTGTGAGTGTGTGTGTGTGTGTGTGTGTGGTCTCAGGACACACACAGAGAGGACAGTGGGTAATAAACGACTGCCGTAATATTCACAACACCAAGGTTTTTACGTCGCGCTAATGATCGTCTTATACAAACAAACAGAAACTTGTCCAGAGCGACGGTTGGAGGGGAACAGGTGAGCTGCTTAATGTGCTGTACACACACACACACACACACACACACACACACACACACACACACACACACACACACACACACACACACACACACACACACACACACACACACACACACACACACACACACACACACACACATTCTTGTACTTGCTGCATACTGAGGACCAGCATTTCCACTTTATAAATCAACACAATTACAAATATCTACTTCATGAATGACATCTACAAAGAACTACTGGTTGCAGTACCATAAAATGTCTGCAGGTGGAGCCCCAGAGCAGAAAGGGCTGGAAAACTTTTTCGATTTTATTTTATTTTTTACATTTTTGGTCCAACATTTTACAAAAACGTCATACTATATACTATGTTGACCAAAATTTTAAAAAGAATTTGCAAAAAAATGTTGGTCCAAAATTTGACAAAAAACGTCATACTATACTATGTCTTCCAAAATTTGAAAAAAAAAATTGACCCAAATTTTGAAAAAAAAATTGACACAAAATTTTTGGTCCGAAATTTGACAAAAACGTCATTCTATACTATGTCGTCCAAAATTTGAAGAAAAAAAATTACCCAAAATTTTTGGTCCAAAATTTGAATAAAAAAAAATTGGTCCAAAATTTAAAAAAAAAAATTGGTCCAAAATTTGAAAAAAAAAATTTGGTCCAAAATTTGAAAAAAAAAATTTGGTCCAAAATTTAAAAAAAAAATTTGGTCCAAAATTTGAAAAAAAAAATTTGGTCCAAAATTTAAAAAAAAAAAATTGGTCCAAAATTTGAAAAAAAAATTATGGTCCAAAATTTGAGAAAAAGTCGTCCAAAATTAAAATTTTTGATAAATTGAGTATAGCATGTTATAGCAACCTAAGGAAGTGATTTCAATGAAAACAAAGTGAGGACCGGCCAAAATGTCCTCACTCCATAAAAATTACCTCACTTTGTTGGTTTAAAACCCTCACTGGTCCTCAGTATGCTGCAAGTTCAAGAACACACACACACACACACACACACACACACACACACACACACACACACACACACACACACACACACACTACATGTATTTACCACATTGTGGGGACCACGTTCGGGACCGGGCACAATGTCCCCACAATGAAAAATGTCCCCACAATAAAGGTGTTTTGCCAGAGGGTGGTCCACACAAGCATGGAAAGACAAGAGCATAAACACACACACACACGTCTACATGTCTTTACCACATTGTGGGGACCACGTTCGGGACCGGGCACAATGTCCCCACAATGAAAAATGTCCCCACAATAAAGGTGTTTTGCCAGAGGGTGGTCCACACAAGCATGGAAAGACAAGAGCATAAACACACACACAGACGTCTACATGTCTTTACCACATTGTGGGGACCACGTTCGGGACCCGGCACAATGTCCCCACAATGAAAAATGTCCCCACAATAAAGGTGTTTTGCCAGAGGGTGGTCCACACAAGCATAGAAATACAAGAGTACACACACACACACACACACGCTGTACGCTTCAGTCAGCTGCAGTGTCAACACGTCTATAAAGCACGCAGACGCGGCTAATTTTGGCGACGGCACGGCAAAGCCAGCCTCGGAGTCTCCGGCTCTTTTAAAAGCCGAGACACTGGTAGAGTTCCCAGAATTCTTAGCGGCCGTACCATGTGACCCCCCGAGTGTAGAAATGCCTGGCATTGTTAAATCCCCACTAATCCTTCTCTGTGGTGACTTAATACTTAAAGACGATAGACACACACACACACACACACACACAAGGGTGGAAACATATACGTATATGGACATAAAATGAAGGTTTCAATTTGTTATTGCACGCAATAAAAACAGAGAAGAAAGTGTTGATGTGTGTGTGGGAGGAAGCAGTGAAATTACCGAGCTGTGCTAAGAGGAGCAAAGCAATTACAGCATTTTTATTTCTTTATTAGCATCTACACCGTGGCTTCTTTATAACTTGATTATTTTTATATTAGCAGCTCTTAGTATAGCATATGGTGGTTTATTGTATCTTAAACTCTATAGATACTCCTGCGGCAACGGATTTTCCCATGAGGACCATATACATATACATATCTATACATATATATATACGTATATACATATATATACATATACATATATATATATGCATATACATATATACATACATATACATATATATACATATATACATACATACATACATATATATACATATATATATATACATATATATACGTATATACATATATATACATATACATATATATATATGCATATACATATATACATACATATACATATATATACATACATACATACATATACATATATATATACATACATACATACATATACACATATATACACATATACATATATATACATACACGCATATGTACATACATACATATACATATATATATACATACATACATAAACATATAAACATATATATACATATATATATATATATATATCCCTCGATTAATAGACCTTCTAAGGTCTGTTGAGTGTGTGGATGGATGAGGATTTTTAAATATCACATTTGACGCAGACATGGGATGTGATGCATCATTTTAAGTTGACAAAATATTAAAAATCCCCTTTTTTTCCATCACCTTGATCTCTAAATACGAGGTGTGTTCACTTTGGAAGACAAAAGATATTGAGATGATTTGAAGATACAGGAGAAGCCACTGCAGAGGGACTAAAGAGACACAGGTTGCAGACCTTAATCTGCTTTAGATGATTGTTTTCATTAATAGAAAAGGGGGAAAAAAAAAACAGTTAACAACATCATTACCATGAGAACACAGCTGTGTTTTTTTAAAAGAGAAGCCTCCAGGTTATAGTCGACAGAGAAAACAACAGGGTGAAGGCTGGTGTTTGGAAAAGCTGCTGCCGCTGCTGCTGCTGCTCCAAAGAGCATTAGCAAAGGCCATTAAGGCAGAGGCTATAATCAGCAAAGCAGTCATTTCACGCCGAGACTGATTTTAAAATAATGACGAGGATTCAGCCTCTCATCAAGCTTTGTTTGTTCACTCTGAGCGAGAGAAAACGTGACTCCCGTTGTTAGTGTTAGGTGGGAGGCGGGGTCAAGATATCCATTTGGTCATCAACACTTGGGGCAGAAGTAACCATGGCTGAAGAAGAGGGAGTTTACAGCTGGAGAAAGCTACGCTAATAGATGCTACATCCATGTTCAGTACATAGACTTTACATAGACTTTGTTCTCTGTGTTGTGAATAAATAGAGAAATGTATTGCGATATTATTGGTATCGTAGACCATGTATCGTTTTGTGAGGTACCCGCCCCTAGCTTTGGCATGTTAGCATGTCGAGCACCATTCCAAGGCTTCCTACCATCCATGAACTTTTAAAATATTCCATTATTTTGGCTCACAGGGCATAAAATATGTCTCCTACACTCTTAGAAATAAAAGTGCTAAGTAGAACCATATAAGGTTCTTCGGCTTGTCCCTTTTTGGCTCCATAAAAAGGTTCAACACTTTTGGGGGGTTCCACCAAGAACCCTTTCAAAACACTTTATTCAGGAAAGGGGTTTTAAAGGGTTCTCTGGATCAATATGGTTCTTACTGGAACCATTAGTGTTACCAACCTACCTAACCCTAACACTTGAAAAACCCTTTTTTTTGGGAACGGGTTTTTCAGAAGCAAATGGTTCCAAGTAGAACCTCAGCCCTTGGAGAAGGAACCCTTATTATGGAGCCCTTATTTCTAAGAGTATAGTCAGGCCCAAAATATAGCTCTGCCTGGAACAGTTAACTAGATTGTCAGCAACACAGTGTAATATTGGTAAAACCAAGATCCTGAACTGTTACAGCAGAATATTGATTTTACCCGACATGACCCAGGTTAGCATGGGTCGATGACTGGGTATTATTTCTGTTGACTACACACCATCATTGACGATTTCCTGGTTACTGGTATACATCTTCTGAGGTCGGGTTGCAGGGTTAGCAGCTTGAGCAGAGAAGCCCAGACTTCCCTCTCCCCGACCACTTCCCCGAGCTCTTCCAGGGTAATCCCGCGGCGTTCTCTCCGGCGAGTCCTGGGTCTTCCTGGTGCCTCCTCCTCCTCCTCCTCCTCCCAGAGGGACCTGCCCAGAACACCTCACCAGGGAGGCGTCGAGGAGGCAACCAGGTTCCCCCCCCACCCGAGCCACCTCATCTGGCTCTGGTGCCTGCTCTACTCTCTCTGAGGCCTTCCCTGGTGACCGAGCTTGTGGTTAAAAGGTCATAAAATACTTGTTCCTCCTATAAATACGCCGCTGTGTGGGCTCGGTGTGATTTATCCTGCTGGTAAAGCCTGTGGGAAGAGCAGGGCCTGAGCCGGTGCCACCATCGCTGCACAAACTAGCTACAGCAACAGACAACAGACGACAAGGTGGGGGGGGGTGAAGTCAGCCACAAAGGGATGGTGACATTTTACTTCTGACCACACAGCTCCCACCTCCTCCCATCCCACAGAGGGACAGACAGTAAAAAACAGTATAATGAAAAAGAAAAGAGGTGTCATGTTCTTAGCCTCTGAATCCAAAGGGCAAAACCCATCTCTGCAATGCAAATGAGCTCCTCTCCGTCTGAATAAAACGACCTCTTTGTCTTCACCATTTCAAGTGTCTCCAGACGACCGGGGGGGGGGGGGGAATTGCCCTATGAGCCGCTGCTCCCCCCCCCCCCGCCCCGCCCACAGTGTGAAGAAAAATACTCTCACACTCTGAGGAACAAAGTCCTCGTCCGGTCAGTGCCAGCGTCGTTTCCTCCAAAGACGTAAAAGCTGTGAAACTGACGGTTTCAGCATAATCTCAGTGTTCTTTCCTAAAACAGGAACAACACGCACTTTCCACTTCCTCTAAAGTCCATGTACGCGCTCTCCATAAAAAGTCAAAGTATGTACACTACCATTCAAAAGTTTGGGGTCACTTAGAAATGTCCTTATTTTTGGAAGGAAAAGCACTTTTTTTCAACCAATATAACATTAAATGAATCATAAATACACTCTATACATTGTTAATGTGGTGAACGACTATTCTAGCTGCAAACGTAGGGCTGGGCGATATGGCCTCAAATAAATATCACGATACATTGAGTGTCTTAAAGAGACATGAACATATAGGTACCCTGTCTACCTACACACTCAGCCAAAAACAACTTTTATTTTTTTATTTTTAATTATCGAATGTATCGATAATGGCAAAATGACGTCGATTAATCGTCGTAAATTTCCATAACGATACATTTTCGATATATCGCCCAGCCCTATGCAAATGTTTGGTTTTTAATGGAATATGTACATCGGTGTATAGAGGCCCATTTCCAGCAACCATCTCTCCAGTGTTCTAATTAGTACTGCTAACGGCGTCAACGTTAGCGCATGGCGCGTTTCCACGGCGACCGACCGGAAAAAGACGTGTGACGTCATGTTTGCGTGACTCCCGATTGTTAAAATGAGTCTCTAAAGTAACGCTAAACGTTTAAAAACAAAGGCACACATACGCAGTAACACAGGTACGCTGGTTATTTGTAGCGCTGCTCTTTTTCGTTTTAATAAACAGACCGCTAAAGTTCGACTGTAGGCGCGCTAACGACGATAAGGGAGCTAACGTAGCTAACTGGTAAACGGTACCTGGACTCCGGTGTCGCGGCACGTAAACATGGCGTCACACGCGTCTTTTTTTCCGGGTCGGTCGTCATGGAAACGCGTCAAGCGCTGGCGCCGTTAACGGCATTAGCGCAGCGTTAGCTTGCCCACAACTTTTTAAATCACTCAAATTTGCCGAAAAGTTATTAATTTTACTCTGTGAGACATTTTTTGTCGCCTCGCACAACCTCTCAGTGTATGTCTGAAAGCAGCAGTGTAGAGCGCTCCAGTTCCGACTGTAGGCACGCTAACCGGCGCTTAAGGAGCTAATGGAGCTAACTGGTAAACGGTGCCTGGACTCCGGTCTTTTTTACGGGTCAGTCGTCATGGAAACGCATCGTGCATTAAGTTCTAATGGTACATTGTGTTTGCTAATGGCGTTAGAAGGCTATTGGATGATTAGAAAACCCTTGTGCAATGATGTTAGCAGAGCTGAAAACAGATTTGCTAGTTTTTTGACGAAAGCAAAGATATTTTCTATTCATTTTGCAACTCTTTTGATGAATAAAAGTGTGACCCAGAAACTTTTGAACGATAGCGTTTATGCAAAAATCACCTTTTACTTTGTTCTGCTTCACGATTAAAAGTTTGGATCTTTGTGGCAACGGGGGAGATTCTCCAGAGAGAGCTGAACATGACGTTGTTGTTTCCTCATTAAACCGCCATCATTCACACCCAGACAGGACAGGACAGGACAGGATGGGACCGGACAGGAAACTCTTCCTGTCCCACAGTATCGCCACAGCACCGTGGACCACCGCCCACCGTAGAAAACAAAGCCGGGAACACGCTCGTGAACCGCCGCACCAGGGTCACGACCGTAAGCCTATTTGTAATCCTCCACAGCTCCAGCCTGTGCTTGACGGAACACGCCCGAGGTTATAATGAGGCTGCGTGGCGCTGCTCCAGGTGAAGAAGACTGGAAATACTGCCGAGTGCAGCCGTTGTCGTCCGTTATTTACCTTTCATGTCTCGAGCCAAAAAAAAAAACAGCAGGAAGGCAAAACAAGTAGAGGGAGTCTCTTTTAAAAGATTCTGCGATGATACTTTCACACATTCACTCCCGATAATGAATTTGCCATGATTTTTGTTTTGTGAGAAACTCAAATGAGTTTTGTCCGTGTTGGAGCATGTTTCTTCTCGACAACCACAAACTGGAGTTGAACGTGACATTTACGCCCCATTCCCACTGGTAAAAACCTGTTGAATCCCGAGTTTAAACAAGTTTTTCACCAATGGGAATGTGTTTATTTGGCATTTACTTTACGGGTTTCCAGGTGAACGCACTCATTTCTGCTTTATCAGCACTATGACATGGATTCATATTCTCATTGTTAGCATTAATATCTTACTATTTTTAAATGGCGTTTTTTTAGTCTTGATGACAATTTAAAGGTGCATTATGTAATAAATCTAAAGCAACTTGGCCATAAAATCCTCCTAATATGTCACAGAGACTCAGGAATAATGTTCATATAACAAACTGAACTCACCAACAACAACAGTACAGACAAAATATTTGCATTAAAATATATATTTTGCAGACTGCAAATCATGTTTATGTTTTGAAATCATGTTTTGGCATGTGGCGCCACCTACCAATCATTGCAGTCAGTAGAGTCTCAGCGGCCGAGCAACCACGGGTTGCCAGTTATGTCAGAAAACGAAACCTATAAGACCTTGGTATTTTGAATTTGAATGTAGTAACTGTTTTTGGCCACATTCTTACATATGGCACCTTTAAAGCTGCTTTACACCCACTCTAGGGCTGGGCGATATGGCCTAAAAATAAAATCCCCAATTTATTTAAATAAAAAATCGATTTTTTTTTTAAACTACTAAAGACAACATAATTATTCATATGATGTACTATGTGTAAATGCATGACGTTTTACACACACACATACACAGTGTTTCAGTGTCAGTTAATCAAAATATTTTAAATACATCCATCCTTGGGTAAAAAAGTGCGCCATAGTAAGAGGAGAAAATAATCGATATTTTTATTTTTTTAAATCGTCCGGGAACAAAAAACTCGAAGGCCTAACTCACTTACATTCACCCTTTCACTCACACATTGACCCGTGTGCAGTACACATCTATCATACCCGGTCATATGCTCCCGGCACAGCTGTCTTGCCCAGCGACAGTTGAAAGGCAATCCGATCTAGATCGTCACCTGAGTGATTGATTTAGGAGAGACCAAAGTAAAACATGCATAACGTTACATTTTCTCACAGGTACGGATGTCACATGGGTGTTCAAAAATCCCGGGTACACCTGTTTGTTAAGCTGCCAGAAGACGTACGTAAGTCAAGCTACCACAAATGCGTGAATACCGACGCCTACAAGTGTCACTCGAGACATTTTCCCGGACTTTTTTCCTGCCAGCTTCTTTGTCAACTTTCCAGAAAACTTTTAAAAACAAACACAGCAGGAAAATGCCGCACAGCGAGTGAGTGGGCAAGCGTCCTGCCGGTGGCACGCTCTGGCCCAGATGCCGCCGATTGTTCTGGAAACGTCCCTGCTGCTGTTGTATAATGAACACAATGTGCTCATTATACACGAACGGTATGTGTGAACAACAAACTCTGGGACATTAGACTAAGAATAGTAGATCTTTACGGTCTCTGTACAATACAAAGGGATGCTACATCTGCATACGAACACATTCAATGTAAGGTATATATATATATATAGAGGTGTTAAATTCCACACAATAAAAATAAAACCACACACACACACACACTGATGTTTTTCTCTGCAAAGACGCTTTAAAACAAGCAGCATCGATTGCTTGAGTAAATGCAGTTGTATTGATGTCTGTGTTGCACGTATACTATGGTTTACAGCTTCACTGTTTAACATCAATACATATATATATATGTTCTACCGTTCAAAAGTTTGGGGTCACTTAGAAATGCCCTTATTTTTGAAAGAAAAACACTTTTTTTTTCAATGAATATAACATTAAATGAATGAGAAATACACTCAATACATTGTTTATGTGGTAAACAACTATTCTAGCCACAAACGTCTGGTTTTTAATGGAATATGTACATAGGTGTATAGAGGCCAATTTCCACTGTTCTAATGGTACCGTGTGTTTGCTAATCACGTTAGAATGAAAACCCTTGAAAACCCTTGTGCAATGACGTTAGCACAGCTGAAAACTGCTTTGCTGGTTCTTTATTTGGAATAAAAATCATTATTTCTAATCTTGTCAATGTCTTGAGTATATTTTCTATTCATTTTGCAACTCTTTTGATGAATAAAAGTGTGACTTTTAATGGAAAACAAACAAATTGTATAGGTGACCATATATATATTATATATACAGTATATAGCTCAATTGCACATTTAATATAGAGTAAAATGGCACACAATAAAACCACACACACTGCTGTTTTTCTCTGCAAAGACGCTTTAAAACAAGCAGCATTGATTGCCCGTGTAAAAGCACTTGTATTGATGTTTGTGGTGCACGTATACTATGGTTTACAGCTTCACTGTTGTAACATCAATACATATATATATATATTACAACGGAAAAACAAATATCGCTTTAATTCATACGTTTTATACGTAATATTGGCATTTTCCTTTGTTTCGATGAGCACGGGCAACTCGACTCGAGTTTTGCATTAACTGCGGTAATGATTTACTTTACTGTTAATATTCGACATGTTGCTAAAACAACTTCGCGAACACTTTTCCCAAAGGGAAGCTGTGATTTAGCCGCGACCGCATCTCGCTGAAGGTCAACCTGAAGTCGCGGCGGGAGCGTCGGGGCGAAACGTGGAGACGTGGAGCGTGGGCGAGGACGTGCTCGCAATTAAGCTCCGGCGAGAAGATGCGAGGCGACTAACGGTAACGGCGGAGGTGATCGAGCGGCGCAGGGTCTTGCCTGGTGTGTGTCACGGCGAGATAACGGCGGGCCTCTTCTCCAGCTCGCAGCAAAACGGACGTGAATAACGACTTGTTCGAATGGCCCGTTGCTATGGAAACCGTCTACAAAAGCATCCCCGGCTATTCACATGGAGGAACATTGAGGCTTGGGGGTGGAAGAGGGGGGTAAAAACGAGACAAGGGCAAAAGAGAAACAGATAGAAGAAGTGGAGCAGAAGAGAGGCGATGGATCATCAGAGGCTCGCAGGGACGGAGCAAACGGAGAGAGAGGAGAAATCAGAGGGGGAGAAGGAAGATGAAGGAAGAACAGAACGATGGGAATGAGGCCACATTTGTGAGAGACTGGCATATGAGAGAGAGAGAGAGGGAGAGGGAGAGAAGACAGTAAGCTGTAATAAAGGAGGCTGAGAGTGGAGCGGCGCAGAGGTCGACACTTACAATAATAGCCGCTCTGGCCTGTTTGGTGCATTCAGCAACGCTCTGTCCTTGTGAGGGTTAAAAAAAAAAAAATATGACCCTCGGCTCCATACGTTTTCCCCTGATGCACAACGTACATGTTCACTACGCAGTGTGTGAAGAAGACACTGATATCAAAGCGGACCTAGACCGGAAGTTCCAATCAACGCTGTTTTTTAAGTGTGTATCTGCGTCATGACCTTGTTTAAGAAGCCCTGAAGGTTCAAAACAAACAGTTCAGCCACTGCTGAGAACGCTGTGTTTTATTGTAATCTCGGGCTCAGCGAGATCTCTGAAAAAACCTGGTCCAGTTACGTAAACACCAGTTCTCCTGAACACCAGATCGTCCTGCTGTTCATGAGAACAGATGTTACGATGTTGACTCCGGGTTAAAGTCATAAAAGGGACTGCGGCGGGGAGTTGTGACAAAGCTATTTCTAAACATTGTTAAAACAATGTTTTGATAATGAGTAGCAGTGCATCCACCGTTCCAGAGGACGGCGCTGCGCTTCTGAGAGCGGGTGTGCTGATTACGTCACTTCCAGGTTTTGGCCAATCACAAGACAGTTGGGAAGGCTCTACGCTGGCTGGCCAATCACAACACACTCCGTCTTCTGGGTGTGAGATTTATGTCTGAAATATCGCGGCTCAGGAGAGCGTCAGAAAAGACAGATTTCTATCGGCTCGTTTACAGCAACTAGGAGGTTTTTGACGGGAACATTGTCGTCATATATAAAAGGTAAATCCTCCGAGGCTGGAAGTTTGTGTAGAACTCTGTGCTGCACTGTGCAGACAAGAACAGAACACTTTGAAGATGTCACCGCAACTACTGCTAGCTTGGTTGTAAACTAGCATAAATGTAAACACATAACCCTAACCCTAATGATGACTTCAAGAAGAAAAATTAATGTCCAAGAGGCGTTAGCGCCATTCTGACGGAGATGCAGTTTCCTCATATTTACTCACCTTTGTTCACATTACATATCTGTTTATTTTCAGTTTGTACTTTGATTATTGAAATGAAATGCAAATAAAGTATGAGTAGTCAAAATGACTGCCCTTGGTAGTTCTAGTAGGTACATAATTCCCGGTAGTTGGAGTGCTAACACACACTTTTTAGCAGTGACCTTGAAGCTTCTTTAACGTTTACTTTTAGTTTCCATTTGACCTCATTCTTGGTTTCTGACCCTGCTCCACCCTCTCATTCAAATATGGCTTTATTTTCTTTGGTCAAACTTTAAGCCTCTTTACAGCAGTTCACACTGGAGCAATCATCTACTCAGCTATACTCGTCAAAATAAGACGGTCATGTTCACACACCCTGTTCAGCAGCCTGTTGTTACTTGGTATTTCGGTCCATTCTTTATCTGCACAATACATTCGTCATCCTGTAAACACATGCCACACTTTACCGTTACAATCCAAGAAGAAATGAAAACAAACAAAAGAAAGAATCGTCTCCTTTGTCAGCTTGAAGCATCCGAAGCAGTAAATATTAACAGAGAGACGAGTTTGTTTGTTTAATCCATGTTTTTGCTCTTCAAAAGAACAACTTCTATATGTGTTTACAAGCGTTATTTCAGTTTGCTCGGGAAATACGGCAAATCTCAGTGTAACAAATTTACACAAAGGCTGGCAGAGATTTCTGAGGTTGAGTCGTCCTTCGCAGTCCCTCCACATGTTTTTGTGCGAGTCTCTTCAACACTAAATGAGTTGCCCTGTCACTGCTCAATCACGGCTCCCACTGCTAGTCTTTTCTCTCCGCTTGTTGTAAATTGCTCTGCCTACAGTGGCGTCTCTTCTTTAGCTCATGTTTTCCATTTATTTCCATCACTTGCATCACTTACAGGATCATTGTGTAATCACAACAATAGTTTTTTGCAGCACTCTCCCTGCACTCCTTAGTTTAACATGTTAGAGGGTAGTGGCCTAGGCCAGAATGTACCCCTCTAGACAAAACTATACCCATCTAGTCGAGTACACCCCTATAGGCCAGATTATAGGCCAGACTATATCCCTCTAAAACAGACTATAGGCAAGACCATATCCCTCTAGGCCAGTCTACAGGCCAGACTATATACCTGTAGGCCAGACTATAGGCCAGGGTACACCCCTATAGGCCAGATTATAGGCCAGACTATATCCCTCTAAAACAGACTATAGGCAAGACTATATCCCTCTAGGCCAGTCTACAGGCAAGACTATATCCCTCTAGGCCAGTCTACAGGCCAGACTATATCCCTCTAGGCCAGACTATAGGGCAGACTATACCCTTCTAGACCATAATATAGGCCAGACTATATCCCTCTAGGCCAGATTACACCCCTCTAGGCCAGACTATAGGCCTGACTATAGGCCAGACTATATCCCTTGAGGTCAAACTATACCCCTCTAGGCCAGACTACAGGCCAGACTATATCCCTGTAGGCCAGACTATAGGCCAGAGTATACCCCTCTAGGCTATATTATACGCTAGACTATATCCCTCTAAAACAGACTATAGGCAAGACTACAACCCTCTAGGCCAGTCTATAGGTCAGACTATATCCCTTTAGGCCAGACTATATCCCTCTAGGCCAGACTATAGGCCAGACTATATCCTTCTAGGCCAGACTATAGGGCAGACTATATCCCTCTAGACCAGACTATAGGCCAGACTATATCCCTCTAAACCAGACTATATCCCTCAAGGCCAGACTATAGGTCAGACTATACCCCTCTAGGCCAGACCATCAACCAGACTATATCCATCTAGGCCAGAGTATACCCCTCTAGGCCAGACTACAAGACCGAGGAGAAAAACGTTTGTGCACGTGCAGTACGCCAGGTCTGATTCTAGTCCGACTAAGCATATACATGCAGGAGTAATCGGACTATGAACATCCAGGTATGTTAGTTTGACTAAGACTAGCTCGATTTTAGTCGGACGAAACATTAACATCGTTAACATGACATTAAGAAAACCTTTAACTATGAGACAAATAAGCGGGAATTTCGACTCCAAACTACAACTGGAACACACCATTAAATCTGTGCATTCGGTTTTTAGAGCCAGTGAAATGCCTGGCATGTGAGTGTAGACAAGTCGAAACACCAGGCCAGTCGAAGAGAAACGTGTTAATTAGAGCAGAGGACTTTTGTTATTCCAGTGGCTCGCTGCCTTTTCACTAGGGAGAGGGTGTGTGTGGGTTATTTATAAGCTGCTCGAGCGTGGGGGTCTTGTCCTGCCCTGTCCAGTGTTGCTGGCTCAATGTGTGTGTGTGTGTGAGGGAGAAATAAACACTAGAACACAAGTGGACACAACAATGAAGTTGTGATGATGAAGCAAAATTTGCCGTGTGATATTTTGTAAATGAGCGCTAACGGGTTATTATTATTGGCAAAATAGATGTAATGAAAGAAGACACCGGCTTCCTCCTTTATAAAGAAATCCTGTCAGACCGATTAAAGAAAGGTTATTACATGCTCGTTTGGTGCTTAATTTATTTTCTTTGTCACATTAGGGATTCAAGGCGACTCTGATGAGCGGTGTTGAGCTGTCACACTGAGTATTCTGATTTTACTGGAGACACAAGTGGGTTAAATTTGTCATGCGACAAGATTCTGACCCAAAAAATGCACTCTTGTTTCCCTGTGATGTTTTTATATGATGTGACACAGACTGATGCTAACAATATGATGGGAAATGTAGATACAGATAGTGCATCCATATTGATTTGCAATAGCATTTTATTACAGTCAAGATTCAGCTAAATATTTAATACGTGAGTTACTTTATATTATAATGCAGGGTTTTTAAGATATGACATGTTTCCAACGTATAATGTAGGAGCCATGAATTATTTACAGGGTCTCTGCAGGTTTCTACAAGTCAAATTTAAGACTTTTTAAGACTTTTTTAAAACCATAATGAATAAAATTTAAGAGCCATTTCAATTCAATAGTGGCAAAAAAGCACAAAAGACATGAAGGAAAATTGGAGCCACGATACGTTGAACTTGCAATTCGGCTTAGCTGTGGGCTTTCATTAAGTTTTCTCCGCTGCTATGCTAAGCTGTAGCACACCGCGGCGCGCGCACAGCACGCTAGCTAGTTAGTGCACGATATCGTTATCGCAATCTTAAAAATAGAAACATTTCAAAGCAAGACTGAAGTTTATGCATGGTTTAAATAAAGGTAACGTTAATAGATTTTGAAGGGACCATATCTATGTTCCCCGGGTCCTATGTTCCCCAATTTGTATGTGACCTGGGAACATAGGACCCTTTCTCTAAAAAAGGGTCCTATGTTCCCCGCTGTTCACCCAAAAGGACCCGGGGAACATAGGACCCTACCCCTTACCCTTACCCTTACCCTTACCCTAATCCTTAGCCTAACCCTAACCCTAACCCTAACCCTTTACCCTGGAGCTCCACACCCAGTCTTCCACAAAGTGGGGAACATAGGACCCTTTTTTTAAAAAAAAAGGTCAGATGCTCCCTGATCGGGGAACATAGGACCCGGGGAACATAGGTACGACCCCGATTTTGAAGACCTTTCAAAATTGTATTTAAGACCTTTTATGAAATTTTAGGAGAATTTAAGACAATTTAAGGCCTTAAATTCAAATTATTGGATTTAAGACTTTTTAAGACCCCGCGGATACCCTGTATTTAGTTGTTTTTTCCATTATATTACGGTGTGTTGATTACTTTGTTTTGATATTAGTTTATACACGATATTATGACTTGATCCCCTTTCTTTCATTAATAAAATGTTAAATTCATATTGATGTCTTAGTAAATATGTATTTAATTTGAACAGATACAAAAGGGTTGCTTGAAATTGCGATTTCAATTTGACAACGATGCAACTTTATTGACAATAGGCACAACAATTCTATTTGGACGTACCAATCCATTGCTTTCACGCCAAAAAATCCGCCAAGACAGAGGTGATTTGAACCGACCCAGCGGTTGACTTTTATCGCTATTTGATCCCTGAAGTCGACTGACTGCATCTTGGCCTTTATAAAGTGCCGCTTAGGTCAATAAATCACAAAATAAACACATTCTAAAAAAATGCAAGGCTGAGGTAATGCTAATGGAGGCTGAACTATAGTGAGTTTAGCTACTGACCTGAATTTCAAGTGTGTTTTTCAAGTTTGCATTTCAAGAGCAGTTTCCTTGGTTACAGAAAGACAATTAGAAACATTCTTTTCTTTTCTTTTTTTTTTTTTCTCCGATTGCCCCTGTTTTTTTAATGCACAGTTAGATTAATCAATAATATTCTGTGTGGGAGACTTTGATGTTCCTGGGATCAATGAGGTTTAACTTGCTCGAGAGAAGCCAAACCAAAGAACACATTAACTCGTGCAAAGTGCACCGCATACTTTATTTTTCCGACGTTCAAAGGGCAGCCAGTCACAAGTAGGAGTAAAAAAAACAACATCTAGAGCAAATGTCTAAGCCGCGCTCTGACATCACAGGACAAAGGTCCTCGTTCCTCCCCATTTAAATCCACTTTTTCCCCCTCACGGTTTTTACACATTTTTCTCAGAGACGCCCGGTGTTGTCAATACTCTGTGGTCTCGCCATCTTTCTCTCGGCTGTTATCTGTGACACATCACGCAGCAAAACAGGGCCGCTGCTCAGAAAGCCTGCTTGTTAACACAACACACACACACACACACATTCTTGTACTTGCTGCATATTGAGGACCGAGTATAAGTACTGACAAAGTGAGGACCAGCATTTCCACTTTGTAAATCAACACAATTACAAGTATCTACTTCATGAATGACATCTATAAAGAACCACTGGATGCAGTGCAATGAAACGTCTGCAGGTGGAGCCCCAGAGCAAAAAAGTGTGCGAAACACCAGGGCTGGAAAATGGGTTTTTGTACCAAATTGAGGAGCTGTGTTAAAAACAAGAGTAAGGGTGAATTCCAATTCGTTGCTGTCACAATTCTCAGAAAAATGAAGTTGAGGGGCAAATTTAAGGGCTGTATCGCCCTCAATATTGAGATTTTCCGAGACCAACCTTGGGAGCTACCCAGAATGCATTGTGTGTTTTGACATAATAATAGTTAATAGAGATATAAAAATGATGAAAACCATTGTATTATCTTAGTCGTAAATGTGTTCTTCTTCTTCTTTTTTGGAGTTGACAGACTGGACGCAGCTTTCGCGTTATTCTGCCCCCTACAGTCTGAAGACGTATCTGCATTTAAGGGGTGTCCCATTTCTAACGAAATTACAAAATAACCCTCAACACTTGGTTTTGAGGGCCAGTTAAGATTAAGGGTTGAGCTTGAGGGTTAAGATAGGAATTGGAATTGGCCCTAAAGCATGTTTGCAACCTCAGAAAGTGCTTTCAATGAAGACAATGTCCTCACTTTGTTGGTTAAAAAACCCTCACTGGTCCTCAGTATGCTGCAAGTACACACACACACACACACACACATACACGGGTGCTCCTGAAAGCCGACGGCAGGATGCTCGCTGCACCTTTCATTATTCTGAAACAGGAGAAACGCAGAACAGGAACACTATAGGGAAGTAAAGCGCTTTATTTCCCCTGCAGCCAACGCTTGACACAGATTTCAGACTGCATGCACCTCACCGGAATACTCGTCCTCCCTCTTTATATCACACACACACACACACAGGCCCGAGGATCATTCTCAGACATCATAATATTATGCTCGGGTTTTTCCTACCAGGTTGGATTAAGTAGAAGAACCAGATGAGAGAATTGGTTTTTCATTCGGCTCGAGGTGTATTTTTTGGCAGCCAAATTCAGGAAGAGGCGCGTCGAGTGACGGCGAGGGCTCGACTACGGTTTCCTCGTTAGTCCGATCACCATCAAGAGACGTTGGGGAGAGATGTTTAGAGAGCAAACGCTCGGTACATGACAACAGGAATAAAACAATTACTGTATAAGTTTGACTAAAAGCCAACTTTTAAAATACAGTTTAATTAAGTGAAATTGTGCGAAGTCGTACTAAGACGCTCAGATAATGCCACGACTCCATGTACGCCTTCAGAAGAATAAAACAACTCATAACAAATACATGGAAAATCTCAGGCTAGTGCATTTTCTGGATCGATAATGAAACACGTGTGTTTACAGGGGGGCGTTTTTCGCGGAGGTGAACCCACTTAATTTAATAAACGATTCCAGCTAGCTTGACTGCGCCATTCAGCTAGCGTAGCCAAGCACGAGACTGGCTCTCTGACTTGTGTGTGGGATCGTACCGACTGAACCCACGTCCACACGGAAACGACACACAAAACAGTCTTTTTTTCTTTTTAAAACGGTCCTTATTGAAAGAAGATTTGGAGCATTGGGGGCCCCACACATGGGTTGCACTTTTTATTTCTGCATGGAGTTAGCATGTTTTTGGACTGTGGGAGGAAACCGGAAAAACCAGGAGAAAGTGACAGATTTGGGGCATTAGGTAAATTGGACACTCTAAATTCAGGTGGTTAGAGTGGACGGTCGTTAAAGTGCTCGAAGATGGCTATGACAGTTTTTTCTAAACTAGCTTATTCGCAACGGCGTTGACGGTGTCAACATTAACACGCGACGCGTTTGATAACGTCACGCATGACGTCATGTTTACATGCCGCAGCATGTCCAGGCACCGGTTACCGGTTACCAGTTAGCTCCGTTAGCTCCATTAGCTGTGTGAGCTCCTTTAGCGCCGGTTAGCGTGCCTACAGTGGAACTGGAGTGGTCTGTTTACTAAAGGAAAAGAGCAGCGCTACAAATAACTAGCGTACCTGTGTACTGCGTATGTGTGCTTCTGTTTTTAAAGTTCTTCTTTTTCTGGTCAGTCGTCGTGGAAATGCTTCATGCGCTAACATTGACGCCGTTAACCGCCGTTAACGCGCTAACGTGCCTAGCACTAGCATTCACCCGTTTCCGTGTGGACGGTATCTCAGTCCCGCACGTACAGGACGGCAATTAGTTGCCATGACAATTGCCGAGGAAAGAAATAGAAAACGGTGCAATTATCTATCTGCCCGGGAGATTTATTAAAGCCCTCGTATAGATTGTGCTTCTATCATCAAGTTTCTCTCGTAGACTGAAAACATTTTCAGGGCTATACATGGGAGCGCTTGCTTGCAGAGACGCATTATAGCCAGTCAACAGAGAAATAATTGATAAGTGAGCGCTGCAGCGATAAACAGATAATTAGACCCGGAGCGTTGTTGTTGCGCGGTTGCTAAGCTACACAGGTGCACGATCGGATAAATAAGCCGGCGAAGTGTAAAGACTATTTCTAGCAGGAAGAGGATAATTGCTTCTCGTTTGGGGCGGTAACGACTCGAGGACTGCGATGATTCAGGTCCATTTTCAGGTGAATCTTCGGATTCACAGATGATGACAGGTCTGAGTGCGTCTGTCTGTCCAGGTACAATCGGCCGTTCTTCCCTCCCCTGACGACTAAAAGCTCTCTGCGTGAGCCACCAGTCCAGTCCAGTCCGGTCTAACATCTCGACCTTCTTTCATCTCGATCCACTTCGGACAACTCTGCGTGAGCTCCTCTCCTCCTCCTCCTCTCAGAGCACATGTGAGCTGGCAAACCCTTTCAGCCTCTTCTATCCGAGGGGCTTATGTTCCATCACGTGGCACCAGAGCCGATTACATTCTTGACATCACTGTGCCAGATGTTTATGGCTAAAATGAACACGACAAGGAGCCGCACACCGTTACGACAAACACCGCCTTCATGCCTTCAGCGTGACACCTCAGGTTGTTTTCTTCGCCCCTTCTGTTTAAACAGTAAAGATTCCCTGTTGTCTAATGATCTCCTCGCCGCTTCATCCCTTCTGTCTTTCGTCTACAGAGCTGTTGTGGTCTTCATTACCTCGCTCAGGAGACTAAAATTGACGAGCTTTTACTGGTTTTCACTTCATTGCATTTCCACGCCTGTTCTTCCTCCTGCAGCTCCCGGCTCTCTCTCTCTCTCTCTCTAGTGAGCTGGAAGTGAAGATCAAATAACCGATAAGCCGCCCACTGTAACATACACATTAGCATGATTAAATTAGCCACCGCCCGTGCATTTATTAAAAGCCTCTCGGTGCTAGGTGGGAGGTCTACAGTATATGGGAGAGCAGGAGATGAACAAGCTGCATATGTGCAGTGCATCGATCGCCGCAATTAGAGCTGCAAATAACGATTATTTTCCTAAGCGATTAATCTGTCGATGATTTTCATTATGCAAAATTACCTTTTTAATCATTTTAATACTTTTATCTGGGACTCAAGATGATGACTCAATGTTTTTGTGGTCCTGGAGATAAAACACGCGATGTTGACTTCCGCACTCATTTCGACGTCGAAATTCGCAAATTCCTGGAATTTGTCACTTTGTCTCTAAAAAACACTAGAGTGCAGGCGAGGTCAATAGTATCCTGAAGAGCGGAAGTCTGCAAAGTGTTTTATTCTTGGCTGCACAGTGCAGCACAGAGTTCTACACAAACTTCCAGCCTCAGAGGATTTACATTTTATATATGATAGCAATGTGCCGGCTAGAGTCGGCAAATGATGGCTTTTCCAAATGCTAACTGCAGTTAGCTGCCGTTAGCCTCAGTGACACTGACGTAGTTTCCTGTGTCTCATTTGCATATTTAAAGAGACAGGCGCTCAAAAAGCGATACCTCAAATCATGTTTATGTTTTGAAATCATGTTTTGGTGTCATGTGGCGCCACCTACCGCCCGTCTACCAATCATTGCAGTCAGTAGAGTCTCAGCTGCCGAGCAACCACGGGTTGCCAGTTACGTCAGAAAACGAAACCTAAAAGACTTTGGTACGACACCAGGGAGCCAGGTTAGCTTGTAGAAATAGGGTATAATAATATGTCTGCTTTAAAACAAACGTTGATCAGTGTTTGTCAAACCTGGAAATGACGATGTTCTCGAATGTCGAATTGTTTGTGTCCACAAACCAAAACGAATGAGTGTTATTAATGATTTATTTGTTACGTGGCGCAAAGAAACGAAGAAAATATTCACATTTAAAGGGATAGTTCGCAATTTTGGACATAAGACCCATTTTCCAACTCAGCCGGTGTGATGGAGACGTCTGGAGACGTTTTCAAGGAATTTCATTCAGTCCTTCTAGTTGCCGAGTTCGCTGGTGCTATGGCTAGCGCAAGTCAATGGTACGAGCTAGCATGGCATTAGAAACACTCATACCGACTCGACATCGATAGTCTGCCGTTACAATTGATTTGCCTGTGGGTGTACTGTGGACCCAGGTAAGAAGCTAAAACAGAAATCTTGCTTTTATCATTAAAAAAAAGCTTCAAACAGATTAATCGATGATCAAAATAGTTGACGATTAATTGTTTCAGCTCCAGCTGCCTTGTCTGCGGATAATGAGAGGTGCAGGGCTTTTCTATAGGGTTGGGGGGGATTCAGGTGATGAGATGGAGAGTGAGTTTGTTGACAGTGATATCTGGGTGGGAAAAAAAAAGTCAGCAGCAGCTTTGGCAGCAGCTACACGGGAGATTTAGGGCTTAGGTGATTGTTAGACGGGGGCTCGGTTTGTTAACTAGGAGCCTGTGTTTTCCACAGGCGGCTTTGTGTCCACGCCGACTCTTTTCCCCGCAATTTGAACTGCACTCTCAGCAGTTTAAAGGAGGAGGATTAGACACAGAAGTGTGCGTCTCACTCTCTCTCACTCTCGTCTACTGGAGAGCGTTTCATCCTTTTTGCAGCGAGAGAGGAGAATTTGAGAGAAATGACCTTTGCTCACTTCACTATTCCTCGGCTTCTCTTCCTCTCCTGTGTCGCACGCTGACTGAAAACACCGCTGCGTCCGTCCCTTCCCGTCACTCCCACCAGAGGCGGTTCTAGAGTCTGTAGGGGCCCTAAGCAAAAACTCCCAGGGGGCCCTTCCTTTCCGTCCAACCAGTGTTCATCACCATTGTGTTACAAATAATCTGACACCAACGAAAAATGTATGAGTTCAAAATGTTGTTTTTTTCAAAATGAATGAATAACCTAAAAAGTATGTGAAAATATAAATGTAAACAACAATAAAATACTGTAAATAGCTTTTAAAAAACTATATAAACTTAGTAAAAAACAACAATAACATTACACTGTAAAGAACCCACATATATAGAACAATACAATACTGTAAATAACTGAAAAAAACATATATAAACTGAGTAATAAAGATATGCATTACACTGTAAATAATCCTCTTCATTTTCCAACTTGCAGAACGATAACTTCACACAGGTTAACGTGAGGTGGGGCCCCTTTAGGGGGGGTTTCCTACTGAGATGTCACTGCAAATCGCCCATTGTTTTTTAAGGGGGACGGGGAGACGGCTGGTCACTGCACATTTCAGTAAAAAACAGCCCTCAGGCTCCGATTGTCTGGGGGGGGCCCCCTATCGACTCGGGGGGCCCCAAGCAGTTGCGTGCCTTGCCTGTTCACAAGCTGCGCCTCTGCACTCCCACTGCCGCTTTCTCATTTCCCTGCAAGACGAGTGCGCGCTCATCAGCATGCAGCACCACACGGCTGCTGCTGCTGCTGCTCAGGAACCCGTCAATATAGGAACCCACAGTAAAGAGAGCATCATCCCCCCCCCCCCTCCCCCCCAGCTCTGACACTGACGTCTCTCTTTCTGCTGCCCTGGACTCCACTCACTTAATGAGCAGCGTAATTGTTGTGCAAGCAAAAGAGAAATTGAGGGAAAAGTGGCCACGGGGGTGAGAGAGGTGCACCAGAGAGAGAGAGAGAGGAGCACAAGGACGGATTGTTCCAGTGAACAAAGTAAGACATAAACAGCCAATTTGTCCCGTAATACAGTCAGTGCTGAGAGGAGGAATGCTGTGTCTAAGTCTGAGGGACTGTGTGGGAGCAGGAGAGGAGGGGGGGGTTGGGCGCAGCTTCAAGGACAACATGAAAATATCACACACAGTCACTACGAGGAGAGTTATGGCGAGAGCAGCCAGAGAACTGCAGGAGGAAGGAGGGGGGAAGGAGATCAAGGACGCACAGCGATGTTTTCCAAAAATGTCTGACAATACGGAATAACAGCAGGTGACAGGTGGAAAAAGGTCGTTGACCTTAGTGGCATCAAACCAGGGCTCGGAGTTTTGAGGACGCATCGGATTTTAACAGTTTATTTCGCACATTTTAGGTGCATTAACGACCCGCTTAGAAATAAGGGTTCCAAAAGTGTCCTTCTAGCTGGAACCATTTGCTTCTTACCAAGGGTTCTTGGTAACACCAATGGTTCCAGTAAGAACCATATTGATCCAGAGAACCCTTTAGAAGCCCTTTCCTGAGTAAAGGGTTTTAAAAGGGTTATTGGTGGAACCTTCCAAACGGGTTTATAAACCTTTATAAAAAAAAAGGTTCCAAAAAAGGAGCCAAAAAGGGTTCTCCTATGAGGGTAAGCCAAAGAACCATATATGGTTCTACTTAGCACTTTTATTGCGTGTAGGTGCTTACTAGAGCTGAAACAATTAATGGATTATTAATCGATTACTAAATTAAAGGCGCCATATGTAAGAATGTGGCCAAAAACGGTTACGACAATCAAATTCAAAATACCGAGTTCTTTTAGGTTTCGTTTTCTGAAGTAACTGGCAACCCCAATTTCATGAGGTCTGATTTTAACAGTTTATTTCAGTTTTATTTTATTATTTTAGGTGCATTAATGACATGCTTAGAAATAAGGGTTCCAAAAGTGTCCTTCTACAAGGGCTGAGGTTCTACCTGAAACCATTTGCTTCTGAAAAACCCTTTCCAGAAGAAAGGGTTTTTCCAGGGTTCCTGGTAACACTAATGGTTCCAGTAAGAACCATTTTGATCCAGATAACCCTTTTGAAACCCTTTCCTGAAGAAAGGGTTTCAAAATGGTTCTTGGTGGAACCCTCCAAAAGGGTTTATAAACCTTGATGAGGCAACCAAATCCTACATATACACTAACAAGGCAAATTATTAGGTACACCTTTTCAACCGCTTTTAAAGTCCAATGCATGTAGGCTTGTATGCGTGCAGTCACGTCAACCTGCTGAAGTTCACCTGTGCATTAGAATCGGGATGACTTTGTGTTTTGGCGCCAGACAGACTCGGTCGGAGTTTCTCAGAAACTGCCGATCCGCAAAGATTTTCACACACAGCGATCAAGAGGGTTTACAAAGAGGTGAAAATATCCAGTAAAGCAGTAAAAAAAAAAATGTCTTTGACGATCAAAGGAGAACAAAGTTTGGTCCGAGTGAATGCCAGAAAATGTAGCTACGGTGTTCACCCCTACGTCCAAATGAGTAAATAACCCCAATATATGCTGATGATGTTAAATCCACACCGAGTGGTAGAGCACGGACACAGAACCACTTTTCTGCTCCAGGCAATGATAGAGAGGGCATCTTTACCACGGGGAAGAATGATGGATGTCATGTATTTATGCTTATCTGTCATTAAGCCCTACTCTGCCCTCCCTAAGCCTCTCTCTCTCTGCAGGGGGAGGGATTTCAATCAGGCCCCGGTGAAGAAAAATAACCCCTGCGAGACAATCTGTGGCCAACAGCTAATCAGTCATGTTTCTGTGGAGAACGCTGCAGACTTCACAGCTGGATCGTTCATCTCAAAGCGACTTTAATACACTCGGTTTTCCTGTCGAGGATTCGTCCTTGCTGCTCCCGACACCTCCCGCGTCTTATGCCACAACCTCTGAGTCTAAGACCCTTCACAGCAGACACTGCTCTGCAGGAGCGAGGATCTCAAACTCAAACCAGCGCGGCGGCGGCCGTCTGACAAATCACCGCGCCCTCGCACGACTGGGCCGCACTGTGCGCCTGTCAGCTCGCAGCACCGCGGTAATGGCGCAGTGGCACTAAAGAGGCTCACTGGAACACGAGGGGTGGGATGTGACGGACACTGGAGCGAGCAGTTTGGAGGGGAATGGAGGAGGTGGAGTCCGGCCCAAGCTGCAGCTCTGAAGGCTCTATAATTAGCCGCGGAGGATCAAATGACTTTTAATGGGTTTGTCTGAAAACAGCTATTTCAGATTTGCGCCTGGAGCCGTATCATATCTCATCAAACTAATGGAATCCTCCAGAGTGCTTGATTGGTTTTTATCCCAGATCAAAATGGCTGATGGGGGTGCAAGGCTGCAGCGTTAAAAACATTAAAAAAAGTGATCCAAAAAGTGTCAATATTTACTAATAAAGGGGCTAGTATGCTACTTATATGCATGTTAGTAAGCACCTACACTCTTATAGATAAGGGTTCTTCTACAAGGGCTGAGGTTCTACCTGGAATCATTTGCTTCTGAAAAAAACATTTCTCGAAGAAAGGGTTTTTCAAGGGTTCTTGGTAACACTAATGATTCCAGTAAGAATCATTTTGATCCAGAGAACCCTTTAAAAACCCTTTCCTAAATAAAGGGTTTAAAAAGGGGTTCTTGGTGGAACCCTTCAAAAGGGCTCCAGGTAGAACCTTTATAAAAAAAACGTTCTACCTTAAGCCAAAAAGTGTTAATATTTACTACTAAGGGCTAGTATGCTACTGATATGAATGTTAGTAAGCACCTACACTCTTAGAAATAAGGGTTCCAAAAGGGTTCTTCTACAAGGGCTGAGGTTCTATCTGGAACCATTTGCTTCTGAAAAAAAAAAAAAAAAACTTTTTAAGCGTTACCAAAATTCCAAATATGACCCATTTCATGAGGTCTTAGCAGCCAAATTATTAGGTACACCATTTCAACCACTAAACGTCTATATTTATGTTCATAAGCACCTACTTTATGGTGGATATGTGTTCCCTCGTGTAAAGTGTTCCCGAAAACACGAAACAGAGATGCACTGCAGCAGTATCGTTATAATACATTTATTTATTTATTCAGTCTGTTGTGACCTTTATTAAGCAAACATTTACTGATGGTCTAATTTGTATTTGCATGGCGCTCTTCTACTCTTGCTACCACACATCACTGCACAAACATCTCGACGAGAGTCTTCACCACAAGGACAGAGGACGGAGCCGGGGATCAAACCACCACCAACCTTCTGGATAGTGGACTAACCCACTCCAGCTCCTGACCCATAATAGCCACATGGTCTCATTTCCATTTTATGACATCACTGGATGATTTTAAACATGGAATATCTTGTACTCTCTGCGCACAGAGAGAGGAGCCGCCGCGTGGTAAAAACGACATGTGTCTAGCTCTGTTTACATGTTTACGAGTGTCCTTTATTTCCCCAAGGTTCCCGGCTGCTAGCGTTCAAATGTAATTAATTTCCTCACTCCGTCATCTGGGGTTTTTCTATTTCAGATTTATGTCCACTGAACTCCAGCCAGGCTCCAACTGTCATTTACGTCGTTTGGTGTTTTCCACTCCTTTCGTTTTTATTGCCTCTGCGATGGCAGGGAGGGGATCCGCGGCCTTCAATCGTTTTCATCACGCATGAACACCTCTAATTGAATTAATTATAGTGTTTAAAAAGGTAGGAGCGAACGCACAAGTGGCGGGGGGGGGGGGGGGGGGGGGGGGACTGAGAAGGAAAATGTCATCTAATTCCCGTCATGGGAAAAGAACTGTTCGGCGTCACAAGACTAAGGTGACTTCTCCTTCTCCCTCCTGCTCCTGTACATGGGAGGAAAAAAATCTCCCCATTGTTCTGCCGGAGTCCCAAGTGGATCATCCCACATGGCTGCTGTTTGTCCTTGGTCACCTTCTCCTGGAGAAAGTGCTGCATCAGACAGGCTGCTAACAAGGCCATCACAAAAACGGCGGCAAAGGCATCGGCGGCAGCAGCAGCAGCAGCAGCGGCAGCAGCGGCAGCAGCAGCAGCAGCAGCAGCAGCACAGGCCTTTCTCTGGGGATCTGGAGTCACACTGCGCTGCTGCCATCCTTTACCATTCTGACATTTTCATTTTCACTCTCACTCTCCCGAGGAAAGAAAGAGAATATTATTCTAAAAACATGAGAGGAACAGGTTCACGATTCCCCCCCGTGTGGATGATACCATTTTCACGACAGGCACGGGGGGGTAAAAAGGAAGACTGACAGGGAGCAAGCATGTTGTTTTCCCTGGCTGTAAACGTGTGTTTAAAGGGATAGTTCTGTCTTCGTTTTTACCAACTTGGATTATTTTATTATGTTGTTTATGTGAGACAGTATAATCTTAATTTAAAAAAATGATTGCAATACTTAAATTTTGAGTGTGCAGTTCAGTGTTTTTGCTGCTTAAAAGGATTGTTTGGAATTTTGGACATAATATTTTCCAACTCGGCCGGTGTGATGGAGACGTCTGGAGACGTTTCCAAGAAACTTCATTCAGTTCTTCTAGTTGCCGAGTTCGCTGGCTCTATGGCTAGGGCAAGTCAATGGTACGAGCTAGCATGGCATTAGAAACACTCATACCGACTCCACAGTGCACCAGAGGCAAATCGATTGAAACACTAGACTATCGATGTACATATCTGTGTTGATAAAATATTTGAAATAAAACCAACCTTGCAATTTGAAGGATTTATGTCTCAGCAGCAGCAGCAGCGCGTCATACTTCCTGTTAGCCTATAGCAGCGGCGGACTGATTCCGCTGAGAAAGTAGTCCCTCAAAAATTCATGCGATGCGAGGTTAGTTTTGTTTCAAATATTATTCTATCAACACAGATATGTACATCGATAGTCTGCCGATACAATTGATTTGTCTCGGGTGCACTGTGGAGTCGGTATGAGTGTTGCCATGCTAGCTCGTACCATTGACTTGCGCTAGCCATAGCATCAGCGAACTTGGCAACTAGAAGAACTGAATTAAATTTCTTGAAAACGTCTCCAGACGTCTCCATCACACCGGCCGAGTTGGAAAATATTATGTCCAAAATTCCGAACTATCCCTTTAAAGGGGAAATAAGTAGTTTATAGTGCCATCTAGAGGAGAGGCTGAAATTTACAACAAAGACCTGCTGCTCTGCTCACCCCCTCCCTTCCCTGAGCGCTACGGTATCCGCAGCCGGTCAAATGTCGTCCTCGTTGTCTTTCTCCGTGTCAGCAGATGAGGTTCGTGAGGTGAGGGAGAGGGCGAGCTACCGCGGCCGTAGCAGACGAATCGGAGAGAGAGGAGGCGGGACTTCCGCTACAAGTAAAGAGACGCTTGTTTTGTTCTCTCGCGTTTGTCCTTACAGGCTCCGGTAGAAACATGGCGTCTCGCTGCTAACGGTGGCTATGCAACCGCGGTCCGCAGTCATGTTATTTAACATGACTTTTTGAAACACTACGAAAATGAAAGAAAAACTATTATTCAGCGACTAGACAATGCAGGAGCACATAATATGTATAAAAAAGTGGATTTTGGGTTATATAAACCCATAAATACTACATATTGTACCTTTAAGCAGCAAAAACACTGAACTGCACACTCAAAATTTAAGTATTGCAATAATTTTTTTGAATTTGGATTATACCGTTTCATATAAACAACACGATAAAAGAATCCAAGTTGGTAAAAAACGAAGACAGTAGTTTTAAATGTAATGCGTTTAAAATGCTAAATAATCACCTGGATGGGAAATCTTGGGTAGGTGCATGACTGTTAGCTCGCCACAAGCGTACAGGCAATTAAAATACATCGATTAAATATGAGGGAGTGGAGCATCGAGGCTGTCTGTCTGACATCCAACAAGCAGTAAAGGGTAAAAACACTGCCCTCCCTCCCCCCACACACACCTCACATCTACTTCAATAATTAGATCAATTAGGGGAATAATCTGTTTGCTTGACATGTGTTTTATTCTCATTGAAATAAGACTGCCTGTATTTCTATTGATGTGTCTTGTTAGTACATGAGGGCTGGGCACCTTGTAGTGCACGACACATTCAATCAATCAATCAATCAATCAATCAATCAATCAATCATCATTATGCGAAGGAAACTGAGCCAACAGAACATTTCACCGCCACAAACGACCCCGTGGATTTGACTGTCCTTAAGTCGCATCATCATCATCATCATCAAACGTCAATCGCTGGCATTTTCGAGCACGAATGATGCACGTGCACCCCCGAGAAAAGGGATATGATGCAGAATCAAAGACAAAAAAGAAAGCAGACGCACCCACACACGGGTGTAAAAAACAAAGCACTAGGAAAAGAGATATCAATTTTGACTAAAGTTGGGTAAAACTGGGTCTGGTTTCAACGTTCCTGTTCAACAAGAGAGACTAAATTCAGCTGAAGATGCGTTCAAACACAGCGAGAGAGAGAGAGAGAGAGAGAGAGAGAAAATAGTCCTTCAGTAATTTATACATTCTGGTGCAGTTGAACAAGCAAACAGTGGGATACACTGACGCTGGCACACAGTCGCTGGCTCCTCGACTTTTTCGCTGCTGCTGCTGCTGCTGCTGCTCGCCTCCATTTTAATCCAGGGAAAAACAAATCAGCACACAGACCTCACCCATGTCTGCACATGACTCAATGATATCACAAAGCTGGGAGCGTCGCACCTGAATAAAGCCTAAATATTTTCCACCAGGGCAGTCCAGCTCACGACGGTATGATGGTTTGGCTCGTATTTCCAAAAATGGGTTGTGTCTAGGGCTGTAACTGTCCTCAGTACCGGGGGGCAGCGTCAGACGCAGCGACAAAAACCGTCATAAAACCATGTCTAACTTACACAGACATGCTGCATACCCACAGAAAGGTCAGAAACTCAGCTAAAAGCTCGTATAAACCATCCTTATGTTCACCAAACACAGTTAAAACACCAATGGATAAAGCGGCACCGGAGCGTCAGCGTGATTACGTAAACAGCGGAGAATCCACAGATTCTAACGGTACCATTTTTATCACTCTACGACCAAGATTCACGGACCGAGCCCCAAAATAAGAGCAAAACAACAACTGACATACAAGCGGAAATGTTGTCTTACCTTTGCTGTTTATCAAAACAAGTTATTTCCACTGGAACAAAACTGCTTCTAATGAAGAACTACACTTCCCAGCATGCTTTGGGAACAAATCCCAGTCTGATTGATCATTTACTTTGTATTTTTCAACAGTATTATTTTGTTACAGAAAAGAGAGAAATCTATTTATTTATGTTCAAATCTGTTCAGTGTTAAATGTTAGATTAAGTTGTTATATAAGTAAATGTTTTTAAAAATTGTAAAAATTTGTGGAATGTATCGAACCGTGGGTCAAAAATCGTGATACGAATCGAATCGAAATAGTTTGTGTATCGTTACAGCCCTAGTTGTGTCGGCTTTTTGGGCTTGATGGTGACAGTTGTATGAGCTACGTACAGTAAACGGTACGATTAGGTTTCGGTGCAGTATAGTACGGTTTGGTGTCGAGATGTGTAATGCGACACAGCAGACAACAACACAAAGGAGGGCACCCAGCAGCTCTCCCCCCCCCCCCCTGCTAATTAGTAATGGCTGTTTAAGGGGGATTAGGGTTAGGGTTAGCGCAGTTTCTTTGTCTCAACAAAGATGTCAAGCTTGTTGAGACAAAGAAACGGCGGGGCATAGAAGAAACACCGGTCGCAATGGAGTTACGGTTTTCTGTCGCCGTATCAGCTAACTGTCGCAGAGTAGGGGCTCGATCTAAATCCACCCAGACCGTACCAAGGGAAGGGTGCCAAAAAACGGTTCGGTACTATTCATAATGGAAACACAAAATAATATGTACCGTACTTGTTCCAATCGACTGACTGCAGTGTGTCTAGCTCCTCCCCTAAGGTGCCGGGCCACTGTGCTTGGTACCCCCCAACAGACGGGTGCCAAACAGTGGGAGGGTATGGATTGATAATTCTGGTAGCCTTCAAAAATCTTGACAATTTAAAGGTGCATTATGTGATAAATCTAAAGCAACTGGTCATAAAATCCTCCTAATGTGTCACAGAGACTCAGGAATAATGTTCATATAACAAACTGAGCTCACCAACAACAACAGTACAGACAAAATATTTGCATTAAAAACATATTTTGCAGACTGCAAATCATGTTTATGTTTTGAGATCATGTTTTGGCGTCATGTGGCGCCACCTACCGCCGTCTACCAATCATTGCAGTCAGTAGAGTCTCAGCTGCCGAGCAACCACGGGGTTGCCAGATACGTCAAAAAATGAAACCCAAAAGACCTCTGTATTTTTGAATTTGAATGTAGTAACTGTTTTTGGCCACATTCTTACATATGGCGCCTTTAAGTACAATAATCACGTCATGTCCCAAATTGAACTGAAGCGTACACACCAACGGGGCTAAAGACAAAAGAGAAGGATAAGGACAGCAGGCGAGGTCTTCTTCAAAGCGACGACAGACGGAGGCAAAGACAGAAAGGCCATAGGGAAAGGTGCAAGTGCACTATAACTCATAGATAGAACATCCAATATTTTATTTATGGCAAGAAAAACCCGAGCAGCAAGAGTGACTTAAAGAGCTACAGGGACCAACACACACACACACACACACACACACACAGTCACTGAACAGGGGGAGGGTGGTGGGGGGTGACAGGGTGTAACCCACCTAGACTGACTGCCTTCTCATTCTCGGAACTAAAAATACATTTTAAAAAATAAAAATAAAATCTAAAATAGCAAGGCTTGTTCTAGTGACGTTAGAGAGGTGTTTTTGTTTTTTTTTGTCTCTCCACTCACTAACACTGTATAAAGTCACTATCATTGCTGTGACAGGAAGAGAGCCACTCACTGCACAATACACTGAAGCATTTGCTCTTCAGGCGACGCATTCCTGAGCGCTCTGGCAGATAAAGTGACAAAGGGAATTCTCACAGAGCCGCTCTGAGGCAGACCATACAGTGAAAACATACAGACTACTCGGGTCTTGCAGCCTTCACCTTGGCTGCTGTGTGGGACTGAAGTGGTCTGGTGCAAACTCAAAGGGACACTGTGTAGTATTTATGCGTTTATATGACCCAAAATCCACTTTTGTATACATATCATGTGCTCCTGCATTGTCTAGTCGCTGTATAATATTCTTTGTTTCATTTTCGTAGTGTTTCGAAAAGTCATGTAAAATAACGTGGTCGCGGGCCGCGGTTGCATTGCCACGACGCCATGTTTCTACGGGAGCCTGTAAGGACAAACGCGAGAGAACAAACAAGCTTCGCTTTACTTGTAGCGGAAGTCCCGCCTCCACTCTCTCCGCTTCGTCTGCTACGGCCGCGGTAGCTCGCCCTCTCCCTCACCTCACGAACCTCATCTGCTGACGCGGAGAAAGACGACGAGGACCGGCTGAGGATACCGTAGCGCTCAGGGAAGGGAGGGGGTGAGCAGAGGAGCAGTTCTTTGTTGTAAATTTCAGCCTCTCCTCTAGATGGCACTATAAACTACTTACTTCACCTTTAAGCTAAGAGCAGCGTCGATTTGAACCCGTGTGCCCAGACCCTGTCACACAGGACCTCTCAGTGAGAAAGACTTTGGCCCTGTCCCAATAGGCTACCTCCCCTAACCCTACATTTTTCCCCTTACCCTACATTTTGCATGTTCACGTGAAGGGTGGAGCGAGGGGGAATTGCGATTTTGCCCTTAAAATCAACCTTTTAAGCTCTGGTGCAGGCTTAAAAAGAAGTGGAAGATGAAATTACCCATGATGCTTTGCAGATTCAGCGATCCGACTGATATTTTCCAACAAAGATGGCGGCCACATCTGCCGAGGAACATTTTCGTTTTAATATATATTTTCGCAAATAAGCACGTTACAATGTCGAATTGTGTCGGAATATGTTGGTTTGATATACATCCAAAGGACCGCTGAGCTTTGAACACTAATGTCAGAAAATAAGTGACGATTTATGAAAGCAGCTAGCTAACTAGCTAGCGAGCGGCTACCCGCCGAGCGCCCCGAGAGAGCACGCCCGCCAACGCAGATGACGCCGCATGACGGGCAAACGCTCTCGAAGCGCCCGGCAAACAGCCGCCAGCTAGCTCTGCTACATCTGGGTAGTTTTGTCGTCAGTGTTTTGGATGCGTGTACACTTGAACACAAATACCCTGGACTTGTCAGATTTCAATCACATGGAGAAAAAACGGCGTTGATGGAAAAAAACAAACGGCTGTTACGCCTGCATTTTTTCTGAATGAAGGTAGTAGCGCGCTCCACCGGCAGAATTGTCAACATGTGACGTAGGTTAGCGCGTTCGTTGCGTTCACTACGCTAATTTGCATGTAGTGGTGTCCCAATACCACTTCCCTCAACGAGGGGAATTTACGGTTGAGGGCGCTCAAAACCAAGGGGAAATTTTAAGGGGGAGGTATTGGGACGGGGCCTTAATATGCGATGAGCTGATATGTAAGCGGATTTCACACACACACACAAATGTGCATTTCCACTTTGCAGAAACAACAGGGAACTGCACTCCCTCGGGATCGTCAGAGCGCACGCAGTCAGCGCCGAGATTTCAAAGCCCCGGCATCTTGAGAACAAGTCTCGTCTGATGAGGCCTCTCTATTTAAATCCCCGAGAAGAGCTGCGAGTGTGCTGCTTGTTGATGGAATCGCTCCAGGTGACACATGCACAGGCTCGGGAGGATGAAGCAGCCAATGCCAATGTGAAAGGGAAACGACGGGAACGCAGACTGAAAATTGCAAAAGTACAGTGGCAGGGAAGGCGGGGGAAAGGCGTCTTTGAGGAAATGAAAGGGCAGCGAATTCACTGGCTTTTATCTCTTGCCGTTGTGAGTCACGGCGCGCAGATAAAGACCTACAAACACCGACATATGTGACTCACTATGGTCTGTACAACTTTGAAGTCGGTTTGCCACTGCAGGGCGTGGAAATTAGGGTGAGTGACTGAGTGAGTGGGTGAGTAATATTATAATATGAGAGTGTGAGCTGACAGAGAAGGGTCGGGCTCTGGGATTAGTACCTTCCAATTTGCTGATCCATAAGCACCCACTGTTTCTTGTCACTTAAGAGGATTCATACGGATACGGGGGCTGTTCCAACAACTGAAAGCAAGGCTTTAGATGCTAATCTACGAATTCAAGGGCAAGTCGGGCCGATTCCCAGGACGGTTGAACACATGCTACTGCCTTCATCTTGATTGACACGGCAGACCGTAGAGGTCAAAGACGCAATCTTTGCTGCTTCGACGGGAGAGGAAACGAAACAGCTTGCAGCTGTGCATCAGCACTCACTACAACAGGACTATTCAAAAAACACTTCCAGAGGGCAAGCTTTACCCCTGTATACTATTTTGTGTTGCATGTAAATGGATACAAATAGATACAAAATGTTATAAATTATTTAGCACTAGTTTTGTGCAAAAAAAGGTAAGTTACAACACCACCAACATTCAGGTACAATACAATTTGCGTATAGTGCAAAAAGGTTACAGTTACAGTATCACTAACATTTGGGTAGAACAGTCACAATTGGCTCTTTATTTAATTAGAGGCAACAATATAAAAAACATTAAGGTGCAATGGCCACAATGGGCTATTTTTGCAGAAATATAAGTAACAGTACCAATAATATTCATGTACAACTGCTACAGTTGGCTGCAAAAATATCCTGGTACATACATAGGCTGCCTACAATTACAGCTGTACTAGTATTTGCCAAAAAAGGACGCAAAGTGTCAAAAAGTGTCCCAAAGTGTCGCAAATTGTTGCAAATTGTTGCAAATTGTTGCAAAGAAATATGCAAAGCTACGGTTTTAATGGCTTTTTAATAATACATTCATTATTTATGGGTTAAATTGCTTGAAGGGCTGGTTCTGTGTCGACTCCGACTGCACGAAATATCTTTGAAGTGTCCGTCACTCCGTCAAGGGACAACGGAGACGGCGAGAGCTGCGATTGGTCCTCAGGACAGGCCGAGTGAAGCTGCTCACAGTGCGCAGCGAGCGTCCACAGAGGCGGAGCTGATCACCGCCGACAACGTCGCTGCCAAACTATAAATACGTCATATATTAACACACACAGCACATGTTTAGACTCTAAATGGCCAATTTCTCGCCTCAAATTATCTTAAAGCTGCGTTCCGTGAGACAGAAAAGTGAGAAACGGCCACTGTATCAACAACAGTCTTTCTCTCTCTTTCTCTCTCGGACGCCATTGCTCACTGTCGCCAAAAGCGACTGTATCAAACTGTATCAAACTGTATCAAGGCTCAAAGGGGTCTCCGTGGTGACGCAGTCGGAGAAGTATAATGTGGCCTTAACTATTCATCATCTTCTCTTATCCAGAGCAAATTCATATCTTCAAGCAGGCAGGACTTAAATACCAGTGCCTGCCTCAAAGCACACACACACTCGAGCATGCACGCAGACTTTATGTGATAAGAGGAAGAATGTTGCACTCCAGCACTTCCTGCTCACGAGTATCCAGGACGTCTCCACCTCAGCGGGTCGGATCAACATGCCCATTCCTTTGTTTCCCACCCATTCCTACATGACTTCACGTATGCGAACGGCACAGTCACAATCTCAAAATCACTCCTCCAGCGTGAGTCGACACTGGCAATGTCTCCTCCAAACAAGCTCCGTCTTGCCGTGAATGTTGAGGCCTTAAATCGTGTTGATTGGTTTGACCTATCAGGTTGACTGTAGGAGAAAACATTTTTGTGATTTTATAGGCGTTGAGTTGTGCAACCTTCTGAGTCATGGCTTTGATAGTCTCTGCTCGCTTTAATCAGCACAGGATAAATTGTACCCAATGCATTAACTGGTCCCGCATAGTCAATATTTCATTAATCCGACGGGAGCCGTATCAGCAAACGCCTTAGCGTGACGCAATTACCCTCGATACAATTACCTTCTGTATCTAGAGTTATGTGGCCCTTGTCTGCACCCTGTTTTCACAGGATACAGCTGGTCACCCAGGGAAGTGAGCGAACAAGAGAGTCCTCGCTGCTGGTATAACAAAAAAAAAAAAAAAAAAATGATAGGGAGAGCAAAAACGATAAATCACCGGGGCGAAGCCACTGCAGAACGCGACGCCTGTGACACAAAGATGCCGAGATGAGGGAGGGAAGAGCGGGCACAGCTGAAGAAACAAAAGGTCACTATCTGGCACTCTCACAGGTATCTGACAAAGCAAAGCCGTTTACACAGCAGGCAAATCCCTGATGTTTACAAGGAAGGATCCTGGAAAACAAGCCTGCAGCCACTGAAGTCTTACTGTTCCAAACAAGTTCCACAAAGCACATGTTTCCGACTGCTAGCATCCCAGTTCCAAGCCTTTTCGCTCAAGCAAAACCTTTGTTCTTCGCGTGATAAACGGCCAACGCGGAAGTCTGGACATCCTACGATGCTGCTCTAGATTTACTGCGTCGCTGATCTTCTGCTTTGCGGGTTTGCATTGGCAAGCTAACCCGTGTCACGACAATGCTATGTACATGCTAACTAGGGGTGGGGGGAAAAAATCGATTCACATATGAATCGCGATTCTAATCATCCACGATTCTGAATCGATTCATAAACTTCAAAAATCGAATTTTGAAAAAAAACACCCGTTTAATTTTGTAACTTCTGGGAGAAAAAGGCAGCTAGTCTAAGCTTTTATTTATGTTATTTGTTTGTACAGTAAGTTTGTTTCTATTTGTTTTGAATGAATAAATGTTAACTTTTGTCTTAAGTTTGCCTTTGTGTGATCACATTATCACATTATCTTATACAAACACTATGCATTGTCTCAATTTTTGAATCGTACGAATCGTATGAATCGAATCGGTTGAATCGAATCGTGACGCTAAGAATCGGAATCGAATCGAAACGAGAGCCACCCAAAGATTCACATCCCTAATGCTTACATATAACCCACACTCACCGCAGTGAAAACATAAGCCAGAATAGGGTGTTCCGTTTTAAACCACTCCATGGCAAACCAATATTTTTGTAATCGAGTATTCGGCCAATTATTTTTCAATGGGGGACTCAAAAACGCAAAATTATTATTATTTATTTAATGGCAGTTTATTTATTTATTTTTTTAATCCAATTAATCGAGGAATAATTGGTAGAATACTTAATAGCTGCAGCCCTAGTAAGCTACATTAGATCAGCTAACATCAATGTTTACGTTAGCATGTGTCAGCATTAGCGTTAGCAACTGGATGCTTCAGATGCTGAATCACTGAGGATTTGAGGAATTAAAGGTGCCATATGTAAGAATGTGGCCAAAAAACTTACTACATTCAAATTCAAAATACCGTCAAGTCTTTTAGGTTTAGTTTTTTTGACGTAACTGGCAACCCGTGGTTGCTCGGCAGCTGAGACTCTACTGACTGCAATGATTGGTAGACGGCGGTAGGTGGCGCTACATGCCAAAACATGATTTGCAGTCTGCAAAATGTTTTTTTTAATGCAAATATTTTGTCTGCACTGTTGTTGTTGGTGAGTTCAGTTTGTTATATTAGCATTATTCCTGAGTCTCTGTGACATATTAGGAGGATTTTACGGCCAGTTGCTTTAGATTTATTACATAATGCACCTTTAAACTAATACTCCAGGCAGAATTTTTGCCTCGAGGAACTCTCGGAATCGAGTTACTCGAATCGCTCACGTAATCGTTGAAGCGACGAGGAACCGCTGAGGGGGGACAAGCAGAACGAGCAATGGGGAACGAACCGTGCCCGACAGTGAGCGTCTATGTCGCGCTCCAACTGTATGCTAAATGAGCGCAGTCAGAATGTCAGTACTATTTCCTCCACTGCTTCTGCACGACAATGTGTGCTATGCAAAAAGGTCACCAGAGCTTCTTCAGGCAAGGGCGCTTTTGATTGTTTACCTTGGTGAAACCTGACTGCGAATATGTAACCCTTTAACTAAGGGTGTAACCCAGTGCTGCTTTTGAACGGTCGTGAAATCCAACTCAGAAGTTTCCTTGTAAACTGAGGCAAATATTCTGTCCGCAGAATACAGAGCCTAGTCCAGTGATTACAGAGTACAGTAATCCTCAAATGGACCAACATTTCTCATTTTAATCTGGGCATCTGATCAGCCAGATTCCATCGATCCCATCCATTAATCATCTCAGGAGAGTCTGTGCGGTATCGATCAGTGAGTCTGTGCGGCCATGAGGCAGACGATGAGGTAGACAATGGGGGGGGGGACAGGTCTTTTGTACAGAGAGAGTGCAGCAGCAGCAGCATGGATTTTGTTCAGGACATAATAACCATTATTTCCCCCACACACAATGCCAGCCAATACTGTCTCAAAATGGCTGAGGGTATTTCCCCCCCCCTCTTTTTTTTGGCAGGGGGGTTGGGGGGGTGGGGGGGGGGCACTCCCAGATAATGACTTTGCACTGCACACAGCAGCGGTCGGGGGGAAGAAGTCTTGTTAGAATGTTTTGTCGCACTTGTGTTTACCCTCTGAGGGGCTGTTTGCTCTGAAAATGGCTTGCATTGTCATTCGATGACACACACACGACGTCCAGCGCTGCAGGCGAAGGTGTCCGGGGACAATGCCTGGTGATCCGGTGGGAAAATAGAAAATCAGGACGATTTAAGAGTGTGTGTGTGTGTGTGTGTGTGTGTGTGTGTGTGTGTGTGTGTGTGTGTGTGTGTGTGTGTGTGTGTGTGTGTGTGTGTGTGTGTGTGCAGGAGGAACTAAAACATGGCTTATTCTGGATCCAATGGCGCTATTCCTCCATTGTTTTTCCATTAGTAATAGTAGCTGGTGCCTGATGCTTTTTTAGCGCCTACTCAAAACACATGGCAGATGATGTGTGTTGAATACGATGACAAATCGATTCACGGGTGTTGCCACGGCAACGGCGCTAAGTCGGATTTTCGCGAAAAAACTGAACAAACTGTTACAACTTTGCGAATCCTGGTCCCATCTGAACCAAACTTGCTCAGATCGATGACAGGCCGGCCCTGAAGACGTCTATATGAAAATTTAGAAACTTAATATGTGAGACCAGAGACCCGTCCTAAAATATGACCTCCCAACAGGAAGTGGAACACCGAAACAGGAAGTAAAGTCTAACATTGTCCGACCTGCACGAAAATTGATATGTGAGACAAGGGAACTTCCCTGAACACGTTTACGGACACAGCCTTTGACCCAACAGGAAGTCGGCCACTTTAAACAGGAAGTGCCCTCTAAGGCTAAACGATTTTGAACAAATATGAGTTGTGATATCCGAGGGAACGGTGATTTTTACTAATTTTAATTCAAAAAACAATTTAAAAGGTTTGTGCAGATCTGTAAGAACCAAAGATGTCATCTTCAGTCTGTAGAGTAAGATGTGCATAGATCAAGACAATAATGAATCTAAAATTATATGTTGACACACATTTTGGCTTTAACAAATATCGCGCATCCTGCGATTTGAAAATTGCAGTAGGCCGTATTGCGATTTCGATATAATTTAGTTAATGATCATTTCGATTAGTTGTTATAGCCCTAGTTCCAAGCGAGCTGAGCCAATACTAAAATGCGAAGCCGAAATGTAGATCAGTTAAAAAAAGACTTAAAAACCCTGAAAACACGGTTTTATGTCCAAAATTTAGCAAGGAAATTTCTAAAATCTCAGTATTTAACCGGTCATGCAGGAAGTACTGAACGATTTGGTGAACAAATCCTTTCAATGAACCGATTCTAACGCTTCGATCACACCCAAAACAACTACTTTGTCCGTCACTAGGTTGCTTCGCGTATATACAAAACAACATCACGGCGGTTTCGCGCAGCCTTGCTAACGGAGTAGTGCTAAAACTGTGTGATGGAAAAGTGCCATTCGTGTTTCTGGTACTAATAGAGTTGTGAAAATAAGATACTGAGAAGGACAGGTGTGGAGAAGGCCATTTTAGTGACCCATAAAATACCACAATTTGCATTAGCAGGTGAATGTTTTCTTGCAGAAGGCCTGTGATGACACACACATATGATGGACACACTCAGGATGCACAGCATATTGTTTTGCTGGCCGACTGCAGAGGTCCCATGTGTCCCCCAAAGGCCTGACAAAGCGCCAGTTGTCTGTCATCTGATCTCTGCAGCAGCAGCAGCAGCAGCAGCAACTACAGTCTTGTTCAGCACCTTCCAGACATGACATGCGCACGACTAATAATCTGACATGAACCAGATTAACACGGCAGTCTGAAGGCCACGCCGCCACCTTAACACGAATAAGGTCGAAAACATCAAACATCATCATCAGATTATGACATAGCAGCAGGGGATGTGATGAATGTTTGAGTCATCATCATCATCAATCTATGCTCTAACTTGTTCACAGGAATTATGGGATAATCTGTAATTTTACAAGACAATAGAAGGTTGAGAGATGCTTCTTCTGGAAATAGTAAACAAACACAAGACATACTTTTAAATACCAGTGAAAAAATAGCCTTAAAATATTACATTAGCACCCTAATAAAATCTGAATATGGTCAAGTGTCCAGATTAGGTATAGTCAAACAATAATAAACTGAGATTAGAGGTTGAGAATTCATTGATTTTTTTTTTGTGAAAAAAGTAAAAAAATACAAATCACGATCAGTGAAATCAATGATTTCCGTTAACTGTGTCTGACTCTAAATAAACACATTTCACCTTCAGGTCACGTGATCAATCATGGACATGGAAATGCCTCGAGACGAAAATGTGACATTTTTGGACCATAAATGTTTTTGTTTTTTTATGTTTGTTTGTTTGTTATTTTCCTCCCAAACATCAGAAAAATCCTTACCTCGATGTATCCGGACAGCACAGGGACCACGATACCCAGAACGAGGGCAGATATCGCCGGGAATGAACCCATCTTCCAGGGATTGAGCTACTGTAAATAACTTGTATCCTCTATGTGAGATTGATATAAATATCTGTGTCTGTGACAGAGTGAGGACGCGTCCTGGACAAATCAAAGTCCTGCTGCTGCTGCTGCTGCTGCGAAACGGACAAAAACAAAGATCCCGGGGAGCGGAACGCGTCCTGCGCCGCTGCGTTTGGTTCCAGAGCTCGGGGTGAAAATGTTGGAGGTTCAGACTCAGCGTTTGTTCCTCTGTAGAAACCAAATGTGGACTGAGAGTGTTGAGTCTGTGGCGAGGTTTGCTCCCTCCCCTCACTCCCCTCACTCACTCACACCCCGTGGTTCAGCCTGATCTGAGCCAAGGAGCGGCGCACTGCGCCCCCAGGCGGCCAAAAAAAAAACCCAAAAAAACGCACAATATTCTGCAAAGTCACACACTGATACTACTGAGTCAATGCGAATTAAAAACAACTGAATTTTACAAAAACTTGACAGGTGTTTATGATTGAATCAATGATGGCTGAGTTCCATTTAGCTAAATCAGGGTGCATGCTGGTTCCAGAGGCGATTCTAGAGTCTGTAGGGGCCCTAAACAAAAATTCCCAGGGGGCCCTTCCTTCCAACCAGTGTTCATCACCATTATGTTATAAATAATCTGACACCAACGAAAAATGTATGAGTTCAATTTTTTTTTCTCTATATGAATGAAATAACATGGAAAAAACTTGTAATTAAAAAGTATGTGAAAATATAAATGTAAACAACAATAAAAAATACTGTAAATAGCTTAGAAAAAAACGTATAAAGTAAAAAAAAAAAGTCTAGGAGTTAAACAATTTTCTTGGGGGTACTAAAGCCACAGCAGACAATTCCTCATCAGCACCTTTTAATCACTGCTTCTATTAGTTAGCGTTAGCGTCAGCTAGCGTTCTGACGCTAATGTTAGCTACTGTTCAAGTCTGTGTCCCTGTTAGTTAGACAAAGTAACTGTTCAATGAGTGCGTTTAAATGCACACTAAAAAAACGATTACTGGCAACAATAGGGTAACTGGAATAAACCATTTAAAGTGTATACATGTCTCTAAGAAAACAGATTATTGACAGACACCTAGGTGTGTTTAACAGGTTTTTCATAAACCGATAATGAATATCTTTTTATTCCGTTTACATGAGCGCTTGAATGATCAGATAACTACAAAAACTCGATTCTAATTGTTTTTTTTAGTGTGAATGTAAACGCGCTCAATAACAGCAGTCGTTTACTGTTAATGTTATGATTATATCATTATGTGCGCCAGCAGCGCCACTTACAACTGTCTTTCTTTTCTTCTTTTTTTTCCTTCCTAGCGTTAGCGTCAGCTAGCGTTCTAACGCTAATGTTAGCTTCAGTGTAAGCTGCTGTTCAAGTCTGTGATATGGTCAGTGTTTGTGTCAGAAAAGGTCCCTAAAGAGATGATAAACACAAGAAAACACACACACAACACTGTTATGACTGGATTGTGTAACAACCCCCAACTTTTTTTTTCCCCCTTCCTAGATTGTCATTTAGTACGTCTCTCTTGGTTATCGTTTAATAAGCATCGTGTAAATTTCATCGTTGCTTCAGGCAGGACATTCAGAGTGGTTATTCATTTAAAAACACCAGCCAACAGACGTGTTAGAACCAGAGACGAATTTGCACATTTGTAAAAATCTAATCGAAATGGGATGTGTTAGCTTGATCCCCAGATACGTCGGGAGAAAAAACGCCTCGGGACGAAAAAGGAAAATGATTTTTTCAACTTCCCCTGGTGATAACAGTAGAAAAGTGTTGCTCATTACCAACTCACTGTCTTTCTTACCACTGCGTTATAGTTCTGACATTGTGGACAAAATTAGTGCATTTCATATGACAATATATATATGAGGCCTATCATATATATATATATATATATATATATATATATATATATATATATATATATACGTATATATATATATATAAACATATATAATATATATATGTGTGTGTAAAAAGCTGCACATACTTTATTTAACTCTATTACTTTTTTGCTCTACTATAATGGTAAGTCCATAATTGTTTTATTATGAATGTCCCAACCGGAAGTCATTCTGTTATTGTACTATTTTACAAAATGTGTACGATTCTAACTGCTGTTGTAGTCTAAGATCACTGCGTATTCGTTGCAATGTTCATTTTGACGAGAATTTCCCAGTTCGTTGAATGAATTCATAATGTTATTATTCCCTTTCTAGTCTCCTTTTATTTTGAAGGTACACAGACCGGAACTAATAATGTATTAACCGTGTATCTCAATTCCGGCAGACGAAAAATGGCCAGTACTGCCCTCTTCGGGTCACTTTTCATACAGTTAACTCCAATAAAATCACAATAGCAACTACTCACACGTGAGCGTTTGAAAAAGGAGCTTATTTTAAAACAAATCCATGTTTTTTTTCCTCTCAAATGTGAAAAAAAGGAAAGCAAGAGAAAATGCATTTCCTGCTCAAACATATGCTTTGTATTTTGGTTTAAATTTCAAAGTTCAAATTTGTAACTGTTCTTGTGGAGGTGGTTTAGAAATAAAGCTAACTTATCGTTATAATTACTATTATGGTGAATAACATATTAATCATAAAAAAATATTAAAATAAACCTGCAGTCTCGAACGTAGTCATATTATTTGGAACAGGTTTCACATGACCGCGCTTTGCTGTGCTCGTACACAGCTGTGACATCACTATGGGAAATAGTATTTTTCTGGTCTTTTAGGGAGGTTTTTCGAATATGGAACTTCATGAAGTAAAAAATATAGAATATAAAGATCTATAAAAGCCCGTGTCCATGTCTCGAGGTGTCCTGTGGACACTTTTACGGGCGTCTCTTTTACTATTGCGGTCAATGGGAAAATTGCTTTTTGGGCCCCATGAGTATTTTTCGTTGCAGTACCCAGAGTGGCCACCACGACAGAGGGTGGCGCTCTATCCAGTTCTTGTAATACGTTTCATTATACATCAAAGCTTCACTTCCACAACAGTCAACGGTCATTTTGATATAAACACGTGAAAATGTTTGCAGCTCACAAAGAGAATTAATACTTAAAATTAGAGGAATAGAAAAAACTGCCTTTGGATAGATACTATAATTTCATTGGTTGACGCCGATTGTTTCCTTTTTTGGATTGGCTGTAACTGACCTAGCTAGAACTGCTCAGATAAACACAAACGACAATAGCGATTGTTTAAATGTACCAAATATTCGACTTCCGATCAGTACACGAACTCTTTCGTGCCGACACTTTAAAACGTCACACGCTCCGAAGTAAATGGCCACCAATCAGGGACCAAGCTGTCGCTCTGTTGCCAGGCAGATTATGTTAATATATGCAACGCAGCCGTCTCTGCAGCTACCATTCTGAGGTAAGAACAACCAGGACGTTTTCCACAAAATCTAAGAAAAACAGGGACTGCTTCGTGGCTAGTTGTGTAGCTCGACTGCACAGTCGTCTCGTCGATTAAATTAATTAAAAACGTGGGCAGGTTTGGAGCACATTTGCGGCGGAATGAAATCTATTTTTTCGTCGGGTCTCTTCGAATGTGGCTGTTGTTGTTAGTCCCACCCAAAATGGATTCCCCGGTCTTCCTTGTTCACTGCAAACTGTTAAGGGCTGGGCTCAACTAGAAGCGGGAGACGGGTGGGTCAATCCAAATCATTTTGGGCCCTAACCGTCTGAAATCCACTTTTGTTCAAAAACGCACACTGTGATGAAAGTACAACGGCCTAACAAGTCACGTCTGCCCGTGTGGTCGCTGTTATGTTGCGACTGTATAGCTGTAATGCTAACATTGCGGCGTAGTAAATGCCCGGGTTTCTACGACGCTGCTTTTTGTGGTATGGTCCGGTTGGGACTGAGAAACTGCAGGGTTAAATAGGGGGGGGATCTGGATTTATTATTGAATATACCAACTAGATTTCTGAATGAGATTACCGAATCGCAGCTTTTGCTGTGGCTTTTGTGCTAATGTGCGGTTGTGTTTGGACACGATTTTCCTCGCGGCCTCTTGAACACACGCTAAGCGCGTTTTTCCTTCGTACCCCCGCCGAGAGAGTCCCGTGTGACCGCTCTCTGTGCAAGTTGACACGCTGCTTTATTTTGATGTGCACGTCCCTCCAGCAAGGACGAAGCAGACACTGCAGACCCCAAATATGTGCTCCGGCTGGTGCATGGGGTTGAACTGTAGTACAACAGTATTTAGAAATGGCTGTTGATGTTCATCATAGTTGCATTAAAAACAACAACACACTCTGAAAATATGACACAAGAGGCTTCTTGAATTGTGAAACTCACTTCACATATACTCATTTATGAAAATCCAAAAAGTACCTGACAATCATCTTCAACCAGCCATGCATACAAGTATTTTTTACACCAGTATTGACATACTCTTTGCATTGTTGCTAATATTACAATCATCTAAGACCTTTTGTTTGTGTGCTTTTACAGGTGTGCTCTTCTGTTTCATAAGTGAAGTGGTTGGTGACGGGTTGACTGTCACCGAGCTGCCATGGAGACCAAGCAGGAGCCTTCAGCAGTGTGGAGTCAGGCTGCAGACAGTGATTCAGGCAACACGACGCAGGTCTGAATCGCATCCATTCTGCTGTATTAGAGTCATAAGCCACGATTCACGTCAATTAATCCGACAACAGTTAGCGCTTTGGAGGATTTGTCCTTAAAACACAACCCCTACACGAGTATACTCATGTTCAGCAACATATAGCTCACCGTGCACATAGACAGTTTAGACCAGGGGTCTCAAACTCAAATGACCTGGGGGCCAAACGCGCATCTGATGTGGTCAAGATGGGGCCGGCCGAGAGAACAAAAAGTGGGGGAAAAACAACAACCGTTTACAATCATGATATCACACGTATACTTAATAATACTATTTATGGTTCAAAATTAATGTATTCATATCAAAAACAGACATTTATTTTAAATTACATAAAAGTACGGACAACTAATTAAAATTCGTACCAGGAGCTGTTTCGGCCACTGCCATTCATGGCTCGGGCCAGAACAAGCGTTTTTATATTTGTAATTGAATGTTGTATACGATACATTTAATAATGGGATAATTATGACCAAATTTGTATTGTTACTGTTATAAAAACATTGCTAGCAAACATTATATTCTATCACCTCGCTGGCAGCTGTGCCTCAGCTACACACTGTTTAAAAGACGGTGAGGTCGTGGGCCATGTTTTCATTATAACATGATATTAAGTGGGGGGCCGCATGTAATTGATTGGGGGGCCACCAGTTTGAGACCCCTGGTTTAGACGGATCAGAAATTAATTTTGAACCATGGGTCCAAGTCACTAGGTTCTATCCTCAACCAAAACGAGGAGGAGTCCACCTGTAACAGATGCACAGCGTGTTGCAAATCAATAAAAGTGGACGCCATTGGGTGAAGCGGCTCTTCCAAGTTGTCCTTCCTTCCAGAGAATTAGTCCTTGAATACCTTGAAAAGTCCTTGAGTTTGATGTCAACCAATTTTTGGAACCCCTGATGATGAATTTAGCTCAGGAGAAGGTTCTCTCATGCGTCCTGAGCAAGGATGCATTCGTGCAGCTCAGACATGTGGACAAACGTGTCCTCAACCCACCTCTGAATGGGGTTTCTGAGGATGCATCCAGGACAGATTGGTCGCAGTCAAACCTGTACTTGGCAGCATCTAGAATGTGTGGATGTTCATACCGAGACCCAATAGATCTACAGGGAAAATTAAAAAAAAAATCATCCATAAAGTCCCTGAAACCTTTGCACAGAACAACACCCAATCAAAACATGTGTGGCCTGTGTGTATCTGTGTTCCAGGTGCATTTTGAAGGCAGCACAGTGGCCCAGATAGTGTACAGTGGAGACCAGGCGGACCGGGCCCAGCAGCAGGTGGTTTACACAGCAGACGGGAACTCCTTTGCCTCTGTGGAGTCTGGAGAACACACGCTGGTCTACATTCACCCTGCAGATGGCACTCAGGTAAGAAGGGCTCATGTGTGGGGTTGATATTTTTAAAGCTGATATTATATTAAAGCTCCCATAGACAGGAAGCTCCAATTAACGCTGTTTTTTGTCCATAAAAACAAGTTAACGTACGTAATTAGACCTCCATAACTCACATATATGTGCGGTAGGACCACTCTATGGGAGTTTTAATTACTTCAAAGACTCTTGGCGCTATGTAAAATTGATAACATGCCTTTGTCCCTGCAATATCAGCTCACAGACATTTTTTCCTTTCAGACTGTATTCGCTGACCAACCACAAGTGGCGTACATTCAGCAGGACGGCACGACTCAGCAGGTTGGCGTATCTTCTGACATTAGCAGCTCACCGTGCCACTTATGCCGGTTGTAGAGAAGCCTTAAAAGCAGCCCGATTTCTCCTGTAGGTGACGGTTCTGCTGCCCAGCGGACAGAACATGAACGCCGCCAACCTGCACGTTCTCAGCAATGTCGCCGAGGCGCCGCAAGCTATACTGGAGCCGGTTTCCCAGGTGAGTGTCCCCGGACCTAGACCGGAAGTTCCAATTGTTTATTTAGTGTGTATCTGCATCATTACCTTGTTGAAGAAGCCCTGAAGGTTCTAAACAAACAGTTCAGCCACTGCTGAGAATGATGTGTTTTATTGTAATCTCGGGCTCAGCGAGATCTCTGAAAAAACCCGGTCCGGTTACATAAACACTCCGGTTTTCCGGAACAGCAGATCGTCCTGCTCCGGGCACTAGTCCGGGCACATCCGGTTGCGTACATTGAACCGCAGAAGAAGAATAACGTCCGTTGTGGAGGTGTTTCACGAGCGACAGTGTCTTCTGACTCTGGGTAAAAGCCATAAAAGGGGAGTCGTGAAGAAGCTATTTTTAAACACTGTTAAAACAATGTTTTGATAATGAGTAGCAGTGCATCCACCGTTCCAGAGGGTGGAGCTGCGCTTCTGAGAGCAGGTGTGCTGAATATGTCACTTCCGGGTACTGGCCAATCACAACACACTCTGTCTTCTGGGTGTGAGAGTTGAGTCTGAAATATCGCGGCTGAGGAACACCGTCAGAAAAAAGGGTTTCTATCGGCTCGTTTACAGCAACTAGGAGGTTTTTGACCATAAAAACAAGTTAATACATGTAAGTAGACCTCCATAACTAACATGTATGTGCAACAGGACCACTCTATGGGAGTTTTAACTATTTTACATTTCCAAACAAGTAAAAACATCCTGGAAACATGATTTATTTTTTCTTTTTTTGTGTGCAACAGATGAGTGAGTTTGACTGTATCTGTCTTTAAAAACACAGGAGCAGCTGTCCAACTCGCTCACCTCCATGGCGGACATGGCAGAGCCTCCTTCCAGTCCCCTCGGGGCGACAGACACCACGGACGACTCTGAAGAAGAGGAGGACGAAGACTCCGACATGGACGACTGGGAGCCTCATCGGCCTCAGTCGTTTAACCCTCACAACCTCTGTGAGTCACGTTCTCGGATTGTTGCGTTTGAAGTAAACGTAAATCGTTGTGGGTTGAACAGATCACAACATCTCTCTTGTTTTTGGTCGTGGCCTCCTCAGGGTGCGAGGAATGCAACGATTCCAACGCCTCGGTCTGTCTGAAACACGGAGCGCTGCACCCCATCCCAAACAGGCCGGTGGTGTCCAAGGCCCGGGCCAGTCTGCCCCTGGTCCTCTACATCGATCGCTTCCTGGGCGGGGTTTTCTCCAAGAGACGCATCCCCAAGAGGACTCAGTTTGGTCCACTGGAAGGACCTCTGGTTCCTCAGGGAGAACTTCAGGACCACTACATTCATCTCAAAGTAAAGCCGGAACTCATTTGTTCTGATTTGTTTTTGAGCTCTTTCTATTTTCTAGATCTGGAAACCTTGTTCATTCTGCACATTAAATGTTCAAGGCACAGTGTGTAAATGTCTTTTAATGCTGAGACTACACATAGTAACAAAGGGAAGACTCCGACAGTGGCCTTCACATACGAGGATGGATGTCATTTGTCTTTGTTTGCATCGAAAGTAGAGCTGCAACTAACGATTATTTTCGTAATCCATTAATCGTTTGGTCCATAAAATGTGACAATGTTCTCGAATGTCTTGTTTTTGTCCACAAACCAAAATCATTCAGTTTGAATGATTTCTTTGTTATGTGGAGCAAGGAAACGAAGAAAATATTCACTTTTAAGAAGCCGAAACAATCAGAAATCTTGTTTTAATCATGAAAAAAGCTTCAAACCAATTAATCGATTATCAAAATAGTTGACGATTAATTTAGTAATCGATTAATAATCGAAAGCTTCTGCTTCAAATTCTGCACTCTGACTGTTTTTGTCCATTCAGGCTCCTGTAGAAACATCAGTGAAAGATCGTAGCCTTCGTTAAACAAGTATGTGTGTAAGGTTTATTCTAAGGCTACGAAAACCAAAGCATTATTATTTTAAAGCACTTCTAGCCTTGTACAAACATACTTATGGGAAATGTATATAGACATAGTTATAGAAAGTGTATATATAATCCTAAATCAAAATCCAAACTGAAAAAAAATGAAAGAAAAGGAAATTCTCACGTTGCACATTGTTTGATCCTGATCCTCCGTCTTAATCTCGTGGCCACAGCTATGTCTGCTGGATGCCGAGAAAGACGCGGAGAAGCCCAGCGACATGTGGTTCGACCTCTCCGACGAGGACAGCTGCAACTGGATGATGTTCGTGAGGCCCGCTCAGAACCACCTGGAGCAGAACCTGGTGGCCTACCAGTACGGCTCGGAGATCTTTTACACCACCATCAAGAACATCCAACCCAAACAGGAGCTCAGGGTGTGGTACGCGGCGTCGTACGCGGAGTTTGTCAATCACAAGATCTACAGCGTTACGGACGAGGAGAGGAAAGGTGAGTCTTGATGGCTGGTACACTAGCGTTCAAAAGTTTGGACGTTTATTTAGTGTTTTCTATTAAAAGTCAGACTTTTATTCATCAAAAGAGTTGCAAAATGAATAGAAAATATAGTCAAGACAGACTGTGCTTTCGTCAAAGAACCAGCAAAACTGTTTTCAGCTGTGCTAACATCATTGCACAAGAGTTCTAATCATCCAATAGCCTTATAACGCTATTAGCAAAGACAATGTACCATTAGAACACTGGAAATGGGCCTCTATACACCTATGTACATATTCCATTAAAAACCAGACGTTTGCAGCTAGAATAGTCGTTTACCACATTAACAATGTATAGAGTGTATTTCTGATTCATTTAATGTTATATTCATTGGAAAAAAGAGCTTTTCCTTAAAAAATAAGGACATGAACGGTAGCGTATTTTCCCTTGTTAGTGGCGGTACTTCCTGGTCCTGACTTGTGTTTTGTTTCGTCAGTGCTCCACGAGCAAGAGAAGAACTGGCCTTGTTACGAGTGCAACTGTCGCTTCGTGAGCTCCGAGCAGCTGCAGCAGCATCTCAACATGCACGACGACAAGTTAAACTCCGTCCACAGGTAAAAAAACAAAAAAACAACAACAACAACAAAAAAGACGTCTTCATCGTCTCAGTTCGTGTCTTTACGTTTATGTCTGGTGCACCATCCATACGACCTCGACGCCGTGTGTCTTTTCACTGTGTCAGATCCAGAAGCCGAGGGCGAGGAAGAGGCAGGAAGAGATTTGGCACGGGAAGAAGACCAGGCCGGCCGCCCAAACTCATACGTCTGGATGCACCAGTGGACTCAGTCGTGGAAAAGACAGTAAGAGGACTTTAATCAAAGCAAATAACAACACACTTTTGGTTTTTAAAGGGTACATATTATGCTAAATCAACTTTTTAATCATTGGAATACTTATATTTGGGACTCTGGAGGCCCTATGAGTAGGCAAAGTGTGAAAAAATATGTTTTTGTGGTCCTCCTGAGTCAGGACAGGAGATAAAATACGCGATGTTGACTTCCGCACTCATTGCTACATCACAATGAGACATTCCTGGAATTGTCCGCTTTGTCCCTAAAAAGTGCAGGCGAGGGCGATAGTATCCGGGAGAGCGGAAATCGGCGAAGTGTTCTATTCTTGGCTGCACAGTGCAGCACAGAGTTCTACACAAACTTCCAGCCTCAGAGGATTTACGTGTCAGAGTGGATACATTTTATATTAGTGCTGGGCACGTTAGCGCGTTAACGGCGGTTAGCAGTGTTCACGGCGTCAATGTTAACGCATGACACGTTTCCATGACGACTGACCGGAAAAAGACACGTGTGACATCATGTTTACGTGTCGCGGCACCGGAGTCCAGGCACCGTTTGTCAGTTGGCTCCTTTAGCGCGGCTACAGTCGAACTGGAGCGGTCTGTTTATTGAACGAAAAGAGCAGCGCTACAAATAACCAGTGTACCTGTGTACTGCGTATGTGTGCCTCTGTTTTTAAAGTTTAGCATTATTTTAGAGACTCGTTTCAACAATCGGGAGTCACGTAAACATGACGGCAATGTGCCGGCTCGAGTCGGCATTTCCAAATGCTAACTGCTGTTAGCTGCCGGAGCCTCAGCGACGCTGACGTAGTTTCCTGTGTCTCATTTGCATATTTAAAGAGACAGGCACTCAAAAGCGAGTGTTCTGAACAGGGCTGTTTTGTTCAGAGTGATTGAACTGCTGTGGTGCTTCATCCTTAAGGTATTTTGACCAAAGCATGTCACAGAGCATTAGGACACCAGGGAACTAGGTTAGCTTGGAGAAATAGAGTATAATATGTCTACTTTAAAAGTTAGCTGCACTTGGAAACAGATCTACTGTTGTTGAAAAACTTATTAACAAGGTGCTTTTATTCATTCCAAACGTGCCCATTAGGAGATGTTGGAGCTGACTGAGAAGCAGCCGCTGGAGGAGCAGGTGGAGGTCACTCACAACGGCCTGAAGGTGGTGGAGATGGAGCTGGAGGCCGAGGCTGGGACTGAGGAGGAGGAGGAGGGCGGCGGCGGCGGCGGCCAGCTCATGACTCCCACAGGGGAACCGGTCTCAGAGTCGGTCACTCCACCCGCCAACCCACTCCCCGTACCAGTGAAGGAGGACCCGGGACAGAGCAGCCAAAGTGACAACCACCTCACGTCTCAGGACATGCGCCGTGCCAAGAGGATACGGGTGAGACGGCGGGGGGAGGAGGGAGGGAGGGAGGGAGACCCGGTGTTATCGTTTGTTATTTAGTGCCGTAGAGGCTCTGATTTGCTTCACAACCGTGTGTCTCTCTTTCTCAATGCGTTCCTTCTTCACAGATGGATGTGCAGGTAGGTGGGATCCTGGAGATGGCAGAGAGGTTCCTTTAGTGAGGATTTTCCATGGTGTCAGTGTTCATGTAACATTCCAGGATATTCTCCCTCCTCCTCCTGCACACTCCATTGCATCCGTTCAGTCTGCTCCTGTCTCGGCAGATCAATGTTAAAAAAATACACGTTTTTTTTTTTTAATGATGAATTCCTCTGTTTTCAGAATGCAGCACTGCAGCACCTTTTCATCAGGAAGAGCTTTCGTCCTTTCAAATGCACCCAGTGTGGAAAAGCCTTCCGCGACAAAGACAAGCTGGACCAGCATCTGCGCGTCCACGGCCGGGACGCCTACGCATTTTCCTGCCACATTTGCAGCAAGAGCTTCGTCAGCGACTCGGCCCTGGAGGACCACCTGCTGGTGCACACGGAGAACCGCACCTACTCCTGCCTCTTGTGCCCGGAGTCCTTTGAAAAGCTGGACACGCTCAAAGACCACATAGGGGTGCACGCGGTGGACGGCTGCTTTTCCTGTCCCTCCTGCAAGAAGACGTTCACAGACTTCATCCAGGTTTGTCTCCGGCATCGTTTTAGAAATAATCAACTTCTACCACACAGAACTTTACGGAAGAGGAGTATGGCCATACAGGAAAAACACATTTGAGTTCTGACTTTAAACTCCAAATTCTGACTTTATTCCCTGAATTTCAGCCCTTAAAACCCAGAATTCTGATTTTATTCTCACTTTAAACCCAGAATTCTGACTTTATTCTCAGAATATCTGACTTTATTCCCACTTAAATCTCAGAATTCTGACTTTATTCTCAGAATTTTTGACTTTAAAACCCAGAATTCTGACTTTATTCTCAGAATTCTGACTATTCTCAGAATTTCTGACTTTAAAACCAAGAATGCTGACTTTATTCTCAGAATTTTTTTACTTTAAAACCCAGAATTCTGACTATTCTCAGAATTTTTGACTTTAAAAACCAGAATTCTGACTTTATTCTCAGAATTTCTGACTTTAAACTCAGAATTTTGACTTTATTCTCAGAATTTTTGACTTTAAAACCCAGAATTCTGACTGTTCTCTGAATTTCTGACTAAAACCCAGAATTCTGATTTCATTCTCAGAGTTTCTGAATTTAAACTCAGAATTCTGACTTTATCATGAGAATGTATGACTTTAAAACCCAGAATTCTGACTTCAAACTCAGAACTCGTAATTTTTTCCCCTAACCCTAATCTATCCCTAATCCTCATCTGAAGAATTTACTGCAATAGCTACAGCTTTATCAAACTTTATTGAACTTTGTGCTGCATCATGTAGCACAAAGTTGACCTCTGGTGCCACCCACTGGCTTGATTTTGAACTGCACCTTGGGTGATGTTTATATCTCAAGAATACCTTCACAGCATTTGCTGAAGTATTGATTTAACTTTTCTAGTCCTACCCTTTGTTTTTCTTTTTCTTTTTTATACTCAAACTGTCATGGACGCATAAAAGACCCACTTTACGTTTTCTGACCATCTGAATTTTTACAGTTTTTACCGTTTATGATACATCCAGGCATCATTTTAGTGCACTTTTAGTGCAGGAGGCTGTTCTAAGACATAGAAGTAGCGGTCAGATTTCAAATAGTATTTTCAAATAACAACATTTTCTCCATCTTAGGTTAAGAAACATATACGCTGTTTCCATGCGGAGAAGGTCTTCCAGTGTTCTAGCTGTGAGAAGGCCTTTTGCCGGCCGGACAAGCTGCGTCTGCACATGTTGCGCCACTCGGACCGCAAAGACTTCCTGTGCTCGACGTGTGGCAAACAGTTCAAGGTGAGATGAACCGGGGAGAACACAGTGGTGATGTCAGCCGTGTGTTTATCTGTGAGGTTTTTTAATCTGACGGTTACTTTCCCTGCGACGTGAAGAGGAAAGATAAGCTACGGGAGCACATGCAGCGCATGCACAATCCCGACCGAGAGGCCAAGAAGGCGGACCGGATCAACCGCTCCAAAACCCTGAAAATGAAGGTGCCCAACATGGACTTTGAGAGCTTCATGTTCAAATGCAGAGTGTGCATGATGGGATTCAGACGCAGAGGCATGCTGGTGAGCAACACTTTGCACAAATCTCTTTATTTATTTATTTATTATTTTTTAGTTACGTTTTTCAAACAAGTGCATGTTTCCTGTCCGTTTTCCTGGTTGCAGGTGAATCATTTGTCCAAGCGTCATCCTGAGATGCGGATCGATGACGTGCCTGAGCTAACGTTGCCAATTATCAAGCCCAACCGGGATTACTTCTGCCAGTATTGTGACAAGGTTTGTTTTTCCCCTTCTGTCGAGTCGCATCAGAAGAGAGCAGCGCTTAGTAAGCTAATATGTTTAATAAAGCTAACATGTTTATTAAAGTTAACATATTCATTTAAAGCTAACATGTTTATTAAAGCTAACATGTTTATTAAAGCTAACATGTTTATTAAAGCTAACATGTTTATTAAAGCTAACATATTTAATTAAAGCTAACATGTTCATTAAAGTTAACATGTTTAATTAAAGCTAACATGTTTATTAAAGCTAACATGTTTATTAAAGTTAACATGTTTATTTAAAGCTAACATGTTTATTAAAGCTAACATGTTCATTAAAGTTAACATGTTAATTTAAAGCTAACATGTTTATTTTAAAGGTAACATGTTTATTCAAGCTAACACGTTTATTAAAGCTAACATTTTTTATTTAAAGTTAACATATTTATTTTAAAGCTAACATGTCTATTTAAAGCTAACATGATTGTTAAAGCTAACATTACTGTTAAAGCTAACATGTTTATTGAAGATAACATGTTCATTAAAGCTAACATGTTTGTCACTTTTGAAGTTCCTTTTATGATCTTATCTTATATTGATATTTTTGTACTTGTTATTATTATTGTAATTTTGGCAATTTTGGAGCAACCTGAAACAAGAATTTCCTTTTTTGATTAATACAATTCTATCGTATCTTATCTTATCTCAGTACATGATGATTTTATGACGTCTTTGCAGGTCTATAAGAGCGCCAGTAAGAGGAAAGCCCACATACTGAAGAACCACCCGGGGGCAGAACTACCTCCCAGCATCCGTAAGCTGCGACCGGCTGTTCCTGGTGAACCTGACCCCATGCTGAGCACTCACACACAGCTCACTGGCACCATCGCCACTGCACCCGTCTGCTGCCCCCACTGCGCCAAACAGTACAGCAGCAAAGTAAGTTATTAGTTTTTTAATCAAGATAGGAATCTGTTTAACCATTTAAATACAGAAATCATGACTTTCTCTGTGTGTTTTTCAGACCAAGATGGTTCAGCACATCAGGAAAAAGCATCCAGAGTTTGCTCAGCACGCCGGCAGCATCCAGGCTCCTCTGACCACAGCTGTCATCAGCAGCACTCCTGCAGTCATCAGTGCAGATGGCACCACGGCCGAGGCTGTAGTGGTGAGGAAAACTTATAAAAGCGTACACAAGTTTTACATAAATGAATATTAATACTTAATACTGACTGATTCATGTCATCCACAGACCACAGACCTGCTGACCCAGGCCATGACGGAGCTTTCTCAAACTCTGACCACAGACTATCGCACGGCACAGGGAGACTACCAGAGGATTCAGTACATCCCCGTCTCTCAGGCAGGAGGCGGCCTCTCTCAGCCGCAGCACATTCAGCTGCAGGTGGTGCAAGTGGCCCCGGTAAGATCCAGATTCTAGTTGGTATTCGAGTATCCAGAAAGGTGCAGGAAAACGTTCATCCAACAATCTTTGTCTCACAGGCTTCTTCCCCTCACTCACAACACCCGACCGTGGATGTGAATCAGCTCCACGACCCCCACGGCTACAGTCAGCACTCCATCCAGGTACAGCACATCCAGGTCACCGAGCCGTCAGGCAGCGGACACGATGCCGCTCAGGTCGGGCCTCGTTTCTCTAAATAAATAAATAAATCTGTGTACCTCTTGTTTCTATATGATTGATGAAAAATCCAGTCCACAGAATAAATGGACAACCAATCTGTTCTCAATCTTCCAGGTCACGGGTCAACCACTAAGCCCCACCTCGCAGCAGACGAGTCAGGAGCTGAGCCCCACCCAGTTGACCCCCGTCACCTTAGCTCAGAGTCACACACTGCAGGGCAGCAGCGCCCAGCAGCAGCAGCAGCAGGGGGCCGTTCAGCACGCGTACATACCAGGAAACTGGAATTATCGAGGTTACCGTGAGTCTTAAACGTTGCACTGTATGCAGTATCTGTGGAATGCTTCGTACGGTTTGGTTACATTCGAGGTTTTAACGTGTTTTCCCTTCTTATCGCCCCCAGCCTCTGAGATCCAGATGATGACTCTGCCGCACACTCAGTATGTGATCGCTGAGGCGAGCGCGCCTGTGTCTGGAGTCAACAGCAACCAGGTGAAAACGGTGAGTGTTCGTAATCGAAATCTGAATGGAAATATCACTTAAAAGTTTATACCCGTTTAGCGAAGAGGAAAACATCAACGTTAACGCACATTAATGCATGACACGTTTCCACGGCGACTGACCGAAAAAAGGCGCGCGTGACGTCATGTTTACGTGACTCCCGATTTGTTAAAATGAGTCTCTAAAGTAACGCTAAACTTTAAAAACAGAGGCACACATACTCAGTACACGGGTACGCCGGTTATTTGTAGCGCTGCTCTTTTCGTTTAATAAAACGGACCTCTCCGGTTCCACTGTAGGCAGGCTAACCGGCGCTAAAGAAGCTAACGGAGCTAACTGGTAAATGGTGCCTGGACTCCGGTGTCGCGGCACGTAAACATGACGTCACACGTGTTTTTTTTCCGTCATGGAAATGCATCGTGCGTTAACGTTCATGCCATTAACACCGCATTAAGCTTAAACTAAGCTAAGCTACCTAAGCTGGGTTTATGGTTTAATACACTCTACACATTGTTAATGTGGTAAACGACTATTCTAGCTGCAAACGTCTGGTTTTTAATGGAATATCTACATATATAGAGGTGTATAGAGGCCCATTTCCAGTGTGCTAATGGTACATTGTGTTTGCTAATCGCGTTAGAAGACAATTGGATGATTAGAAAACCCTTGTGCAATGATGTTACCACAGCTTTGACAAAAGGGCAAAATTATTATTTTAAATAAAAATCATTATTTATAATCTTGTCAATGTCTTGACTATATTTTCTATTCATTTTGCAACTCTTTTGATGAATAAAAGTGTGACTTTTAATGGGAAACACAACAAAAATTGTATAGGAGACCCCAAACTATTGAACGGTCGTGTAGATATGGATTATTTTAGTGCGATGAAGTGGTACATTGTAGTGGGAAAGCGCCATACTATACATATATTATATATTATAGACAAAACAACAATAAAAAGTGGACAGAAATTCATGTGAAAATGCCTCTATGTCCCCGTCTCGCAGACACACTACGTCATCTCCGAGGGTCAGGCCGAGCTGGAGCCCAAACAGAGCGTTCCTCAGAGCACGACTCAGGGCCACGCAGAGCATCTGGAGCAGCAGGCGAGCGCTCAACAGCAAGGCACCACGCAGTACATCATCACCACCACCACCAACGGGAGCGGCGCTAATGAAGTTCACATCACTAAACCTTGAGACTGATCCTGCATGTAAAGAAAAACAAAAAACCCCACAAACCTCAGAAGCTTGTACGCTTGTACACACGACACGAACAAATATGCAGGAAAACGAGATGAGACGATGACAAGCACAGTTTTATGTGTCTGTAAGTTATTAGAAGTGGAGATATGTTGACATTAGTTTCTCTGTTCTATATTCACTGGAGCTGCAGAACAATATTATATGAAATACAGGGTTCATGTGCTGCTTTCAAAAGGTCAATATTTTTAAGAGGTAGATGTTGGACGTCGTGTTGATCACCTCTTACACACATTTTACACATTTGTAAAGTTGCGGACATTTCTTGAAGAGAAACTATTTGTAAAAATGAATTCTGGAGAGAAGAGCGACGTTGAAGAAAACTGTATGAAACAATCCTTTCATCACGTTATTGTCATTTTTTTGCCCAGTGTTAAGGTGACTTCTTTGTCGTCTCTTCATTGTTGTCAGAAGATGAACCAAACCCAGTGTTTTCAGAGTAAAATCTAGAAAAACCAAACAACCATTTCTGTTCTTCTGAGACTTTTATACAAGTTTGTATAGAAACACTCTTTTTGTTGCAGTAACAGTGATGTCACACAGTCATGAAAACAAGTCCCAGCAGGAAGTTTCAACTGGAACGGCCATTCAAATTGAATTTTCGACTCGGAAAATTGAAGAAAAAAACCCCACTAACATCTAAATTTGAAAACCAAGATGGCTTCCTCTCATATTAGTAGTTAAACATGCATCTATTTTTGCTGCACAATACTAGTGCAGTAACCGTAGGAAGTATGTATTCCTATAGTGGGAGCTGAAGAAGATTATACAGTTATGATAAGGAACGTAAAGGTTAACATAATACAAACATCGCAACCTCATAAGGCACAACTCAAATGTTTTGTTGGCTTGCGTGACTGACAGTCACAACATCTAGCTATGCTAATGTTAATTGAAAATGAAGATATGCCTGTCACAGACAGACAGACGCACAGGTGCAACTTGCTTTATAGATAGATAGATGGATCATTTCCTGAATTTCAAAAATTCATTAAAATTATTCCTTAAGAGGTTTGCAAATATTTCCAACGGATCCTTTGTTCAGGAAGATGCCGACTATTATGATGGTAAATTTCAAGTCATTCCAAGATACTTTTTGTTTTTTTGAAGAAAGTCAGCTCACTGTCAAAATGCATCAGGGCAAATGGATCATTTCCTGAATTTCAAAAATTCATTAAAATTATTTCTTAAGAGGTCTGCAAATATTTCCAACGGATCCTTGTTCAGGGCGATGCCGACTATTATGATGGTAAATTTCAAGTCATTCAGAGATACTCTTTGTTTTTTTGAAGAAAGTCAGCTCACTGTCATAGTGCATCAGGGCAAATGGATCATTTCCTGAATTTCAAAAATTCTTAAAATTATTCCTTAAGAGATTTGCAAATATTTCCAACGGATCCTTGTTCAGGAAGATGCCGACTATTATGATGGTCAATTTCAAGTCATTCCAAGATACTTTTTGTTTTTTTGAAGAAAGTTAACTCACTGTCAAAGTGCATCAGAGCAAATGGATCATTTCCTGAATTTCAAAAATTCATTAAAATGATCCCTTAAGAGATTTGCAAATATTTCCAACGGATCCTTGTTCAGGGAGATGCCGACTATTATGATGGTAAATTTCAAGTCATTCCGAGATACTTTTTGTTTTTTTGAAGAAAGTCAGCTCACTGTCAAAATGCATCAGAGCAAATGGATAATTTCCTGAATTTCAAAAATTAATTAAAATTATTCCTTAAGAGGTTTGCAAATATTTTCAACGGATCCTTGTTCAGGGCAGTGCCGACTATTATGATGGTAAATGGTCAACATTTTGCCTCATTGCATCAAAGTACAATTGTTGGCAATTAAAAGCGATTATACTTATTATTGCAGCCCTACTTCCCTGTGAAGATGAACTTACACGTTGACAGGTGTCTCAATGGGACAACCTGTATAAAATAAAGGTTAAATACATGAACACGTGATGTGTGACAATGATTCAGAAAGTAAAAATGTGCAGGAAGTGTAGGTCTGACTGGGCGGAGCAGGGCTTGTCCTCAGAAACAATCACGATCACTATGTTTGACACATTCCTGCGTGGACAGAATGTGTGGAAAGGAAAGAGCCACGACACGACCTGCCCACATAAAACAAATCTTCCAGTAAAACCAGCTCGACGAGCCTGTCCGGACACACAAATGATCCCATTTTGTTTTTTAAAGCAGGTGAACTTGTGTGTGTCTGTGTGTGTTGTTGCTGCTGCTCCAGTCTCTTAACAACATGTCTGTGTGTGTGTGTGACCTGATCCTAAGCCTCGGCTGACACTGGAGAGCTGGGACTGTAAATGGATGGAGGAAGTCAAAGAGAGGGGGAAACTGCAGAGGTAGGAATTGACTGTCATGAAAGTATGTGTGGAAATGTTCACGGTCTGAGAAAACGAAGGTGAACGCTGTTAAATCTGTAGCAGATAATCTGCTCCAATCTAAACATTTAACCTGAGCTTAAGGCGTCTGAGGCGACCCAACGTGACTTGGTTCTTTCGCGAAACGTGAGCTCCATGTTGTGTCACGTGTTGCTAAGGACATGTTTTCATTCAATCATGTGTTTGATTTGATTTATTTATATATCTCAAACACTCCACTTGATAGATAGACAGACAGACAGACAGACAGACAGACAGACAGACAGACAGATAGATAGATAGATAGATAGATAGATAGATAGATAGATAGATAGATAGATAGATAGATAGATAGATAGATAGATAGATAGATAGATAGATAGATAGAGTGATAGATAGATAGACAGACAGACAGACGGACAGAGATAGATAGATAGATAGATAGATAGATAGATAGATAGATAGATAGATAGATAGATAGATAGATAGATAGATAGATAGATAGATAGACAGAATGACAGACAGACAGATAGATAGATAGATAGATAGATAGATAGATAGATAGATAGATAGACAGACAGACAGACAGACAGACAGACAGACAGACAGACAGACAGACAGATAGATAGATAGATAGAGTGATCGATAGATAGACAGACAGACAGACGGACAGACAGACAGACAGACGGACAGAGATAGATAGATAGATAGATAGATAGATAGATAGATAGATAGATAGATAGATAGATAGATAGATAGATAGACAGAATGACAGACAGACAGATAGATAGATAGATAGACAGACAGACAGACAGACAGACAGACAGACAGACAGACAGACAGATAGATAGATAGAGTGATAGATAGATAGACAGACAGACAGACGGACAGAGATAGATAGATAGATAGATAGATAGACAGACAGACAGACAGACAGACAGACAGACAGACAGACAGACAGACAGACGGACAGACAGACAGACAGACGGACAGAGATAGATAGATAGATAGATAGATAGATAGATAGATAGATAGATAGATAGATAGATAGATAGATAGATAGATAGATAGATAGACAGACAGACAGACAGACAGACAGACAGACAGACAGATAGATAGATAGATAGATAGATAGATAGATAGATAGATAGATAGATAGATAGATAGATAGATAGATAGATAGATAGATAGATAGATAGATAGATAGACAGACAGATAGACAGATAGACACACACTTCCACTCAGGGTAACACTAGTGCAATAATATCAAACAGTCTGGCAATGGGGTTAAAAGTAGTTAAAAGGTTAAAAAGTAGTGCAAAAAAGCAGTTTCAAGTTGAAATTCCGAATTAAAATACACATACAAAGTTAATCCAGGGTTATATGTGCTATATCTAAATGCAAAAATAAAGCAGATTAATCAATTCTGTCAAGCAAGCATACTGAGTTTTTGGTCCTGCTCCCACTTTACAATATCATATAATTACACAATGAATATGTATATATACTGCACAAAACTACACCAATACAAAATAAAATAGATAAGATATACACACATTTATACAGTACACACATAAACATACCTACATTGGTTGAAGTATCCTCATTTCCTGTACTGGCCAAATAATATTATATACCTGTATCTATTTTTGAACTGTATAATATTATCTCTTTGTTTAAACATAAATAAACCTCTCAGGTATCAGCTATCCACCCTCTCTATCCTGAAACATTTGGTGTATTTGCTAAATGATTTTGTTTTACTTTAAACATAAATTGTGCTGCTTTAAAACGTGACAATTTCCATAAAGTGTCTCACTCTCTAAATTCAACAATTGTGAATTGCAGATAGTGTTTAAAGCAGGGGTCTCAAACTGGCGGCCCGGGGCCCACATGCGCCCCCCCCCCCACTGGATAACATGCGGCCCCCCACTTAATGTCATGTTATAATGAAAAATGGCCCATGACCTCACCCTCATTTAAACACACGTTTGCTAGCAATGTTAATGTTTAAAACAGTAATAATAAGACATTTGGTCATAATTATCCCATATATTAAATGTATCATATACAACATTCAATTACATATACAGTAATAATACCCTTGTTAGGGCCCGAGCCATGTTGTCCACACTATTATTGATGTAATTTAAAATAAATGTCTGTTTTTGACATTTATACATTCATTTTGCATCATCAATGGTATTATTAAGTATCCTTGTGATATCATGATGCAATATTGTGAACAGTTGTTTTTCCCCCCCCCCACTTTTTGTTCTCTAGGCCGGCCCCCTCTTGACCACAATAGATGCACATTGGCCCCCAGGCCATTTGAGTTTGAGACCCCTGGTTAAAAAGGCAGAATTACGCATAAAATCTGACACCAATTTTTCCAAACCCTCCATGGAGCGATGGGATCCAGGTCTGGGAAGAACCCATTCCAAATTTTGGTGCAGACCCGGATACTTTCTTTGATCGCGTTTTTACGATTTAATCATTTATTTTCTTATCATAAGATCATGTAGGAGTGTTGGCCTTTTCGAGTGTTATAGATTAAAGTCCAGCTTTAACGTGACTCCTAAGAGGATTCTGGAGTTATTCTTTCAGATAAAGGCCGCTGTTACGTTTCCCTGCTTATAGGCTGTGCTCGGTCTACTGTAATCAACGTGGCTGCAGGTTCATAAGGAATTAACTCTGTATTCCTTCTCCCTCTCCTCGTGGTGTTATTGTATTATTTCCTTTTCCAGCTCAACACCTCAAACACCAGCTGACAGTCTCGCCTCCCGTTGGTCTCAGGCTCTGCAGACACTGAGGCCGTGGAGAGACTGGAGCAGTCTCGTTCCAGTAGGCGCAGTGTGGTTGTTCTGTCAGGTGGAGGCGCCGTCGGCCGACGTCTCCCGGAGGCTCCTGTTAGTGTGTTCAGTGTGGCTGCTTCTGGGAGGCTGCGTTTACGCCCTCAGGTGCACCCTGTGGCCAGAGCAGCAGAACCAGGTGTGTGTGTGTGTGTGTGTGTGTATGGATTGGACCTTCATTTGACTTCACTCTGTTATTGTATTTAATCAGCTTGTATTTATTCACTGAAAAAAAGGAAGAGCCTCCAGAGAGGATACAGCAGCAGGAGGAGGAGGAGGTGATGGAGAACAGAAATATCCAGTATTCAGAGTGAGAACTCATCATTTTTATTGGTACACAGGTATTTATATGCCCTGAAGTTAGTGTCTCAAACCCCACAGCATCAATGTTTCCAGGCTTCCACTCAGTCTTGTATAAAGTATATTAAATGGATTACTTGAGTCACTTTAAAAAATAATAATAATAATAATAATATTACTTAAGTAAAAGTCTTAAAGTACATGACATTTACTGTACTTAAGTATCAAAAGTCATTTTTTGATATAAAATGACCAGCGCAACCATGACTTGAAAATTCACAATCTTTTTCTAGTTAATCTTATATTACCAGTGAAATATGTAAATTAACATGTTTGTCAAAATTTGGACATTATTTTTTCCAACTTTTTTTGTCAAAGGTTTGACTTTTTAGTCAAATTTTGGACATTTACAAAAAAAAAAAAATTGGGGTCAAAATTTGGACACTTTGTTTTTACATTCTGTCAAATGTTGGATAACAAACTAACCTATGACTTTTTTTGTCAAATTTTGAAAAAACATTTGTGTCCAATTTTTGATGGTTTTTTTCTACCTTTTTGTCAAATTTTGGACATTTAACCAACCCCACTTTTTTTGTCCAATTTTGGACAACATACTAACCTATGACTTTTTTGTCAAATTTTACTTTTTTTTACTTTTGTCAAAATTTGGAAATATGTTTAGAAACAACATCTCAGGAGATCAGATGATTATTTTCTCGATGAATCGCTTAGTTATTTGGTCCAAACGATGAAAGATGTTGCTCGGTTAAGTACATTAGTATCTCACCGTTTACTGCTGTGTGGTATGAAGTTACTTTATTTCAAGAAAGAGCAGCACAAAATCATAGTTTTACACATTTTACACACATTACACATTATTTAAAAGTGTATTTTTACACATTTCCTGAATAACAGAATTTGAGATTTGGAAAAAAAACCTGAAAATTTGCATCCAAATGTACGGTACTTTTTTGGAGTTCTCTAGGGTTAATTGAGATTTTTCTGAGACAGTACGAAGCAACAGAATAATCATTGACAAGGATTAGTAACACCGATATGATTCCAACCTTTCAAACAACACACCACTGCACCACATGGCCTGTGTGTGTCCTCCTTATTTGTCCAGGTCGCCTCAGTCGACGAGCCCACGCCGCCACATTCCTCTGGCCCTGACTCTGGCCAAGAGTCTGCTGCTGTGTTTGCTCCAGGAGCCTCTACCAGACCCCAGTGTGGCCCACATTCACACTCTGCTCTGCAGACTGGAGGTGAGAGGCCAACAGAGAATGACCTTTAAAAGGAAATGTAAAATATTAGGCCACACACACACACACACACACACACACACACACACACACACACAGCAGCCTGCAGCAATCCCTATCATCTCACGCACGTAGATCATTTTGATGTTAATATGAAAGACATCCAACGCGTCACTGAGGAATACACAGATATTCTAACCTCAGGCAGACGCGCCTGTCGTCTACGCTGTGAATAAGCAGACTGACAGAGGGAGAGACTGTTTTCTTTCCATCCGTGTTAAAATTATTCTTACATCCTGCGTAATGGAAGCCAACTCTACCCAAATCTTACAAACTGGACCTTTAAATAACAACAATGAAACAGTTTACCCCTTCAAAATAATATGATGTGTTACAGAGATCGCAGTCAAAATAGTGATATTGTGTTTAAAATGTTGTCCAAAAACCTAAATCCTCCCTGCAGTCACTGTCTCACTCTCTTGCTGATGCTGACCCTGGATCAGAGGATACACCAGATGAAGACTCCGCACTGATAGACAAAGTGAAGCTCATCCGTAAATACCTACAGCAGAGGTGAGGAGGCTCAGTGTCCAGGATACAGTCACCATCTGTTTGTTCAGTTGGAACAACAACTGTGCTTCCCCCCTCTGGCAGGACGAGGTCACTGCGCGCCCTGGTCCAGGTGCAGGGGGATTTTGAGACCAGCGTGAAGGACATGCTGCAGGGACTGGACGGCCTGTGGGCTCAGCTGGAAGAGCTGCACACTGGGGTCACGCTCACTAAAGAGGGGAGTCAAGACCACGGGGACCTGGCCTTAGCCCGGACTGACGCAGAGGTAAGCAGCTGTGGATGTGTCTGTAGTGTACTGCTAATGTTTTTAATTGATTCCATTCATCTTAACTACATCTACACCTGAATAGGATTTTCGTCAAATTTTGGACAACATGCTAACCTAAATGTATACATACACAACATATTTTTTTGTCAAATTTTTGGGGGGCTTTTTTGTCAAATTTTGGATGACAAACTTTAGTATGACTTTTTTCAACATTTCTTTTTAATTTTTGTCACATTTTGGACATTTTTTCACTTTCTTCCACTTTTTTGTCAAATTTTGGACAAAAAACATCTTAATATGATTTTTGTCAAATTTTTGACATTATATTTTTTTTACTTTAGTCAAATTAATTTTCGACACATTTTTGGAACTTTTTTCTAAAAAATTTTGACAATTTTTTGGGGGGTCAAATTTTGGATGACATACTTAAGTATGACTTTTTTCAAAAATAAAAGTCATACTTAAGTAATTTTAAGACGTTTTTGTCATATTTTGGACATTTAAAAAAAACTTTTTTGTCAAATTTTGGGCCCCAAAAAAAAGTCACGTTTTAAGGGTTTATCAGCAGAAATGTAACTTACTACTCATGAGTATGACTATACAAGTGTATAATCATAATAAAATAAAAACCATTTGGCTTTTATACGGACGCCTGAACAGACAAAGTCTGCAGCACAAACAAAGAAGAACAATAATCTTTTCTGGTTTGCTATAAGGCCACCGTAGTTCTCTGATGGTATTGCCCAAAAGATGTCACAACTGTTTGCTACTGGATTGAAAGAAGTTTGGATTTGTATAAGTAGCAAAAAGTGACCCGATGAAGCACCAGTAGCCTAACAACTCCCTTATTCTGCAAGCTAAGATGACAGAGGACAATAGTGAACTGTCCCTTAAAGAAACATTTCCATGACATTCATTTTCTGACCACCGTGGAGAGTTATTTGTAACGTTCTTGTTTGTTCTGGCCCAGAATTTGTTTTCAGTCCTGGGCGACTACAGGGAGCGACTTCACAGCTGCCAGACTCATCTGAAGAATGTCACACAGCTCCTGCAGGTATCATCGTCTCCTCATCATCGTGCAGCAAAAATCCACCTCTGGTGTTTCCTGCTGTCTTAAATCCCCACTGCCGTGTTGTTTCACACAGGAGTTAACGTGGAGTCACACTCACATCAGCAACAGCGTGAGCAGCAGCAGTGAGTGCGTCTGGCCCGAGCTCTTGCTGCAGTCCAACATTGAGCAGGTACACTTAGACCAACAGCTGCATGTTATTCGTAGGTTTTAAAATCACTCTGGGACTGATATTGTCCCCTCCTCCCTCCTCACAGTTTGACAAGGTCCAGGAGAGCTTCTTCTCTCTGGAGCAACAGACCTCGACGTTCCAGGCCCACCTGGAGGGGCTTCGGAAGGGGAATCAGGAAGAACACACAAGGGCCCTCGCTGCTGCTGCCGCCACCGCTGCTGCTGCCGCCACCGCTGCTGCGTCTCCACAGACGTCCCCGCATCTCCACAACGGACGCACAAGCGACGCCTCGTCGCCATCGGAGCGTTGCAACTCGGCCTCCGGGTCGACGTCTGCCTCGTCAGTGGATCCGGATTCAGACTCGGAGTCTCGTAACTCTCTGTGCGAGAGGTCGCGCCTGCAGTTCTCCTCCACCTTTAGACGCCTGCGTATATCTGGGAAGAGGAAGTGATTTCTGTTGTTTACGTTCAAATGTTGATCATTTGCTGGTTGTCTCGATTTGTGTATTTATTGATTTTTGTGACGATGCCACTTTTGCTTTTTTGTTTTTACAACTCAAAATTTTATTCAAAGACAAGAGCATGTAGGCACTGTCTGTCTGTCATTTAATATCTCACACACAAGGTGGCGCACTTCCCCCAGTTATTCAGGTTGAAGTGTGGTGTTACAGCCTCCTACAGTGTGTTATAGAGAACAATACTGTGTGTATAACGAGGGCTCCTCAAACAGGTGGCCCATAAGTGTGTTATTTAAGGGTTGGTCAGCCACAACTTATGTCTCAATAATCTTTTAATCATTTATAAGACTCAGGTATATGTTTTATGTGTAGCTTTTCATTTTCATCAACCATTATTTGTACCTTTTTAATTTAAAGCTCCCACAGACCGGAAGTTCCAATTAACGCCCTAAAGTTAGAAACACACTATATAGGGTTTAATTGTATTCTCGGGCTCTGTAACTCCCTCCAGTCGCGACGAAACTAACGTTGTTTTCTTGAACTGGTTTAATAAAGTTTCTTGCTCCATCAACACCGTGAAAACTGTACAGAACAACGTCATTGACACAGTTAGCTACATTAGCTCACCGAGCTACGTAGCTTAGCCTACAACAACAGAGCATAACAATATACTTTCAAACGATAAAATACCTCACCACAATGAGGGAATTGTCCAGGGAGTTGTTCTTTATCCTTTTCTTGACAAACGTAACTTATAATGTCCGTGCGTAACCCGAAACGACCGCAGGGGCGAAAATAGCCGGCGGACGCGCGCAACCGGAAATAGGCTAAACTACAGTTCCGGTTTTGTCCTTCAAAATTAAAGCGTGTCACTCAGTAAAACATGAAAATGAAAAAATGAAAATACAATGGTGTCTCAATCAATTAACATGAAATGTAAACAACCATCTAATTGATATACAGTTCATATATATATATATATACATATATATATACATATATATATATAATACATATATATATATATATATATATACATATATATATACATATATATATATATACATATATATATACATATATATATATACATATATATATACATATATATATATACATATATATATACATATATATATATACATATATATATACATATATATATACATATATATATACATATATATATATATATATACATATATATATACATATATATATACATATATATATATACATATATACATATATACATATATATATACATATATATATATACATATATACATATATACATATATATATACATATATATATATACATATATACATATATACATATATATATACATATATATATATATATATACATATATATATACATATATATATATACATATATATATATATACATATATATATACATATATATATATAATACATATATATACATATATATATACATATATATATGTATATACACATATACATACATATATATATACATACATACATAAATGTATAAATAAACTGTATATCAGAGACAGCAATGAATGTTATGCACCATTTGCATACATTTACATCAGTCTCATCTGGCATATGTTTTAGTCGTTCATGGTGAATTCCATCAACCATTATTTGTACTTTGTGCCCTTTTTTAAACCTTTTGTAACAAAAAGGTATTTTCCTCCCCGACCTAATCTAAGAAGGAACTGTTCTGGAACAGTTTTTCCATTCTGTCCGTCTCTATCAGACGTAGCCCTGACTTGAGGCCTTCAAAGCGGGGATTTTAGGGTGGAGGGGGAGAGGAAGGTAGAAGAGGGCAGTGGAGGTCAATGCCAGAAGCGTTTCTGTTATTACTAAAAAACTGAGCAGCCCTCTAGACCTTAAGGAAAAAACGTGAAAGGCTTTGATCCAAATTCAATTACACTGACTTTTTTTTTTTTGGCCCGTACGAGCGAGGATTTTCTGATGAGAAACCATTTATGTATACATTTATTCACTGCAGCTGCAGCTATAGGTGCTGCACAGCATCGGGATGTGGATGTCTTCTGACGTGATCATCGCCGACCATCTGCCAGATGCTGCATCTGTCTGATTCCCTCACACTGGGGGGGGGGGGGGGGCGGGGGGAGGGGGGGCAGTGATTGGGTTGAGGTGGGGCCGACCCCCCCCCCCCATGGGTGTGTAGTTGGCGGCAGTATCTGGGATGAAAGGAATGCGAGCTGTCACAACACTGAAAGTCTGAAAGGACGCGAGGAGACGTCAAGACCGCGGCGGTGCTATGACATGTCACATGAATATGGAACGTTTTCCACGAACACGCGGAACATAACGGGGCCTTTCCCTTTGAGGTCCAAACGGTCAAACGACGACAAGATTTACAAGATTTTGATTAATTAAACGTGCAGCGTGTTTATTATTCCGTTCAATCTTTTTCAACAGCAAAGGCGCCTGGAGACGATCCTGTCTGACATCGGGCGAAATGCAGCGGGAACATGTAGAGACAACATCACACCCTACGGGGCAATTCAGAGAGTCCGTTTGCACCTAATCCCTAATTCTTGCATGTTCTCCAGATCACCCAGAAGAGAGAAAGAGGAGAACATGCAAACTCCACGTCGGTGACCTTCTTGCTGTGAGGTAAATGAACAGTGCTACCCACGACGTGTTCCACCGTGACGTCATCAAAGCTGCGTAGAATCGTGGGAAAAAAGGCTTCGGCAACAGAACGTCGTCATCCATAAAACCCAGCACGCTGTGTTATAGTAGTAGTGATGATTTCCTTCTTCACTACAATGATTTATAGGATAGGTTTGCTCAACTGATCATAAGACCAGAGCCGTTTCTTGCTATATGCGGACCATGCAGCTGCATAGGGCCCCGCAGCCACCAGGGGGCCCCCCAAACTGCAAGTTCAGACTCATATTTTATTATATTTTTGAGAATTAAAAGTACCTGTCTTTATTTGCATGTATTGGATGCGTTCAGTATGCATATATTTGCAAAGCATGTAAGTGTTTGTGGGGTAGTCAGAAAAGTCAGGAATCTCTACCTGGAGTTTGAAAAAAAAAATAGGGGCCCCCAAATAGTATCTCGCATAGGGCCCCCAAACAGCTAGAAACGGCCCTGCATAAGACCATACATTTACTTCTGAAGCTCACATATTTATTTGCATAGCATCTTTCAACAAGTGCTTTACATAAAGCATTAAAAAGCATAGAAAAGAGACGTTTATACAGGTATATACAGTCCAAAACCTTGCAAATTGGACACTCTCTTATGGACTGGTGACCTGTCCAGGGTGTCACCCTACCTTTCACCTCTATATCAGCTAGGATTGGCACCAGCAGCCTCTCATGTGTTGGGTAAAAGCCACAGTATACACCTGCGTAAAGTGCTCTACGTCGGTTACGGAGACCCCTCTATGTCGTCGGAGAGCCTGTCGGAGAGAGCCTCTCCTTCGTAAAAACACTGTGTTCCGGGACAGAAAAATATTTATTTCAGTCTTACAGTCTAATAACAGTCTTTCTCTCTCGGACGCCATTGCTCACTGTAGCCAAAAGCACAACAACCTTGCGTATCGAAGAAGTATAATGTGGCCTCAAAGCAGTAGAAGATGGATGGATGAAGAATCGCCCTCTGGTGGCTATTCAATAGATTCTTACTTCCTGATTTGCTTCAGTAGCAAACCAGAAGATTTTATTTAGTGCTCAAATGTCAATGTCCTCATTACAAGGTGATCACAATGGCTCAGTCTGTTACTTTGTCATAATGTTACTTTCTTTTATTAGACGTAAAAGAAAAACAAATTCAGCTGTGTGTGTGTGTGTGTGTGTGTGTGTGTGTGTGTGTGTGTGTGTGTGGAGGGGGAATCTCAATTCTGACCAGATGAACTCATGCCTCTCATTGTTGCCGTGTGATGTCATGGTCAACAGAGGGACGGCTCTCAGCTACAGTATCTGCTCGCCCACAATTCACTCTCAGATCGAGAGAATGAAATCGCCACTCGGCTTTTGTCGAGTGACACAGAAACTCCTCACCGTTTCAAAAGCCCGACTCGAGTGCGGTGTTGTCTCAGAAAATACGGTTCGTGGCAGAGGTCAATCCCTCGCTTTAGCCCGACAATTACTCAAGGTCGGGTTTCACCGGCCGTACACATGTGCTGATCCCCTCCTATGATGACACAGTCTTGTGGACGGCTGCGATCTGACAACTGGTAATTCACAGGAAGACACAGGAAAACAAACTCCTACATTTCAATTTCCTTTTAAGATTGAAAAATAAGTGGTTTCCATGCAGCGTCGGTGTGCAAAGACAAAACGGTGGATTGACAGCTCCTCGATCTCAAGGCATTGATATCCTCTTTCTAGTCTGTTTTGATTATTAACTGGATTAAAACAGTATAATCTCACCTCCTCGCCTCAGTTGTCGGGGGCTTTATGCCCCTGGTAAGGTCACCCAAGGCAAAGGACAAAGAGAGGTTCAAAGACCTCCAATGAAGAAGAAAATAAATGGACCACACTCTCCCTGGCCCGGAAGTGGGTCACCGGCCCCCCCGGTGGTCGGGCCTGCACCCATGGGGCACAGCCCCGAAGAGGCAACATAGGTCCCCCTTCCCATGGGCTCACCACCTGTGAGAGGGGCCATGGAGGTCGGGTGGTAGCCGACGGAGAGGACCTTGGCGGTTCCGACCCTGGGCTGCAGAAGCTGGGTCTAAGGACGTGGAACGTCACCTCTCCGACAGGAAAAGCCTTCTTTATACTCGCGCGTGACGGCCTGCGACCATACAATTATGTACGGAGGCGTTTATGGTCAGCGCGTTGTTCGTTGCAGTATGCGCTGCAACGGCAGAGGGCGCGCAACCAAAATATTCAACTTGTACTGCCGGTAAACGTCCGTAAACAACAACTTTCCGCATATCGCTTACATTGGTCTCAAAATTGACTGTCCGTCTCTTGGTGTTTCAGGTATTTGAACAAACATCCCATAATCCACCAGAATCACCGGGAGGGCTTTTCCCCCTGGGTCACCACTCTCTCTATGGGCTCGTCTTTTGCCCTTCAAAAAGCGAGCCCTCTATTTTTTTCACATCCCTCGGCAGAAACCATCGTCTTTTTGTAACGTGGTAACAATCGCGCCCTAGCGCCGCGACACCTTTCGGAGCTCACGCGCCCGGCGCTACACAGGATATGACGTCATTTTGGCCGTTTTAGCAGACGCACACCGCACGTCCGGATTTCAGCTAGCACGATGGCGGAGGCGGAGAGTGAAAAGGGCAGAAAATGTCCAAACTGTGGGACCATTTCATGCTTAAACAAGAAGCTAACAAGGTGCAGTGTGACTCAATGATTCAGCACCTGAGCCGATAGCATCCAGTTGCTAACATTGATGTTAGCTGATTTACTGTCGCTTACTAGGGCTAGCTATCAAATCTTTTTATAATCGAGTATTCTATGGATTATTCTATTCCTCGATTAATCGAGTAATCAGATTTTAAAAAATAATTATATATATATATATATATTAAAAAATTAAAGGTGCATTATGTAATAAATCTAAAGCAACTGGCCATAAAATTGTCCTAATATGTCACAGAGACTCAGGAATAATGTTCATATAACAAACTGAACTCACCAACAACAACAGTACAGACAAAATATTTGCATGAAAAAAAATATTTTGCAGACTGCAAATCATGTTTATGTTTTGAAATCATGTTTTGCGCCCGGTGCTACAAAGGATATGACGCCATTTTGGGCACTCGCCCGGGGCGCTATGGCGGGTATTACCCACACTACGGCAAGTATAATCATGGCTTGAGGAGCCTGAGCTGGTTTGCGAGGTTGAGAGGTTCCGACTAGATATAGTCGGGCTCACCTCGACACACAGCTTTCGGCTCTGGAACCAGTCTCCTCGATAAAAAACATTAAAAACTTGTCGTTGTATTGGTTCACATGATCCTTGTTCTCTCTGTGTCATTGTCTTGGCCTTTGGGACTCAACAAAGAAACCACATTATTCTGGATCCAAAATCACTGAAGAGAGTTCACTGCAGTATGTCTACGCTGAGAAAAACTAAATCACTGACAAACTGAAATGAATTAAGTTCCAAACAAAAGACAATGAAGACAATTGACTTAGTTTACTTTGAATAAACCTAATTCAAAGTCTTTTTTTTTGAGTGTGTCAAATTGTGACGCAACAAAACATCGGCGCTGAGGAAAAACGAAATTTGGTGATCTCAGACCAAAGCAAACTGTAGAATGTCATGACATTGGCTCAGATTATTGATGCATTTATTCATGGAATGATTTGTTTTGCTCAAACCCAGTACTCCAGTGTCACTCGGCCACTGCTATTGACTCTACAGACACTCCTTATGGTCTGGTCAATAAAAGGGCACACCAAAATGTGGACTTTTGTCACTTGTCAATATGCCACAGATGTCACAAATCATGAAGGAGCGTGCCATTGGCATGTTGAGTGCTGGGTTGAGCATTTACAGCTGTGGCAACACAACTGAACGTGCATCATTCCACGATCGACAACCTGGTGATGTCCACGCGTCGCCGGTGTAGCGCTCTGCGTGAGGCTAACGGTGGACACGCACGTTATTGAAGTTTGTGAACTTGGATCACCGACCCCCATCGTGTTATTCCTGCCATTACTCCAGGACTTTTGTTTTGAAATTGATCCTAATGTTTGCAAATTAAAATCCACTTTATTGATAAAGTTGTACTGTTATTTTTGGACAGTTACTCTGTTTTGTCACATATAACAATATCTACAAAGTTTTTCTTTGTGCGTTTATATTTTTGTTGAGTGTAGATTCAGTATAATAGACTCCATAAGATGCCTGTTTGTTGTAGTGAGGGACATTTTTTATTTTCATTTAATCCAATCCATTTCTGACACTCCTTGCTTCGCATTCTGTGCCAAACCTAAACACGGCTTCTCCTCGCAGGTGCTTGACATTACAGTCTCCACAACAATGGCCTCCAGGCTTCATGTGAATTCTGGCATGTGAGCTGAGCTCTCTCTCCTTGTGAATCTCACACACACACACACACACACACACACACACACACACACACACGCACCATATGTGCTGGACACAGCGCCATTTTTCTAACCAGAGGCTGTTGGAAACAGGGACGGACGGACAGCTGCTGCACGTTGAGACGAAAACATCAAAAACACCAGGCCACAGATGTGCGCAATTAGCAACATGGTAGACATTTGAGGGGAGCAAAGGTCCATAAACGCTTAACTTATTATGGTTGATCTAACTATGTCTGGAGGGGAGCGGCATTAACGCTGCTTTGGTTTGGGTTGAAAGTAGGGCTGCAACGATTACCGGAGTGATCCGAGTAACGCGTTGTTCCACGCGGACCGTTTTAGCAGACGCACATCCGGGATTTCAGCTAGCGCGACGGCGGCGACGGAGAGTGAAACAGCCCGTAAAAAGGTAGAAAATGTCCAAAGTGTGGGACCATTTCACGCTTTAAACAAGAAGCTAACAAGGTGCAGTGTGACTCAATGATTCAGCACCTGAGCCGATAGCATCCAGTTGCTAACGCTAACGTAAACATTGATAGCTTAGCTGATTTAATGTAGCCTACTAGGGCTGCAGCTATCAAATCTTTTTGTAATCGAGTAAAAATAAATAATTAATAAAATTAAAGGTGCATTATGTAATACATCTAAAGCAACTGGCCATAAAATCCTCCTAATATGTCACAGAGACTCAGGAATAATGTTCATATAACAAACTGAACTCACCAACAACAACAGTACAACCAAAATATTTGCATTGAAAAAAATCGTTTGCAGACTGCAAATCATGTTTATGTTTTGAGATCATGTTTTGGCGTCATGTGGCGCCACCTACCGGCCGTCTACCAATCATTGCAGTCAGTAGAGTCTCAGCTGCCGAGCAAACCACGCGTTCTCGGTTACGTCTGAGCTACAATGGCAGAGAAAACTAAACCTTAAAGACGTCGGTATTTTGAATTTGAGTGTAGTAACCGTTTTTTTGCCCACATTCTTACATATGGCGCCTTTAAATAAATAATAATAATAATAATTTTGCGTCCTCGATTGATCGAAAAATAATTGGTGGAATACTCGATTACAAAAATATTCGATAGTTTCAGCCCAGAGAAGTTCTTCCTTCCAACTTTATTTATAGAACATTTTGACTAATTTGACAGACAGTGTAACGTACTGTATCAGAAATAATAATAAAAATACATTATGAGCATAAATCGTCGAATGGTTCCTTTTTCAATTCAGAATAATAATAATAAAAAAAATTATAAAATTAAATATTCCCTAAATATTTAATATCACTTTGTGAGTGTGTGTGTGTGTGTGTGTACATACACACATATGTTAGTGAGGAAGATGCATAGGCTGGAGGAGGAGGAGGAGGAGGAGGAGGTGAACGTCATGCTCAACGTGTTCCCACTCATTAGGAAATGTTAAGTTTCCTGTTTGTTTAAATGTTTTCTCGTCTTGTTTTTCAAGCGAGCGGGCTAAAATAATCAAGCGTGACCTCTCTGCCCTCCTGTTTCCCACCCATCACTGAGTGTGTGTGTGTGTGTGTGTGTGTGTGTGTGTGTGTGTGTGTGTGTGTGTGTGTGGACACTGCTGCTGACCAGAGGAGGTAAACGTGGACTCCTGTCACTGGTTGGGAGAGGTCAGCCAGGAATGGACGGACTCTTGCAAAGATGGTGAACAACAACAGCCACATACCGATGTGCAGCAGCTGTGGAGCCGGTTTTAAACTCCAAAGACAAAGACAAATAATCCTGCGATAATCTTGCAATTAATATTTAATATCGACAAGCGTCATTTTATGAATTAACAGTTGGAAAATATATGGACTTTTTTTATTGTTAATATATATCCCAGTATGAGTTATTTGTGATAAAAATTCCAGATGGAGCTGTCTGCAGCTCTGAATTACTACCTTTTAAATCTTCCAGTTCAGAATTCTTCTTGTATCTTTTTGGACTAATACCCATTTTTAGAAATCCTTAATTTATGTTTTAACCGTGTTGCCAGTGATACTGACAGTAAAAATGTTGGGATGCATCCGTGACCAGATGGTGTTGCTCTCGACTCTGGATTTCCTGTTGGCCTGTTATCGTTACACTGACATCTGGGAATGGCATCAATATGTAAAAAGAAAAAAAAGACGGTGGTCATCTGATTAAAATGGACGGAAAGATAATCAAAACCACTTTGCTCGGGCATTTTACTTTTGAAGTTCACCTCCTTTTCAGAGACGCGTGCTGCTGTTGAGATGAAAACGGTGAACACGTGCCAGTTTGCAATCAACATCCTTCAAGACACATCCAGTGTCCTCACTCAGACCCAAAGCCTTCATTTATCGGGCTCATATGGTGACTTTACAAAAGAAATGTAATTCAGTTTTTGATTTTGGGTCACTTTCATCTGTGGCCCAATTAAGAACTGAAGAAAGATCAGTTTCATGTGATGCTTGTTGACCGCGTGTGAGATTTCCACGCTGAAATGACGCACGTACCCGTTTTCTTCCATCGCTGTGACTCAGGTTTGAATTATTTCACGCAGGAAATCGTGATTTTCAAAGTCAATTTTCAAACCAGACTTGTTGTCACTGTATACTGTGTCCTCATACGACACATAAATTACCGTAACGTCGCTTAGAAATGTCCTTACTTTTGAAGGAAAGGCACTTTTTTTTTCAATGAATTTAACATTAAATGAATCAGAAATACACTATACCAGGGGTGTCAAACTCATTTTCACTGAGGGCCACATCAGCATAATGGTTACCCTCAAAAGGCCAGATGTAATTGTCATACGCAATAAATATAACCAAATATAATGTAAAATGAAGGTAACTACGCCGTAACATATTGCTCAATAACTTTCTGTATTTATTACTTATTCAATTTCACTCGTCGCATGATGCATATACAATGATGCACTGCCATCTAGTGGCAGGATGCCGTGACTTTGCGGGTAACGCAATCGCCATGCATTGTGGTAAATGTAGTTTATGGTCAACGCACGCCTTACAGCAGCATAGACCTATTTTAACGCAGATTTTTAAGACCAATTAATCACTCGTGGGGCCACATAAAATGACGTGGCGGGCCACATCTGGGCCCCGGGCCTCGAGTTTGACAATGCTTTGTTAATGTGGTAAACGACTATTCTAGCTGCAAATGTCTGGTTTTTCATGGAATATGTACATAGCGATTAGCAAACACAATGTAATGCATTAGAACACTGGAAATGGGCCTCACGCTATACAGCGTTAGAAGGCTATTGGATGATTAGAAAACCCTTATAAAAATCATTATTTCTAATCTTGTCAATGTCCCGACTATATTTTCTTTTTATTTTGCAACTCTTTTGATGAATAAAAGTGTGACTTTTAATGGCAAAAACGAAATAATTGTATAGGTGAGTTGTGTACGTGAGAAAAGTCCAATCAGAATCCATGAGACTTTTACTAATATTGGGTGTGAACGTCACATTTGACTGGAAAATGAACTCATTATACACTCTTAGAAATAAGGGTTCCAAAAGTGTTCGTCTAAAAGGGCTGAGGTTCTACCTGGAACCGTTTGTTTTTCCAAGGGTTCTTGGTAACACTGGTGGTTCCAGTAAGAACCATTTTGATCCAGAGAACCCTTTGGAACCCCTTTCCTGGATAAGGGGTTTTAAGAGGGTTCTTGGTAACACAAAGGGTTCTTCTATGAGGACAACCCGAAGAACCTTATATGGTTCTTCTTGGCACTTTTATTTCTAAGAGCGTGCTCTCGTAACTTGCCCAAGAATCAGATGTTTGGCCACTTGCGTCTGCAGCCTGATCATCGACGTTTTCCGGCCTCTCGTTGCTGGAGCTCATCTTCTCTGTCCTCAGTGTCGTATGAAGCACTAATGTGTGAGGCGGCTTTCTGAGGCCACGGCTAAACAAACAGGGCCGGCCCACGCACAAAGAGTCCGCCACTCAGAGACATGTGGCAGCGAAAACCCTCTCAATCCGGCGACCTCCACCCTGAGCCCCTCACACACTCCCACATTCCCTCAACGTGGAGCCGAGAGAAGGGATGATGACAGAGGAGGAGGAGGAGGAGGAGGGGGAGGGGGAGGAGGGGGCGCAAATTCTGATTCCTATTCACCGAATGTCACCAGCTCACAAAGGAGACCGCGTTACACTGCCGCTAAATCAGAGTTAATGGACTCCTGCGAACATGACAGGGGGCGTGTGTGTTTGAGAGTAAGGGGGTGGTGAGGGTGCCTGGGTGCCCCCCATTGAAGGGGCACATGATTGGGCCAGTGAGCCTCGTGTGAGATTGGCGAGAGAAAGTGTGTGTTTTCCACGGGCATTAAAGGAGACATACAGTATTGTACCCTATTTCCCCAAGTTAACCTAGTTCCCTGGTGTCCTAATGAACATGTCTGTGACATGATTTGGTCAAAACACCTTAAGGATGAAGCACCACAGCAGTTCAATCACCCTGAACAAAACAGCCCTGTTCAGAAGGCTCGCTTTAGTAGTATCTCTTTAAGTCCACCTTAAAAAAAAGGTAAAATGAAACTTAAGGAACAGGAAATGACATCAGCCACAGAGGCTACTGAGAGCTAACAGCAGTTAGCATTTGGAAAAGTGATCATTTGCAGGCTCTAGCAGACACATTGCCGTCATATATAACGTGTATCCACTGGACAGATAAATCCTCTGAGGCTGGAAGTTTGTGTAGAACTCTGTGCTGCACTGTGGAGCCAAGAATAGAACTTATCGTGGACTTCCGGTTTTCGGATACCGTTGCCCTCGCCAGCACTCTTGCGAGACAACAATTCCAGGAATTTAGCGCATTGTGACGTCCCAAGGAGCGCGGACGTCAACATCGTGTGTTTTATCTCCTGTACTTAGGGAGACCACAAAAACATGAGTGAGTCATCTCTTTTCACACTTTCACTACCCATAGGGCCTCCAGAGTCCCAAATATAAGGATTTAAATGATTTAAAAGTTGATTTTTGCATAATATGGACCCTTCGCCCTGCCAAAACTGCCCTGTTCTGAACGCTCATTTTTTAGTGCCTGTCTCTTTAAATGCAAATAAGACACAGGGCCACTGAGGCTAACGGCAGCTAACAGCGGTTAGCATTTGGAAAAGCCATCATTTCCAACAATTCCAGGAATGTCTCATTGTGACGTAGCAATGAGTGCGGAAGTCAACATCGCATGTTTTATCTCCTGTACTTGCGGACCACAGAAACATGAGAATTTTCGCACTCTGCCTACTCATAGGGCATTGGTTCTCAAAGTGCGGCCCGCGGGTCAATGGCGGCCCGCAGAAACATTTCTGGCGGCCCACAATGAATTACAGTTGATAGTTTTAATCCAGGAGCTACTAAGCTTGTTAAATGTTTATTGGACCTTACTGGATACAGACTGGTCATTACAATTATTACTATTAATTAAAATAAATAAATTATTATTAACGGGATTTCTTTCTGTTTTTTTTTTTTTCCTTTGACGGCCTTCAGTCCAATGTTGGGTTCCTAAATTGGCCCTCAGGTATCAAAACTTTGAGAACCCCTGTCATAGGGCCTCCAGAGTCTCAAATATGAGTATTAAAATGATTAAAAAGTTGATTTTGCATTATATGTGCCTCTTTAACAGTCCCACCCCTAGTTGGACATGTACATATACTGACTTGGCACTAACTCCAAAATTGTTAGCGATTTGACGTTAATCACACGCTTGTGTTTGACCGTCGCGTCGCCGTTGTGTCAGCGTGCGTTTGAAGCAAAACAACACAACATCCATCACTGTTGCAGCTCAACGGCGTAAAGTACAACGCAACACAAACCATGCTGGCGCACAAGGCAATCAATCAAACTCCCCAAAGTGAAGGTGTGGAAACACCATCCACAGCGTGTAGGGGTGTGATTTTTGATTTGCATGTGAACACTTATTACACAATGAGGAGCCAGACTGGTTGTGGGGTGGGGGGGGGGACACAGCAATTTCAGAGCCGTTTGTCATATTCCCTACAGGGCAGAACCTAATACAAGTCACCCCCCTCCCACCCTGCAACAACACACCGCATCCAACGCTCAAAGAGCACAGCTCGGAGGCCTTCGGAGATGACTGAAGATGGCATTGGTGTCACTTGGCAGGCATTCACGGCCTCGACCGCACGGGGTGGAGACGCAAAAGAGAACGAGGAGCCCCAGGTACCGACCTCATTAGCAGATAAAAGCAACCTCTCCCCGTGAACCCTGACCCCGGAGGTTGCCATGGAGCCTTCCAGTCGAGTCATAGATGGAGCATGCTGGGATTGCTCTCAGCAGGGTGGAAACGAATATGGGCTGCTGGGAGAGTTGTTAAGAGCCGCTATCCACACACACACACACACACACACGCTCTCAAACATACAGTGTCCGTCCACATCACGCTCCCGTGAACCTGCTTGCGCTGGAGCTCATGTGCTGCCGCCCGCTCTTTTTTCGCCTCGGCGCTTTGTTCCTGTTCGGTCACAGTTAAGCTCATTAGGTCCCAAAGTTCACCTTTAAAGTGTGAGAGCAGAAAGAGGTGAAATAGTTGTGTTTATTTTTTTTTACACATTTGCCACTTTATTAGAAAGAGGACACCAAATAAAGCAGCTTCAGTGGTGCCCGGTGTGGTCCTGATGTTGTTGTTGTTATTGGTCCAGAGATGCTCTTAACTTTGCTGTAACAGGGCGGTGATTTGAGCTACCGTGAACTCGTCAGGTCAGTCTGACCTCTGACCTCTGGCATCGACAGAACTGCCACTCACTGGATATTCTCTCGTTTCCAGACCACTCTCTGTCAACGCTGTGTGCAAAGAATCCCGGTAGATCAGTAGATTGTGAAAAAAGTCACCTTTCTGCCCCATTGAGATGAGCTTCAGTAGGTCGTCTTGATCACGACTAAATACCTAAAATACCACGTGACTGGCTAATAACACATTAGCAGTTGAATGCCCGTACCTAATAAAGTGGCTAATGAATGTACATTTAAGCCCTAAATCCCAAAGAAAACCATGTTTGCTGCGTGAGACTTTTTTAGAGCATCTACACCATTGGCTCTTAAAGTGCGGCCCGGGGGCAAAATGGCGGCCCGCAGAAACATTTCTGGCGGCCCGCAATGAATTAGAGTTGATAGTTTTAATCCAGGAGCTACTAAGCTTGTTAAATGTTTATTGGACAATACTGGATACAGACCAATAAGTGTAAACTGTAGAACTGCAATCTGGTCATTAAAATTATTACAAATGGGATTTCTTGCTTTTTTCCCCCCTTTTTTTTCCTTTAGCGGCCCTCAGTCCAACGTTGGGTTCCTAAATTGGCCCTCAGGTATCAAAACTTTGAGAACCCCTGATCTAGTGTTGCATAAAACAGCCACTTTATTAGAAAGAGGACACCATATAAAGCGGCTTTAGTGGCACCTGGTGTGGTCCTGATGTTGTCGTTGGTCCAGAGATGCTCTTAACTTTGCTGAAACAGGGCGGTTATTTGAGCTACCGTTGCCTTCCTGTCACCGTGAACTCGTCAGGTCAGTGTCCTCTGACCTCTGGCATCAACAAGGCATTTTTTTGGCGCACAGAACTGCCAATCACTGGATGTTATCCCTTCTCCAGACCGTTCCCTGTCAACACTAGAAGTGGCTGTGTGAAAAGAATCCCAGTAGATCAGTAGCTTGTGAAAAACTCACCTTTCTGCCCCCATTAAAATGCTAAGTTTGAACTTCAGTAGGTCGTCTTGATCATGTCTAAATACCTAAAATACCATGTGACTGGTTGAATGCCCTAACCCTAACCCTGTGTGTGCGTGAGGACGTCTTATAGCAACGGCACTCAGGAACACAGGGCAACGGGATAGCATGCTAATGTATGATGCTAAAAGAAATGTTATGTTATACTTCCAGTGGACTCACACGTGTTTTAACAACACGACAAACCCTAACCTAATAAAGTTGAATGTACATTTAAGTCCTACATCCCAAAGAAAACCTTGCTAGCTCTTGGTTTGTGTTGCATAAAAAAACCTTGGTGGAAGGAAGACAGGGCAACGGGACTGCATGCTAAAAGGAATAAACAAGTCACGTTATACTTACAGTGGACTCACGCGTGTTTTACGACAAACCCTAACCTAATAAAGTGGCTAATGAATGTACATTTAAGTCCTAAATCCCAAAGACAACCTTGTATTTGCTGCCGTGAGACTCAAACTATTTTAGAGCCTCTACACAAACAAAACAAGCTAGCTCTTGGTTTGTGTTGCATCAAAAAAAACCTTAGAGGAAGATACACAGGGCAACGGGATAGCATGCAAATGTAGGATGCTACAGGGAATAAACTAGCCATGTTATATTTACAGTGGATATCACGCGTGTGTTTTAACAACAACGACAACAAACCCTAACCTAATAAAGTGGCTAATGAATGTACATTTAAGTCCTAAATCCCAAAGAAAACTGTGTGTTTGCTGCGTGAGACTCTACACAAACAAAACAAGCTAGCTCTTGGTTTGTGTTGCATAAAAAACATATTGAGTATGTTCCAGGGTCCATGTGCGTCTGTGTGTACTTGTGTGTTTGTGCGCGCGAGTGTGCGGTTGTTGGAGAATGAGCGGGGGGAAGTTATATCTTGGTCACGCTGACTGAGTTTTATAAGCTGTGGCTAACCCTGCTCCCCACAGCTGACTGAATATTAAATAAACAGAGCCAAGTGGCTGAAGTCAGTCCCCCCCCCCCATGGGGTCCCCACATCAGCCTTGTCTTATTCTTGGCAGCTGCAGAGAAGAGGGTGGACGGGTTTATGGGGTGGTGTTTCAGTGTAAGCGTACTGTACATTTAGGAAGAGGGAGGAGTCGTCCAAAACGGAGATGGAAGGGGAAAGTTGGAAGGAAAAACGAGGGCTGGTGTTTGCTGTGGGATTGAAAAAAAAAAAACGACCGGCAGCAGAAGGAGGAAGCAGCTCCATCACTCGCTCAGTGTTCTTGCGGTTTTGAGGAGATTTGGTTGGAATCTCTTCTCCCTCGACTTACATCGGAGAGTGAGAGTGAGACCACAAGACTTCACCCCTCATTAAAAATAACTGCTGGACATCTTTTCATCACGAGAGATGAAATTTTACGATGTTTCATATTGTGACTATAGCATTATAGGACACACGCGGGACCGTATCTATGTTCCCCGGGTCCTATGTTTCTCGGGTCCTATGTTCCCCGCTTTGTATGTGACTGGGGAACATACCCTTTCTCTAAAAAAGGGTCCTATGTTCCCCGCTGTTCACCCAAAGGGTCCTATGTTCCCAGCTTTGGAAGGACCCGGGGAACATTGGACCCTACCCCTTACCCTTACCCTAACCCTAACCCTTTACCCTGGAGCTCCACACACAGGCTTCCACAAAGTGGGGAACATAGGACCCGGGGATCATAGGTACGACCCCACACGCTTGCTTTTGAGGGTCAAACGTTTGGGGGTCACTTAGAAATGTCCTTATTTTTGAAGGGAAAAGCACTTTTTTCATTTAACATTAAATGAATCAGAAACACACTATACATTGTAAATTTGATAAACGAATGGAATACATACATAGGTGTATAGCGGCCCATTTTCAGTGTTCTGCTAATCTGCTAACCGCTAATCGCGGCTATTGGAGGATTAGGAAAACCCTCGAAAACCCCAAAGTTTGAAGGGCAAAATTATTATTATCAGTGCTGGGCATGTTAGCACGTTAATGGCGGTTAACGGCGTTAGCGGCATCAACGTTAACGCATGGCACGTTTCCATGAAGACGGACCCGGAAAAAGACGCGTCGTGTGTCCAGGCACTGTTTCTCAGTTAGCTCCGTTAACTGCGTTAGCTCCTTTAGCGCACCTACAGTCGAACTGGTGGGGTTGGTTCATTAAAACGGAATTACAAATAATGTGTTTGCTAATCGCGTTAGAAGGCTATTGGATGATTAGAAAACCTTACGTGTACCTGTGCACTGCGTATGTGTGCCTCTGTTTTTAGAGTTTAGCGTTACTTTAGAGACTCATTTTAACAATCGGGAGTCACGTAAACATGACTTCACGCTCGTCTTTTTCCACGTCATGGAAACGCGCCGTGCGTTAAAGTCAATAAATTCTAATCTTGTCAATGTCTCGACTATATTTTCTATTCATTTTGCAAAACTTTTGAGGAATAAAAGTCTGACTTTTCATGGAAAACGCCCAAAAATTCTATGTGTGACCCCAAACGGTTTTGAACGGTAGTGTACATGTCATTTGGGAACCCGAAGAAAACCCATATCAGAGGTGGACGAGATTCCACAAAGACGTGTTTATGTCAAACCTGAATTGGAACGGATAAACTTTTAGCGCTTTAAGGCACTCGTTCTTACAATTCCCCCGCACCTATATCTGATATCATAAATCACACCTGTGTGATTTTTTTCTCTCTGCCAGGACGAGTCAGAAAGTCTACTGCGTGAAAAGGCCTATATATAGCTGGAGGACTCGTCTCGTTCAATAACGGCAGGAAAAAAAAGGTGTAAATCACACACACATTAACAATGGCCAGATTCCAGTTCGCTCCTCCAGTTTCAGCTGGTTTTGTGCAAACTGACACACACTCAATGGTAAATGGACTGCATTTATGCACTCAAGGCCCTTAATGTTACAGTCAAACACTCATACAGTGCTTCTGCTGCATATATATGTGTTACACTGTGCCTGTCACTTCCATTCAGACACAGCCATCAGGAAAATAATATATTATTATTATCATCATCATCACACAGAATGGAACAACCTATCATCTGAGCCATAACAGCCAAGAATAAAACTAAACTTTCTTGTCCATATTGGACCATCATCTATTGCTTTATCCTCCATATGAGGGTCGCTGGTGCCAATCCCAGCCGACATAAGCCAAAATGCAGGTTATACGGAGACAAGCAACCTTCCAGATTTGGATTGCATTGCTTTAAAAGTCCAAAGTGTAAGACTAAGCGACATCTAGTGGTGAGACCGCAGATTGCACTGCACCAGGGAAGTCCGACGGTCTTTGTCTGTTGAAGTTTTTTTTATACATATTATGTGCTCCTGCATTGTCTAGTCGCTGTGTAATAGTTTTTGTTTCATTTTCGTAGCGTTTCAAAAAGTCATGTAAAATAACATGGTCGCGGTCCGCGGTTGCATTGCCACTGTTAGCAGCGAGACGCCATGTTTCTACGGGAGCCTGTAAGGACAAACGCGAGAGAACAAATCGAGCGCCGAGACGAGGCTGAGAGCGGATCTTTTTACGCGTTTAGAATGAAGGAACACGCGTATTTTACAGCGGATGAAGGAACACCAGTACCTGACCGTACGCCCGCACCACGGAGAAAGACGACGAGGACGACATTTGACCGTATACCGTAGCGCTGAGGGAAGGGAGGGGATTGAGCAGAAGAGCAGTTCTTTGTTGTAAATTTCAGCCTCTCCTCTAGATGTCACTATAAACTACTTACTTCACCTTTAAAGCTTATAGGTACACTACCGTTCAAAAGTTTGGGCTCACCTATACAATTTTTTCTGTGTTTTCCATTAAAAGTCACACTTTTATTCATCAAAAGAGTTGCAAAATGAATAGAAAATATAGTCAAGACATTGACAAGATTAGAAATAATGATTTTTATTCAAAATAAAACAGTTTTCAGCTGTGCTAACATCATTGCACAAGGGTTTTCTCATCATCCAATAGCCTTCTAACGTGATTAGCAAACACAATGTACCATTAGAACACTGGAAATGGGCCTCTATACACCTATGTACATATTCCATTAAAAACCAGACGTTTGCAGCTAGAATAGTCGTTTACCACATTAACAATGTATAGCGTGTATTTCTGATTCATTTAATGTTATATTCATTGAAAAAAGAAGTGCTTTTCCTTCAAAAAAAAAGGACATTTCTATGTGAGCCCAAACTTTTGAACGGTAGTGCATGTATTTTCAAGTTCTACCTCCTCGGTATTGCACTCTTGACTCTTTCTAGCCTCATCCAGACATCACCACTCTGGACATGTTTACTTCTTCTTCTGGGAACCCAAAACCAAACGTGAATTCACCCACTGCAGACAGTGAATGAAAAAGCGATTCGATATCACACACGTGTTTGATTTATTCCGCCTGCATGAACGCTATTGAGGATCTGAGGCAGGTCCGTGGGAGCCGTTTTCTTCCAACACCCTGCTCTGTACAAACACAGCTGTCAGTCTCGTGTCTCCTGTCACTGCCAGCTCCTGGGTTTTTATCCTCTCTCCTCCTCGGCTGTTTTGTGGATGTGGAACACTTTTGCTCACTCGCTGATTACACAGCAGAGAAAATAATATATATTGGGACGCGTCCCTGTGTTTACAGAGCAATCTGTGCCGGGAACTTACAACTGCTGCAAAAACCGCCGGCCATCTCTAATGACTCACACCAAAAAACCAGCTAAGCACATAGCGAGCGCTGAGCTAATTGAAGCCAGTGTCTGTGCTTTTTTTGTTTTTTTTTGATGAATCGTTGTCCTCTTCGTGTCCCTCCCTGCGCTCACACACACACACACACACACTCCCAACACTGCACTTTAGACCTCCCACAGAAGACTACAAACACACTTTGATATGCACTTGCAGACGCACACTCACTTTCACACACACACACCCACACACACTCACAACCTCAGCCGTCAGGTACCGAGGCTGCAGTCTGGGAAATGTCGTTTCATCTCGGACCGCAGGAAAGTGCAGCTCAGCTGGTTTTCAAAGGGGTGAAAGAGTGAGTGGAGAACAGAGGGTGAACGGAACAGTGAGAGGTTGAAGTTTGGCTCGCTAAAAAACTCTCAGTGGACTCTCCTCTCCTGCAGGTTGGCGTTTCCCCCCCCTCCTCCTCCTCGCTCTCCTTGTGTGGTCCAGAGCGTCAAGTCATTCCCAAACAATCGGCATTAATCCAGGGAGTGAGTGAGTGAGTGAGTGAGGGGCCTGGAGCACAACACTGCAAGACTGCAGAAGCACCTTCACCTTGGCCTGTACTGATGCATTGCTACACACACACACACACACACACACACACACACACACACACACACACACACACACACACACACACACACACACACACACACACACACACACACACACACACACACACACACACACACACACACACACACACACACACACACACACACACACACACACACACACACACACACACACACACACACACACACACACACACACACACACACACACACACACACACAACGCAGCCTTTCATCATGCACGGTAGTTTTTGGCAGCATCATCATCATCACACAGCACATCACAGACTGCTGCAAACGTGCCAGACGTCTTTTTAGAGCCTTCAGGTTCTAAAACCAGAGTGAAGAAGCAGATTTTCTGCACTTCAGCAGAACTCGTTTCTTAGCTTTTTTTTTTGTTGCGTAACTCAAAAAAGTAAATTCTCAAATCTTCACACACAGATTATACTCACTACGCCACGACACACAGGACACCTAATAAAGTGTTTGGGTTTTTCCCCCTGTAGGTCTTCATTGTGCTGAATTTTTATTTTTACTAGGTAACGGATAGGATTTATAAAGTAACTAAGTAAAATACTTGAGTCAATACGTACTCAAGTAAAATACAAAATCCTGATTTTAAATTGTACTTAAAAAAATACAAAATACACACAAAAAAGTATTCAATACAGTAACTTGAGTAAATTTTTAAAATTATTTCATTACTTTCCACCTCCAAGTTGAAACATATACATCATTGTTGTCTTAAGGGCGACAGCAATGACTTGACAACAAAAAGGAACACACTCCAAGAACTAACTGTTAACAGATCATTTTATTTATTTATTCAACCAGATTAAACCAGATTTACCCAAACTAAGACTATGCAATAAGATTTGACATGCGTGACCCAACCAAACACGACGTGCTTCCTCCTGTGCAGGAGAACACAGAAAAACAGAGTGACAGATCACACCTCTCCTTAAGTATAGACTCAGATCAGCGGCTACAGGTGATCTGAGTTGCTGTAATCAGTTTTCTCTGGACGGTAACAGAGGCTTTCCATCACAGCTGTGACCTGATAATCACAAGAATGAAGAAGGGGAAAAAAGGAGAAAAAAGAAGGAAAAAACTGTGTTTATATGCTTTTTTCTCTCAATAATAATAATAATAATAAAAATGATCATAATAAAAAAGTAAACACAATGGTTCCTCAATCCTGGACCCACTGCCCTGCATGTTCTCCAGAAGTTTCCTCGCTCCAACACCTGATTCACATAAACAGGTCGTTATCAGGCGTCTGCAGCTCCTGCTCATCATGAACCTGAGCAGTCTTTTAATAAAGAGCTCACATGCAACAACTGTTTTTTTTGTGTTTTGTTTTGTGGAATTAACTCATCGACAGCGATGTGGAGTTCAGGAGTGAGTACGTTTTTTCTGAATCCTTCTTCTTTTGTGCCCTGAACACCTGAGGCGTGCACAAACTGTCAGCTTGTTTAAATCAGGGTTAAAAACATTATTGTTTACTGCAGCTTTCTAATATTACCAATTTTAACCACTTTAACTTTCCTTTTTAATGATTTTAAAATAATGATTTTAAATTGCATTATTTTTTTTGCGCGATTTTAAGTTGTTTAATGTTTTAAATCATTGATTATTAATCTTAAATTGTTTAATGTTTAAATTGTTTTAATTTCTATAATTGATTATTTTATTGATTGTGTTTTAATTTCAAATGTATTTCCTGTTTGTAAAGCACTATGAATTGCCTTGTGTAAGAATGGCGCTGTACAAATAAATTCGCCTTGCCTTCCATTGATATGTGCTGTATTAATAGATTTTACTGTGATTTAGATGACATTTTTTCCCAGTTTTTCCAGTTCAGCAGTTTTGCTTTCTTTAGCGATAGTTAGGTAACGGTCTTGTGAGATGTTCAAATACAGTGTTGTGGTTATATCTTGCCAGAAGTTTTGGATTAGTGGAGCTGGAGCTCGATTGCAGCGAATCATCTGTTTGTGTTGAGGGTCCAAAAAGTGCAGGTGTCTGATTCATTTAGCCCTATTTTGTGCATTATTTCAGTTAAAAGTTTTAGGTTATGTAGTCCAAACAGAATACAGAATATCGGCATCTTAGACTTCACCTTCGTATGTATTTATGGAGTAAACAAACTTCATTACATTGCATGGAGTCTCTGTTTTGTCATTTTGCACAAATCCAGTTAGACTAAAAACTGCATTTTGTCCCCCTCCCCAATCCCTCCCTCGCACGAAGGTCCAAGCAGCTGGGATTAGCCGACGTCGTGTGCTGCGGGCCCTGGAATGTATATTCCTGGCAGTGCTCGGGCTAAATTGCTGCAATCAGCCATTACTCTAATTCAGTCGTTTACCTGACTTTACACATTCATCACTTTCATAGAATCCGAGGCACACAGATGATGAATTGGACTGTTTTTTACCCCCCTCCTCTCCTCTGAGCCCGAAAAACATGTCTCACCAGGGGAGCAAACTGCCCCCCCCCCGGCCCCTTACAGACTAATCACCGGCTCTGACCGGCCATTAGTCAGTCAGTTCAGACACCACGTCCGGTACCAGGACCCCTCCTCACCTCGCTCCCCAGCAAACAGGCAAGAAGGCGGGGGTCCTGCTGGGAGGTTGGGAGGACGGAGCCGTGGCGAGGAACCAGGTCACTTGCTCCGTTACAGCCATTACTGTAATTATACTTGGCACTGGTAATTGTTTTTGGGTGGGCCTAAAGAGGAAAAAGGGGGGGGGGGGGGGCAGAAGGAAGACGGAAAAAAGGTGGAAGGAGGTTTGGGCGTGGAGACGCGGTGGGGTGAGCGGGTGATGCTGCTCTGCTCGGCGGGATTGAGTTGTCGGCCCGCGTTATGATTAGGAGGCACAGATGCGGCCATGTGAGAAATGAATTTCATGCCTGTTGATTCTGCGATTTTCTCCTGGAATGTGGGGCTTCACTGCAGAGACAGAGACGGGAGGACGGACGCTAGCTCTTTGTCCTCTGACTCGCAGAGGGGATAAAAAGACAGTGAGGAAAAAAGCTCAAGGAAATGCTTTGTTTTTACTTATAGAAAGTAAGGAAGCTGTGGTCATCGTACATAGTTGATCTTCTTCGTTTGCGTTGTAAGCTTCTGCTTTGCAAACATCGTAGCACATGATGCTAATTTTACAGCTTCAGAGTCCTTGTGATGCTTATATGTCTTGTTGCGGCGAGATTGGGGGCTGCCCTCTATTGCCCCCTACTGTTTATTTTGTGCAAAAGCAGCCTTGCAAGATCCAGGAGGTATCGCGAGCGTCTCAGGGTCTCGCGAACGTATTCTCATCAAGGGTACGTATGGAAACGTACGAAAAAGTGTGTACCCCGTTTTTCGTGCATTATTCTACGAAAATCCAACGACAAGAGCGCTTCAGTTAAGAAAGAAATCTGAAGTGCGAGTGAAGCGTGAGTGCGCATGCATTCGGTAAAATGCATTGTCTTCCGTTTCGCAGTTATTTCGCCGATTTTCGGGTCTTTACCTCCCGTTATGGTTACTGTCAGGGCTGGGGGGATATAGCGAATTGTCACGTGACCGCGGCTCTGTGGTGAAAATTACGCGCAAAAGCATACGAAAACACCGTGCATTACTTTTCGTAGCTTTCAGTACGAAACGGCTGCCTCTATTGCCCCCTACTGTCTGTTTGTGGAAAAGCAGCCTTGCAAGATCAGGGAGGTATCGCAAAAAATCTCAGGGTCTCGCAAGAAACACAAATTGCTTTACGGCACGACAGATCTACACACACACACCCTAACCATGTACCGACTATAAGATAACAACGTATTCTCATCAAGGGCTCGTATGAAAACGTACGAAATAGTATGTACCACGTTTTTCGTGCATTATCCTACGAATATTGTAGGGTTAGGGGATATAGCGCATCGTCACATGACCCCGGCTCCGAAAGCATACGAAAACATCGTGCATTAGTTTCCGTAGCTTTCAGTACGAATCTTTTGCGAATGTCTTGTTGCGGCGACATTGGGAGCTGCCTCTATTGCCCCCTACTGTCTGTTTGTGGAAAAGCAGCCTTGCAAGATCAGGGCGGTATCGCAAAGTCTCGGGGTTCGCAGGAGGAACAAAATAGCGCCAAATCATAGCATAGCATGGCACTGTACATACATAGACAACATCATGCAGAGCAATGAAACCCAACAATTCACACAATGAGCAAACCCTATCGAGGCACAGTGACAGAACCAGACTCAAAGATGTGCGGGCCATCTGCCTAGACAGGTTGGGGTGAAAGGAAAAACGGGGGATAGAGACAAAAGAAAGAGACCAGGAGCAGATTGGGCACCCACAAGTACGGATAAGCGAGGATAAAGTGGTAGACGATGGATGGACGGATGTTATAAATACATGTAGGTACTCCTACAAAACTGTAGGGGGAGCTCTTCTTGTTGCAAGAAATCTTATTCTAACGCCATGACAACCGAGCAAAGACACACAAAGTGTATACAAACCTCCCAAAATGTTACACCCTCACCCTTTCACCTTTTCATCATCGATGGTTTTAAGCGTAAGATTAAACTCCACTTTTTGCACATTACACTTCTTTTAATTTTAAGATGTCAGACACAAAGAACACAGCGTTGTCATGGCAATAAAATGTTTGTGTCCGTGCACACAGACGCGGGGAGGAGGAGGAGGAGGAGGAGGAGGAGGAGGCTGCTGCCTGTCGCAACCGAGCAGCCGACGTCACATAAATTATTCCCCCGGTGTTTTTGCAGGGCTGCGTCAGTTTGGGATTGAAAAAGGCTGCGTCTGGAGAAAAAGGTCGGGAGGAGGCACGAAGATGATGATGATGATGATGATGATGATGATGATGATGCATCCTCTCGCTGTGGGAACAACAGCGTCCCTATGTGTACACTCCTCTCCCTTTTTGACTCCCTATGTGAGCACATGTTTTCCATTTGTGTTTGGAGTGTCAGCGGATTGTGCGACACAAGGGGAGAGCAGAGTGTGTGTGTGTGTGTGTGTGTGTGTGTGTGTGTGTGTGTGTGTGTGTGTGTGTGTGTGTGTGTGTGTGTGTGTGTGTGTGTTTACTCTGCTTGTGGACACTACAGCCTGTAGCCAACTGCCAACCTGCCATCACACCAGCACTCATTACTCTGAGGTTGAACACACACACACCGCAGGATTTCCTTGGGACCAGACTCAAAATATTGGGGGCGATGCGGTCCAAGTGGACGCCGTTACACACAACAGGGTTCAGATGCATTTGACCCGCGATGAAGCCGTGATTGTTATTATCCAACGTGAAAGCAACACAAACATTGGACATGGAAAAACAATCCAAACGGGAGACGGGAGCAGTTCATCTTCGGGCTTCAGTGAAAAGCAATTAAGACGCTTCCAGTTGTAACTGATTACGCTTAATTTCCAGTTCTAAACGCAGCGGTGTTGAAATAAATGATGCTTGTAATGATTTGTCCTGACCAGTAGAACCAGAGCGTAGAGCATTGGTTCTCAAAGTGCGGCCCGGGAGCCAATGGCGGCCCGCAGAAACATTTCTGGCGGCCCGCAATGAATTACAGTTGATAGTTTTAATCCAGGAGCTACTAAGCTTGTTAAATGTTTATTGGACATTACTGGATACAGACCAATAAGTGTAAACAAAAATACTGGATATTTATCTGGTTTCTATATGGTGAATTTTAGTGTATTATTGGGTTATAAGCTGGTAATAAGCAGGTAGCTACAGCCCCCAATTACTAGCTATTTACCCAGTAAATATATGGTAACAGAAATGTGTTACTTGGTAAATTATAAAGCGTTATTATATTAATGCTTAAATTACATTATATTAACGCTTATATTACTTAACGCTAAACTGTAGAACTGCAATCTGGTCATTAAAATTATTACAAAAGGGATTTCTTTGGTTTTTTTTTCCTTTGGCCGCCCTCAGTCCAATGTTGGGTTCCTAAATTGGCCCTCAGGTATCAAAACTTTGAGAACCCCTGGGACAATGGGAATGAAATTGGCAAAAGAACACAAAATGTGTAATTTTTAAGTATGACAACAAAGGAGAGTCCAAAGGAGAATGCAATGCTGGGTGTCCTCGACTTTATTATTGTGTATTTTTCCTTCTTTTTCCTATCACTAAATTAATTGATGCATTGAACACCATTCAGGCTTCACACCCAATATACACTGAATCATATAAATGAATCATTAATACACTCTAAACATTGTTAATGTGGTAAACAACTATTCTAGCTGCAAACGTCTGATTTCAGGTGTACAGAGGCCCATTTCCAGTGTTCTAATGGTACATTGTGTTTGCTAATGGTGTTAGAAGGCTATTGGATGATTAGAAAACCCTTGAAAACCCTTGTGCAATGATGTTAGCACAGCTGAAAACAGTTTTGTTGGTTCCTAAAAACCATTATTTCTAATCTTGTCAACATCTTGGCTATTATTTTCTATTCATTTTGCAACTCTTTTTGATGAATAAAAGTGTGACTTTTAATGGAAAACTCAACAAAAATTGTGAAAGGTGAGCCCAAACTTTTGAACGGTAGCGTAAAGCCAGATCATTATACTGTGTACCATGGTTCCATTTGGTACAACACCTGTGGTTAACAGTTCTTTGACTTACTGTACAGTGCAGATTTACTCGTATACTTAAGATACAGACATTAAAGCGGACCAAGACCGGAAGTTCCAATTAACGCTGTTTTTTTAGCGTGTATCTGCGTCATTACTTTGTTTAAGAAGCCCTGAAAACAAACAGTTCAGCCACTGCTGAGAACGCTGTGTTTTACTGTAATCTCGGGCTCAGCGAGATCTCTGAAAAAACCCCGTCCGGTTACGTAAACCCCGGCTCTCCGGTGAGAGTTGAGTCTGAAATATCGCGGCTGGGAAACAGCGTCAGAAAAGAGGATTTCTCTCGGCTCGTTTACAGCAACTAGGAGGTTTTTGACCATAAAAACAAGTTAATGTATGTAAGTAGACCTCCATAACTAACTAATATATGTGCAACAGGACCACTCTATGTGAGCTTTAATACATAATATTTGGACACGGAATAAATACTATATTATAGCAAGTGGAATAATATACCATATTCACTTTATTACCTGGGCACCAAAAAGCTTTTCAGTTTAGTCTTCTGCACCAAGGAGGTACTTTCAGATTTATATAATCTCGATTCAGTGTTGGTTCTTTGGCAATAAATTGTTTTTTTGGTATGAGAGCCCTGCAGCCCCTTTTTTTTTATAAGAACACTGTACATTGGAGACGTGTTGGCAACGAAGTTTAGCAACGCTAACAAGCTCAAACTTGATGGCGTTGGAGAGCCAAATGCATTTTTTCATCAACCTGCAAACCCCCAAAGGTAATGACTTTTTTATTGGCGCATAAAACAGTCCTAAGAATTTATATAGTCTTGACGGCAAGATGTTGTTTTTTGCTGTCGTCCACTCCTGGTCCGGTCGGTCCAGCCTGAGCCGCGGCTGCCAGAGCGAGAGTGAGGTAACTGGGTGTCAAAGTGAGACACAGCGTCGTGTATGTGCACCGGGGCGAGGACATCAGCTCATGGAAAACAAAACACAGCTCTGTCCTTGTGCAGAGCCGGACGGTTGCGTAAAAACCTTTTAGCGGCCTGTGTCGGAAACAAGTCGCCAGTCTGCACTTGGCTGTGTGAGAACGACGCACAGGTGTAGATCACAGCTCGTGTGTGTGTGTGTGTGTGTGTGCCTCTCCCGCTGTGTTTGTTAATGAAGGAGTCTAATTGGATTTTTTGGGTTGGTGCGGAGGGCATTCAAGAGAAGGCGGGGCCCGGTCCGAACCCCCTGAGGAGACAGGAGATGATGTGGGGTGCGAGGGGGGGGGGGAAACCTGCATGGCTGGATTACCACTGTGCCGCTTTCTTGGCGGCTCTGTCTTCCCAAGGTCAGGGATTATTGTTTGTGTGAGCGAGCACGAGAGTTTCAGGAGTTCAGCTTGTTAAGATAAAGGTGCCAGGTCATGTGTGGCTAAATAAATTCTGCCTCGGAACACAAATGTTAAAGGGATAATCTGGCCCGGGTCAGCCGGGGGCCCTTTCAATCCATGACGGGGGCCGTGAACTTGGGAAAAGTAAAAAAAAAAGTGGAATTTTTTCCGGGCACGCTGACAGGAAGAAAATTTGACCTTTCCTATGTCCTGTCTCGCGCAGCCTGTTCAGCGGCTGGGATCGTCGTTCCACACGGACCGCTTTAGCAGACGCACATCCAGATTTAAGCTAGCGCAACACCAGAGACGGAGAGTGAAACAGCCCATAAAAGGCAGAACATTTCTAAAATGTGTGATCATTTAACGCATCCGGTTGCTAGCGCTAACGTAAACATTGATGCTGATTTATTGTAGCTATCAAATCTTTTTGTAATCGAGCGTTCTACCGATTATTCCACCATTAATCAAGTAATCGGATTTAAAAAAAATAAAGAAATAAATGAATAATTAAATAATAATAATAATTTTACTTTTCACGTCCTCGGAAAATACTTGGTCAAATACTCGAAACACAAAAATATTCGATACCTGCAGCCTTACTCCATACGTATAAAACACTAATGGCACTGATGGAAACTCACCTTACACTCTTAGAAATAAGGGTTCCAAAGGGCTGAGGTTCTACCTGGAACCATTTGCTTCTGAAAAACCCTTTCCAGAGGAGTTTTTCAAGGGTTCTTGGTAACACTAATTGTTCCAGTAAGAACCATTTTGATCCAGAGAACCCTTTAAAACACCTTTTCTGAATAAGGGGTTTTAAAAGGGTCTAGGTGGAACCTTTATAAAAAGGGTTCTCCTATGAGGACAAGCTGAAGAACCTTATATGGTCCTAGTTTCTAAGAGTGTACTTACATACTGTTAATTCAGTTTCCTGTTCAATGAACGGACTGAATGAAAAATGCTGCTAGGATATGGCTCCACAACGGTAGAAGTAGAGGAGGGCGTTTCTGCTGCGTTTTTTCCCCCCTAACAACAAAAGCAGTCAAACAGAGGGAGACATGCAGTGAGGGTGAATACAGAGTCGCTGTCCCTCTCACTCCTTCCCACCCTCCCCCGGTTACTTCTCCCTCCGCTAAGCCATTGTCCGATGTCCCCTGAACTCCCCGTCTTCCGGCTGGGACGGGAGTGGTTCCCGATAGACCCCAAACAGGATTAGGGGGCAGCCGCGGCTCTGGTCATTCTCTGTGGATTTGGGAGTGTTACTGCAGCTTGACTGCTCTATGGTACTTTAATTACCCTGCCACCAGGGGGCCTCAGAGTGGCCCAGTGGGTAACAAGCATGGAGCGGGGTGAAAGGCATCCATCTTTACATGGGAATAATCCCCGAGCTGCTCTCATCAGGTCAACTAGTGCTAAGCACGAACAACAATATTTTTTTTTAACCCTGACTGCTGAACATTAGCAGTGCGCTAACGTTTGTAAAATATTAGAATAAGGAGCAGTTCCAATATTGTTCTGCAGCCAAGAGAATTAAAAAATTCAAAAATGTTGACTTCCTGTTGAGTTGAGGCCATAGTTGCGGTCGACTTATTTGTTCGTCTTGGTCGATAACATCTTCTCACCAAGTTACGGGAGATTCTGTGGAACTCAATGTATGCCGAAGTCATAGGGCACTTCCTGTTTTGTAGCAAATGTTTGAAATTCGCCAAAAAACGGTGGGGGTTGCCGTGGTCACACCGTTTTGAATCTGCCAAACCTTTGTGTCTAGTACAAATTGCCACATTTTTTATGTCCGTACAACAAATGCGCTCGGACGAGTTCGCTCATTTATGTAGAATGCAAATTGCCAAATTGGACGCCAAAATTCAAAATGGCTGAGGTCCCTTTTAAGGTGAGGCCATAGTTACAATTGACTTTTTTGTTTGTCTTGGTCTATAACATCTTCTTACCAAATTTTGGGAAATTCGATCAAACTAATTTTGCCTAGGTTTTCACCTTAGGAGGCGCTTTAGAGCCCTTGAGCAACGCAGGGGTTCGGGATACATGCCAATATCGTATTTTCGGCAGACTTGACCTCCATGGCAAGTCAACATATGCCGAAGTCACAGGGCACTTCCGGTTTTGGGCGGATGTTTGAAATTCGCCCAAAACGGCGAGGGTTGCTGGTTGGTGAAACTAATTTAGCCTATGTTTTCACCTTAGGAGGCGCTATAGAGCCCTTGAGCAACGTAAGGGTTCGGGACCTGCGTAATTGTGTCACATCACAGTTATTAGCACGTCAAACACATTTAAATGTAAATTGTGTGGCAGATGTGAACAGAAACCAAAAGCATGCATCATATTTAGTCACTCCTAATTATTAACAAATGACCAAGAACCACAATGATGCGTATAAAGGACGATTCTCCATTGTTTCCAAAAAATAAAATATAATATAGAAAGTAAAGCCATTTATCGTGAGCATACAAACCAATCCACCATACGACTTTCTTATGCAGTACATACAGTAAGAACAAAAACGCTAAATCACCTTGCGTACATTTACAAGTCAGTACATACAAGTTCTTTGTCGATCTGTTGTTCAAGGTCAAGCTTGACCATCTCGTAGTGTTTTTCTGGGCTCTGCTGCTGCTGCTGCACCTGCTAATGATCGACAGACTTCAGCTGTAAAAATACAACAATAATAAACCGATCTTTATGACTTTCACTTTATGCATTATTTGCACTGACACCAAGAGACCGTGTAGGTCACGGACTCGGATGCCAAGGTGTAATCATATTATTAACATATACCGTGTTAGCTATAATGTTTTGCATGTCATGGATGCTAAAAAAAATACAAGTTGTGGTGAAAATGCCAGAGAGTGGAAGGCAAAAAAAAATGTAGTTCAGACTTTAAAATGCCAACATCTGGCTCAGTGACTGTTTGTGAGTGTGTGTGTGTGTGATGGCAGATACAGTGAAAGTGTGTGTGAGAGCTGAGTCTGCAGAGATGGAGGGGAGGGGAGGGGGGGGAGCACGGACACAGACAAAGGTAAGCCTGTGCGCCCCCTCTCACTGACGACCTGTGGAAAATTCCCCCGTCGGTGTAGAGCCAAGATGCCTGGCCGTGCATGCGCCGTGGGACCGCACCAAGAATCTGAGAGGCAGGCGAGACCCGGAGAGCCAGGGGTTGTCATCTTAAATATGCAGATTTCTCTTGCGTCGATAAAAGTCACGGTAAATCCGAGGTGCGACCAACAAGCGACAAGCTCTTTTGATTGCTACAAACATTTCATAGATTCCATGACATGGTTCCAGTCGTGGGTCACGCAGTCATGATAGGGCCCTCGCATCCAGATGCAAGCGTCCCCAAACAAGGTGGGGTGTGCAGCAGTTCCCTGACTGGACTTGTGAATCTGCAAACCTGATGTGTGCCACTCATTCACTTAGGTTGCAAATGGCCAAACCCTAACCCTAACACTAACCCTAACTGGACACAAAAATTAAAAAAGGTTGACTTCCTGTTGAGTTGAGGCCATAGTTACGGTCGACTTTTTTGTTTGTCTTGGTCGATAACATCTTCCCACCAAGTTTCTGGAAATTCTGTGGAACTCAATGTTTGCCGAAGTCATAGGGCACTTCCTGTTTTGTGGCGAATGTTTGAAATTCGCCCAAAACAGCAAGGGTTGGTGCAAACCGCCAAAATGGACAGCAAAATTAAAAATGGCTGAGTCCCTGTTGAGCTGAGGCCATGGTTACGGTCGACTTTTTTGTTCGTCTTGGTCTATAACATCTTCCCACCAATTTTCGAGTAATTCGGTTAAACTAATTTTGCCTATGCTTTCACCTTAGGAGGCGCTATAGAGACCTTGAGCAACACACGGGTTTGGGACCTACGCCAATATCGCATTTTTGCCAGACTTGACCTCCATGGCAAGTTTCTGGAGTTTTTATGCATGTTAACCCCCCCGAAAATGACCGGAAAGCCATTGATATAATAATAATCTGAAGGATAACAATAGATGGAGCCGTTCGTGGCTCGGGCCCTAATAACTGAAGAGTTAGGCATGAAGAATGTCAATATTATGTGTCCTGCCATAGGTTGTCTACAGTATTTGCACCTTCATTGTCGCGCTTATCGCTCGCTGTTGACAAAAATCTCTGTCTGCTCATTTAAAACGGCCCAAAACACACAGTTATACTCCTCTCTGGCTTATTTAAGACAGCTGTCCTCAGGCACTTCACCTGGCTCTCTGGCCCCCAAGGTGTCAACGTGGACCAGGTGTCCCGTTCTACCCTTCACGTCTCCGGTGAGACACGTCTGACCTTCAGACGGTTGCCAAAACACCTCGCCCCACCTGCACTGGAGGGCTGCAATTCCTCCAAACCTCCAAACCTCTCTGTCTGGAATACATGCCGGAGTGACCGCGAACTTCCGGGAATGGAACGGCGTGAATATGCAGCTCGGCTAACGAGTGTGAGTTACTGCCCGGGACGGACATTAACAAGCAATGAGCACAGTCTTCTTTGACAGCGAGATCGAGCTTTGGTGGCTGTAAGGACAATGGTGAAATTCCCTTTTCCACTCTTTCTACGATGCCACTAAAGACCAGAGAAACATGTCTGTAGAATAGTGATCAGGTACACTGAAAAAAGTGTAACATGCAGTTGTTAATTCAAACTAATAACTGCCATTTAAAACAGGATAAAATGATTGATTTGATTGTGAAACTCGTTCTTTTTGCATTTAGAGACATCAAGTTTGATTTATACTGACCTAAATATAACAACGTTTTAGATTTCTCTCAATTTGTGTTTTTTTGCGGATATCGTTTATGTCCTGGGTGGGTTTCGTCCAAAAATAAACGGCAGTAGCGAAGTAGTTGCTGAGAATTCAAATGTTACTGTTTTGTTGTTGTCAAAATTGCAAAGACTAGCCCAATTTATGCTGGCTGGCTAGCTAGCTAGCTTTGGCGGTGGCTAGCTAGAAAATCATTTGGATCAAGGCAAAGGATTAGAATAATGGTCAGGTACACTGAAAAAAGTGTAACATGCAGTTGTTCATTCAAGCTAATAACTGCCATTTAAAACAGGATAAAATGATTGATTTGATTGTGAAACTCGTTCTTTTTGCATTTAGAGACATCAAGTTTGATTTATATTGAACTAAATATACGTCTAAAGGACCAAAACAAAGTTTTTGAATTCTCTCAATTTGTGTATTTTTTTTCCGCGGATAACGTTTACGTCCTCGGTGGGTTTTGTCCTAAAATAAACCTAAGTAGCAAAGCAGTTTCTGATAATTAAAATTTTAATGTTTTGTGTTGTCAAAATTGCAAAGAGTAGCCCAATTTAAGCTGGCTCGCTAGCTAGCTAGCTTTGGTGGGGGCTAGCTAGAAAATCACTTGGATCAAGGCAAACAGCAATCAGGTATACTGAAAAAAAGTATGCCTGACAAACCAATAACTGCCATTTAAAACATGATACAATTATTGATTTGACTGTGAAACTCATTCTTTTTGCATTTAGAGACATTATACTGAAATAAATATAGCTAACTAGCTTTGGCTAGAAAATCGTTTGGATCAAGGCAAAGAATTAAGGTTGAGTTATTGTTTACACCAACATAAAATAATCAGGTCAATCAAGAAGTAACTCAGTTTGAAGTCAAATATTTTAGACGTGATATCCGGACATACATCAGTACTTCAGTGTACTGCTGTATTCCCTGTGTTGTCCAGGGTGCAGAGAGGAAATTGTCCCATCTGCCAAGCCTCCATGGATTCTGTCAGAGGCTCCACTGGGGCGACTGAGCCTCCTTCAATCAGACCCAGGAGCCGCCATGGACGCTTGCATCTGGTCCTGCTTAGGGGGCAGCAGAGGCCCCCCATGCCTCTTCTGACTAGCGCAACAACGTTTTAGCGAGGCTCTGCAGAGGGGTGGCGCTATAAGACAAACTGCTGGGTTCGCGTGACCAAAAGCATGGCATGAAAACAGCCAGGGTTCGGAGGAAACACATGCGTAAATACGTAAACAAACACCCGTATGGAGACGTGCGCGCACAAAATGGAGGAAGGAGAAAAGGTCAGCGCTGCCTTGCAAACCCACCCCTTATAGACATTCCTTTCCTTGAGCACCTGCACTCACTTAATATTTTGGCAGGAGTGAAACAGTTTCTCCGCTCAGTGCCTGTCATGTTTGTTCACTGAAGGAAACAAGTTTGGTTTTAATTAGAGCCGCGGCCAAGAGCTGAGGTAATTGCCACTCTCTATGCCTCGCTTTCTTTCTTTTTTTAAAAAAATAATGTCTTTTTCTCTCTTTTGTTGCCTCATGCACTTCAAAACAGAGCAGAGGAGGCGTTCACTGTCGTCCCTGACATCAGACTTACAGTATATATGACAACGAACAATAATCATTTGGATAATTGTGTTTATTTAAACCAACCCCACTATCTTCACGTCTGTCTCTGTGGTTGCTTTTGGCCCGGAACAACTTTTTGTCTACCTCGACTCTCCAACATGACCCCCCCCCCCCCCCACCTGTAACCCAGCTGCAGTTTTGTGCAGCTCATGAAAATTCCCACCAAATTATTCTGAGATACACCAACATCTGCTGAACCCCCCCCCCCCCTCCCCTTCTCCTCACTGCACACACAGATACACAGTCCAACACAAATGAACATATAAAAGGTTAAGTGTCAGCGGTGCAGACACATGTTAGCGTAGCTGCAGCGGCCAAGGAAGCTCGACTCAAAGTGAGAGAGTAGAATTAATAGCAGATTTTTGAAAAACAATGCTCTGGAGTCTGCTAGGTCGTTTTCACACCTAATCGTCTCCGCTATACCCTCCCACACTTTCGCACTTTAGTGAAACGAACCGAACCTTTTGAATAAGGTAATTCCCCTCCTGGCCTGAGGCGGCGCTGCGTCAAGAATGACTGAAGGAGAAGACGAGACGAACAATGAACAAGAAAACTCGCTCATCTGCATAAAATCCTACGGTTTTTACATGAACATACGACACATATGCACAGCAACATTGTTGGTTTGTTTGGTTGTGGTTACCCACAATGCCCTGCGTTGTAGTCCGCTTCCTGCATTTGGTTCACTTGAGGCAAACCGAGACCTACGTAGGCGGAAACAGAGTTCCCTTCTTTGGTGCGGAACCAGAGTTCGCTTCTTTGGTGCGGAACCAGAGTTCACTTCTTTGGTGCGGAACCAGAGTTTGCTTCTTTGGTACAGACCAGGCTTTGCTTCTTTGGTGTGGAACCAGAGTTTGCTTCTTTGGTGCAGAACCAGAGTTCGCTTCTTTGGTGCAGAACCAGAGTTTGTTTCTTTGGTACGGAACCAGAGTTCGCTTCTTTGGTACGGACCAGGCTTTGCTTCTTTGGTGCGAACCAGAGTTCGTTTCTTTGGTACGGAACCAGAGTTCGCTTCTTTGGTGCAGAACCAGAGTTCGCTTCTTTGGTGAAGAACCAGGCTTTGCTTCCTTGGTGCGACCCAGAGTTTGTTTCTTTGGTACGGAACCAGAGTTTGCTTCTTTGGTGCAGAACCAGAGTTCGCTTCTTTAGTGCAGAACCAGAGTTTGTTTCTTTGGTGCAGAACCAGAGTTTGCTTCTTTGGTACGGAGATTGGTTGGTTTGTTTGGTTGTGTTTACCCACAATGCCCTGCATTGTAGTCCACTTCCTGCATTTGGTTCACCTGAAGCGAACCAAGACCTACGTTTTTAGGCAGAACCTAGGCAGAGTTCGCTTCTTTGGCGTGGACCAGAGTTTGGTTGCGCATTCAAAATAAAATCGGATTCAAATTAGAAGGCGCTGGTGTGAATGCACCCAGTGTTCCTTTGTGTGAACACCTGAGTCAAATTTGGTGAACCTGGGTGCAGAAATGAGCAGTGATTTGCCAGCGTCAATATGGCAGTTATTTAGAACGTCTGTCATCACGTCATTAAAAAGTAAAAAGTGAGTCATGTGACAGTTAGAGCAACACTGGGTGGCGTGTGCTTACGTTTTGATACATATGGAGGTTTTAGGACAAATAAAATATTATTAGACTTTTGCTGGCATTGAGGGCTATGTCCAATGTTACCACATACACACCCATTATAAAATCTGACATAAAATCTGATCATTTGATTTTATAAAAGCTATCAAAAATACTCAAAAACCAAGTTTTGAGACCTGTGTGACCTGAACGCAACATCTCTTTTTATGTAAGTACGTGAATCAGGAAGTACAGCTTCAGCTTTCAGTCCAAAGTCTTTCACTCCAGATTAAGAATAATGCCTTTTAAACACATTTCGATGACATTTTCTGAGGATGAATAGAATCTGAGCGACCTTGGTGGAAGAGCGTTATCATTTGTTTTCCAGCATGTGATGGAACACAAACTGTCCTTCACCTGCTTGTGAATGTGCAGAGCTTGGAATGGTTGACAGCCTCGACGTCCTTCACGCATCACAACGTGAAGTGGCTGAGTGGTTGAATGGTAAATGAATAAAAATATAAAAGTGGATGCACTACAGGGCCTCAAACAACGTGAGAGCACATGCAGAGACTTTTAGTTTGAAGGGCTTTTAGTTTGATTTGCACCAGCAGGGGATGGACTGGAGCCTGCTCAGTCTCTCTCTCCATGTGAGCCCCCGAGGACCCATCAAAGATGAGATGCCACGATGCTGATTCACTTTTTATGACAAGAAGTTATTCATTACTCAAGGACCAATGAATTGAGTTGGTGTGGAACCAGAGTTCGCTTCTTTGGTGCGGACCAGAGATCCCTTCTTTGGCGCGGAACCAGAGTTTGTTTCTTTGGTACGGACCAGAGATCCCTTCTTTGGTGCGGAACCAGAGTTTGCTTATTTGGTACGGACCAGAGATCCCTTCTTTGGTGCGGCACCAGAGTTTGCTTCTTTGGTCCTGACCAGAGAATCCTTCTTTGGCACGGAACCAGAGTTTGCTTCTTTGGTACAGACCAGTGTTCGCTTCTTTGATACAGACCAGAGTTTGCTTCTTTGGTACGGACCAGAGATCCCTTCTTTGGCACGGAACCAGAGTTTGCTTCTTTGGTACGGACCAGAGATCCCTTCTTTGGCACGGAACCAGAGTTTGCTTCTTTGGTACAGACCAGTGTTCGCTTCCTTGGTACAGACCAGAGTTTGCTTCTTTGGTACGGACCAGAGATCCCTTCTTTGGCGCGGAAAAAGAGTTTGCTTCTTTGGTACAGACCAGAGATCCCTTCTTTGGTGCGGAACCAGAGTTCACTTCTTTGGTACAGACCAGAGTTCGCTTCTTTGGCACAGATCAGGTTTGCTTCTTTGGCACGGATCAGAGTTTGCTTCTTTGGCGCGGAACCAGAGATCACATCTTTATTGTGGACCAGTTGCGTCTTTCTTAGTTTGAAGGGCTTTTAGTTTGATTTGCACCACCAAGGGATGGACTGGAGCCTGCTCAGTCTCTCGCTCTCCATGTGAGCCCCCGAGGACCCATCAAAGATGAGATGCCACGATGCTGATTCACTTCTTTGAAAAAAAGAAGTTATTCATTGCTCAAGGATATAAAGACAATTGAATTACGTTGCTGGAACAGCGCAGTGTGAACTGAGATTTGAGAGAAAAGACAAATGGAGGCGGTCGTCCGATCCTTTTGATTTGCCTGAGGCCACTTCCTGTCGTTCTCTCTGATCAGTTCTGTGTCCAGATGAAAAACAGAACTGTTTTCCAAGTCAAGGTTGCGGAAATTCCCCGAGATTTCTTCAAAAGGCTTTATGTGAAAAGGTGAAATCCGGAGTTTTATTTTGGGGGGGGGGGGGGGCGTAATTGTGGTCAGGTGTGTGAGATGAGATTTGAAAAGTGCTCAAATTTCACATTCATAATTTGTTCTCGGCGTATCTAAACGCTTACCTTTGGTGCAGCTCAGGTGCATAAGAATCGTACAGCAGTGGTTCGGTAAACGAGTGAAGTCATGGTTGTTTGTTTGGCTGGGTTAAGTTTCTCTGGGCATTTTAACAATGTTTTTCTCTGTGATTATGGGTCTCCGTTGGAATTTATTGCGACCTCTGTGAATCCGAGCCGACGACAGCTGCTTTCCATCACGACGGAGAAACGCTTTATACAAACTTTATACAACTGACTTTCCGACGTATACGTTTATCTGCAACTCCGAAACTATACAATATAGACCAACGCTTATATAAAACACTGTCAGTGTGGCGGAGAAAACATCTACTGTACGTAAAACACTCGCTGTCGTTGGCAGTAAAACAGACTCTCTTGTATTTATTCATCCATCTGCAAACACTTTACTCTCTAAGCTCCTAATTTATTGAATGTGTCCCTATCTTTAAGATGTTTATTTTATTTAAAAGGGCCAATGCTGAATGAACATTAATAAACGCGCATACCAAAAATGCTAAATGGGCCAGATTTTAGTCACGAGGCCTACTTTTCACTTGCAGTCACTGGCTGGCAGCCTAAAGCTAGATGGCACGCATTGTTCCTTTTAAATAAAATAAACCATAAACCATAACAGCGTCTCCTCAGAGATCGCCGCATTGTGTTCTGCAATGGACACTCAAATTCTCTGGGAAAATGTTTTTTTTATTTATTATTATTTTGTTTTGCACAGCAAATGCACGCTGACAAGACAATAAAGTTGAATTACTAGGGCTAAATAAAAACATGAAAGCACATATACGCACTTGAATTCAAATAATTGATAAATTAAACGCAGTTGTTGCCGTCGCTCTAATGAGTCATGAATCATCATCATCATCATTGTGTGAGATGAGGATTTTAAAGAAGACATTATTATACCCTATTTCTACAAGCTAACCTAGCTCCCTGGTGTCCTAATGGACATGTCTGTAACATGCTTTGGTCAAAATACCTTAAAGGGATAGTTAAGAATTTTGGACATAAGACCTATTTTCCAACTCAGCCGGTGTGATGGAGACGTCTGGAGACGTTTTCAAGAAATTTCATTCAGTTCTTCTAGTTGCCGAGTTCGCTGGTGCTATGGCTAGCGCAAGTCAATGGTATCAGCTAGCATGGCATACATGGCACACAACGGAAGACTATCGATGTACATATCTGTGTTGATAGAATGTTTGAAATAAAACCAACCTTGCAATTTGAAGGATTTGAAGGATCTCAGCAGCAGCAGCAGCGCATCTTACTTCCTGTTAGCCTAAGGCAGCGGCGGACTGATTCCGCTGCTGCTGAGAAAGTAGTCCCTCAAAAATTTCTGCGATCCAAGGTTAGTTTTGTTTCAAATATTATTCTATCAACACAGATATGTACATCGATAGTCTGCCGTTACAATTGATTTGCCTCAGGTGCACTGTGGAGTCGGTATGAGTATTTCTAATGCCATGCTAGCTCGTACCATTGACTTGCGCTAGCCATAGCACCAGCGAACTCGGCAACTAGAAGAACTGAATGAAATTTCTTGAAAACGTCTCCAGACGTCTCCATCAAACCGGCTGAGTTGGAAATAGGTCTTATGTACAAAATTCCGAACTTTCCCTTTAAGGAAGAAGCACCACAGCAGTTTAATCACTCTGCCAAAACAGCCCTGTTCAGAACACTCGCTTTTGAGTGCCTGTCTCTTTAAATTCAAATGAGACACAGGAAACTACGTCAGCGTCACTGAGGCTAACGGCAGCTACCAGCAGTTATCATACGGGAAAACCCTCATGTGCCGACTCTAGCCGGCACATTGCCGTCATATATAAAATGTAAATCCTCTGAGGCTGGAAGATTGTGTAGAACTCTGTGCTGCACTGTGCAGACAAGAGTAGAACACTTTGCGGACTTCTGCTCTTTTTTTTAGGGACAAAGCGGAGCTCCGCGAGACAACAATTCCAGAAATATGTAACTGTGACGTAGCAATGAGCGCGGAAGTCAACATCGTGTGTTGTATCTCCTGTACTTAGACTGAGGTGGACCACAAAAACATGAATGATTCATCATTTTTCACTACTCATAGGGCCTCTAGAGTCCCAAATATAAGTATTACAATGATTAAAAAGTTGATTTTGCGTAATATATGTCCTTTAAGGCTGTTTTTTAGAGTCTATCAACCTTTATGATTCCATAAAGTTCCCATGCACGGCAGTAAAGCCGCTTCCTGAATCGTCACGTTAGTATTGATCCTCCATCAGTGTTACAGCTCTCAGGTCAAAGAGTTAGTTATGTAATGTACCGTATATGCTCTGTGGCCATATTCTCTCTGTTTCCCCTTTAAAAAAAATGGCATTTTAATCACAGCTGCAGAAATGTCTATGACAGATGCACTGAGAGGTGTTGGCTGAGGACAAGAACGGGCGGATGTTTTACCCATTTCCTATCAGCCCCCGTGAGGAATCCCTGATATTAAATTGAAAATGCACATTTAAATCCTGGGGACACACACTGGGGGTTGCACAAAATTCCAAAAAAAAACGTCAACAAATGGAAAAAAAATAATTCAACAGCGTGGAACTATTACGTGTCCAGACGTCAGGGTCTATGTTGGGTGGCCTTTGCTCTGGGGGTGGCCCACCGCGGCACGTTGTGAGCGCCGGTTGTGTACAGCGAGAGTATGAATTGTATCACAGCTCCCTGCGTCCCTCACCTCCCAGGACACAGACGGTGAGCTGGAACCCGGCCCAAATAAACGCGGCGTCCGTTCCAGCTGGGGTTGTTTCAGGTTCTCCTGGGCGGCGGCGGCGGCGGTGGTGGGGTGGCGGTGGACAGGGCCCGTCTTTGTCCAACAGGAGCTGCGTGTGGTTCAGTATCTTAAGAGAGTCATAATCACATCCGTGATTTTGGGGGGGTGGGGGTGTTTACAGGGCCCCCACAGCTGTCAGAGAGCAATGCACCATGGGAATGCATGACGAAGGAACCGCTGGCTGTTGGCGTGCGGGACGCAATATGTGTTAATCTATGTGCACGCCCCCACACACACACACACACGGAGAGTAATGTCTCATTTCTTGTCCAAACACACCAACAGCTTTGGCAGCAAATTAGCAGCTTCTCTATATACTACTACCGTTCAAAAGTTTGGGGTCACCTATACAATTTTGTTGTGTTTTCCATTAAAAGTCACACTTTTATTCATCAATAGAGTTGCAAAATCAATCGAAAATATAGTCAAGACATTGACAAAATTAGAAATAATGATTTTTTTCTAACCCTAACCCCAACCCTTCAAACTTTGCTGTCGTCAAAGAACCAGCAAAACAGTTTTCAGCTAGGGTTTTCTAATCATCCAATAGCCTTCTAACGCCATTATCAAACACAATGTACCATTAGAACAATGGAAATTGGCCTCTATACACCTATGTACATATTCCATTAAAAACCATTCGTTTGCAGCTAGAATAGTCGTTTACCACATAAACAATGTATAGAGTGTATTTCTGATTCATTTAATGTTATATTCATTGAAAAAAAGTGCTTTTCCTTCAAAAATAAGGACATTGCTCAGTGACCCCAAACTTTTGAACGGCCGTGCACGTACTGTAATGTGATTTCCTTATGCAAAGCACATGTCGGGGACATTATGCCTGAGCTGCCAGATCATTGTTGTGTTACAGCTTTGCACAAACACAGAAAATGACAGGATGAACATGAACAGGAGAGACATCTCTGATGTGTGAAGTGTGAGACCAAAAACAGCGATTAGCGATTATAGCCCCGAAGAGGAACCTATAGAGAGCACTGAAGGGATTTGTGTTCCTGAGCCACACTCGAGTATACCTCCTGTCCGGGGGCTGATTCATGAGCTGAGGTCAGTGCTGCAGAGTATATATATCAGGTTCTCAGTTTGTTGCTTTTAGCAGCTGTTATTGCATTCAAGAGACGGGAGCTGGCCCCCGCTGAATCACAGGCATGAGCAGAGAGAGCGAAGAGGACGTCGCCCTCCAGGGCCACAGCGAGAGGTCGGAACCTTCAACGACGACAGCACAGCAGCCGAAGCCCAGGCAGTGATGTGGTGGCAACGCCAGGCTGTGTCCAGGCTGGCAGACGCAAGGCAGCGCACAAGGCTAGGTGGTCTGGACCTTGTTTACTCCCCTGTGCTGCACGCAGGGGCTTGTTTAAACAAAGTGGGTGCCTGCGTAAGTTTCCCCTCGGCTTGCGGACGTCATCGAGCGAAGGGGCGTGTTGGATGCGGCCTTTCCCCCGGAGCACCCTGGATTGTCGACTCCATAAGAAGAGATGATGCCAGCTGCAAGAGTAAAAAAAAACCCACAGCGGCCCTCTTCCAGTTGTTTGACCAGATAAGTGGTGCCAAAAAAAAGATGGTGAAATTGGACCGGCATCAAAATCTTGGCTCTCTCTCTCTCTCTCTCTCTCTCTCTCTCTCTCTCTCTCTCTCTCTCTCTCTCTCTCTCGTAGGCCTGATTAACAATTGGATTCTGAAGCCGAATCCTCGAGCCAACGGTTCAGCATTCATCCACACTGTGGAGAATAAAGTGCCAGCCCTTCCTGTATCACCTGTTTCCAGCTTTTTACAGGTGATTCCTACTGAAACTGCACCTTTTTCTTAGAAAGCACATCGTTTTTGTACAGTTGCATTACATTTTTTGTAATTTTATCACAGTTTAGATTAGGGAACACATTATTCACCATTAACTAGGTGCTTGCTAACATGCATAAGTAGCATACTAGCCCTTTATTAGTATATATTAACCATGTATTAACACCTTTTGTAGGAAAAAAATCTTATTTCATGTCATAATAGAGGTAGAATTAGGTGTTACTACGTGCTAAATGTTTACTACTAAAGGGCTAGCATGCTACTTATATGCATGTTAGTGAGCACGTAATGGTGAATATGTGTTCCCCAATCTAAAGTGTTACCAAAGTTGGTGCCACACACTGATATCTGCATAGGAGTCATCTTCTGACTTATTGATTTAATGTCCCAACACTTGCACAAGTGTCTTCAGTAATCACCTCTGCAGGATCACACGCGTTGTGGAAAGACCAAAGACTTTATATGTAAACAGACGTAGTCTTATAGTTTGAAAATTAAAGCCCAGGAAGCAGGATGGAAGAGGCAGTTAGCCACCAGAGGGCGACTCCACTGGTTGCAGGTGGTGTCTGTGAATGATCTGATAGTAAAAACTTGTCATGATGCTGGACAAATTACGAATCTTTGAAATCGGGAGTTTGTTTTGCATCAGGGTTTATCTATGAGAAACATGCAAATAAAAACCACCGCTCAGGACACGGTTGGTGCCTTAAACTCACCAAGACCACCAAGCTGCGACAAACCTGACCTAAAAAGTGAAGATGATCGATCGGACAAATCCATTACCGTGCCACTCTAATTGAGGGGAAACAACGCAGCCGAGAAGAAATAGTCGCCTGAAGGCACTGGTGCGTCGTATCTTCAAGACAAACGGCGTAATCAGCAGCACCATATGCACTCTTTATCTACCCAAAACAGGACAAGGCAATCTAGTCACGCTCGAGTCTGTTTACTGAGGAATTTTAACAACAGAGGACCTCCTTATGGCACCGCACCGCTGTCATTGATACCAGGCCACATCCATATCAGTCACGAGCAGTTGAGTGACTCATTAGTAGCTGCCACGAAGGCCACTTGGCAGCTCGCTTGGTCATTAATCAAAGCTCTGTGTCCGCTTAATGGCAAACAGCGGAGTGTAACGGGCGATATCTGCCCATCTATCCGAGCAGCTTTGATCGAGCCACTCCGTCGGCTCCAGGTGTCTCTGGGTGACCCGGCCTGCTCCATGGGGACAGGGGTTCAAGAAAGGTGGCCATCTCAGATGTCCCCTCCATGCAATACCCCCACCCACCACCCACCCTCCCGTCTTCTTTCACCCCCCCCCCCCCAGCACATGAAAGCTAACAGAGGGCAACACCAGTCTCAACCCCCGGTGCCGACATGAATTTGTGATCAATGGCGAGCGCCTCTGAAGGGGCTTTTCCAACATCGCTCGTCTTGCCAGCCTTCCCCGCCCTCCGTGGCGAGCCCCCCTCTCCCCCACTCCGCCCCTTTCCTCCCAGTCTCAAGCTTGTGCAACTCCAAATGTCAATGATGTTAGTTTAGCCATTGTACACGGCTGGCCGCATCTGAATGGGTGACTTGTCCCCAGGCCAGCCCCCTACAATCGCCTCCTTTCTCACTCTGACTTGTTCTCAGCACCCCCCCCCCCCCCCTCCTCCACCTCCACCTCCACCTCCCTCCTCTCCTTCCATGGAGAGTGTTCTCACTCACACTCCATCTCCTTTACCTCCTTTGAGTCTGCGGAGAGCATTTGGAGCTACAGTTAACCTGGAAAAGAAGGGAGCAAGAGATCCAGACGAGGTTTGAGGGTCAGTTCTGGAGGTGCACCGTGACCGAGCAATAAGCAGCAGTTTTTATAACCAGAGTTGTTACAGTGCCAGTAATTACCAGCACGGAGGAACGGCGGTAAATCTGGCTTTCACACACACCGGCTAAGCTTGTTAGTGTGCTTAATCGGACAAGGGAAGAGTGTGTTGTTGCGCCAAAAAGCTTTGGAGACTGAGAAAAAAACGGTTGCAACCCGTTCTTTTAATGAAGAGTGACGAGGGAGTGTATTCGGCGGCGGGGGTGCTGGAGGGGAAAAAGTCATATACGTGTACGGTGAATTTACAGAACACGACGGTTTGAAATTCCTCACCTGTGAGAGACAGAACACGGCAGAGAAAGTATAAACCGAGGCTATTCAACTTAAGGCCCGGGGCCCAGAACCGGCCCTTCAAGCAATTTGGACCGGCCCGCGGACCATTAACCCATAAATAATGAATGTTTTATTAAAAAGCCAATAAAAACGTAGTTTTCGCCTATTTCTGGCGTCCCTTTTTGGCAAAAACTAGTACAGGTGTAATTGCAGGCAGCCTATGTATGTACCAGAATATATACCATGTAATATTTAAAAAGTAATGTAATATTACGAGATGAAAGTCATGCTTTTACCAAAAATAACATCATCATTTTACAAGAATAAAGTTGTACTATTGAAAAAGTCCCAATATTACAAGATAAAAGTCAGACTTTTACAAAAATAATGTCATAATATTACGAGATAAAAGTCATGCTTTTACAGGAATAAAGTCATAATATTACGAGATGTCATACTTTTACAAGAATAAAGTTGTAATGTTAAAAAAGTAATATTTGGAGATAAAAGTCATAATTTTAGAAGAATAAAGTCATAATATTACGAGATGTCTTACTTTTACAAGAATAAAGTTGTCATGTTAAAGAAGTAATATTACGAGATAAAAGTCCTCATTTTACAAAAATAAAGTCATTATATCATGAGATGTCTTACTTTTACTAGAATAAAGTCATAATATTACGAGATGTCTTACTTTTACAAGAATAAAGTCATAATGTTCCAAGAATAAAGATGTATTGTTAAAGAAGTAATATTACGAGTTAAAAGTCATCATTTTACAAAAATAAAGTTGTAATATTGGAAAAAGTCACAATATTACGAGATAAAAACCATACTTTTACAAGAATAAAGTTGTAGTTTTACAAGAATAAAGTTGTAATTTTACAAGAATAAAGTTGTAATTTTACAAGAATAACTGAGCCATCTGTAGCGGTACCTGTGTCTTGTTGGTAGTGTAATTTGAATTTTTTGCAATAAGAGCCAACCGTAGCAATTGTACCTGAATATTATTGGCATATTACTGTTACTTATATTTCAGCAAAAACAGCCTATTGTGGCCATTGCACCTTAATGTTGTTTATATTGTTACCTGTAATTTTGTAAGAGCCAATTGGTGGAACTGTAACTGTAATTTTTTTGCACTATACGCAAATTCTATTGTACCTGAATGTTGGCGGTTTTGTTACTTACCTTTTACTGTACATGCAACACACAATAGTAGTACAGGGGTTGACCGGCCCACTGGGTGGACAGCCTTCCGAAAAGCTGGCCCTCCGGAAATGTTAGTTGAATCGCCCTGGTATAGACTGACATGAACATGAAGGTCAAGATTTTGAAGATGGTGAACTGGATTCCACCTGATGTTTCAGAGGTGACCGGAGATGCTGTTAAAGGCTTTTTTGGGGGCAGAGATTGAACAAGAATAAGCCTCACATTGTGCAAAGGTCCTGCTTTATGATGCCTGCCCCTCTTGTGCCCTCATGTTTTAACAGCAACATGAACAGACAACGCAGCCAAAGCATTTGCAGAGTTTTACATTTGGAGGCAGACGTATGCAGCTGGATAACATTCTATCAAGCATGCAAAGGCCAACATAGTTGTCTGGTGCACTTTGGGGATCGGAGGGGTGAGCGAAGGAGTCCTGTATCTGCTATAGTCTGCAGTTTCCTTTCAAACAGATTTGAGATTTCATATCGACTTCCTTGAAGCTATCAAAGCTATGTTTTATACAGTTGGACCATATTTGTTTTGGGCGTCATTTTACGGCCAAAACAAACACCCAAACAACGGAGGACGTCGAGGCGGTAGCAGAGGTGTACTTGCTGCATAAGAACCAAAACGGCGGGTTTGGTTCTCGTGTCAGACGCCACGAAACTCTCTGACCAGTCAGTTTCCGACAGTCTGATGGCGTCACGTTTTAGTAGCGTATAAGCTAGCTTGGAACCTCGCCAGAGCAGATACCGAGAGAGCTCCAGGTACCAGGTACTTTCCCTGAAACGAGTAGAGTTGAGCCAAGCCGAGTAGTGCCAGAACAGGTCATGGTGTGTTCAGGTAGGATGTCAAATATGGCCATTGGACCATTTGTACAAGCTGTTGATGAACCCCAAGTAGGTAGTGGTTTATTACTGGTGCACGACAAAGAAGTTCTCAGATCGTCCCAGAATCTCCATTCGTTTCTCTTATTTCCTCACAGTCTTTCTCCTCTTTCCTCTTATTGACATCATATTGCATATGAAGCTGATTTAAAAACCTTGGGAGCAAATTTTTCCACCGAAGCGTGCTTTTCGTGACATTTCATGCGCGACTCGAGTCTTGCGTCTTGCAGCAAACGCAGGACTTCATCCATCTCGCCCCAAAGTTTGAATCTCTCTCGCTGTCTGAGCTCTCGTCGCTGAAGTAATCACTGTCGTTAAAATGTGCTTCATGTGTTCACATGAGGAATGTTTGGACGTGGATTTATTTGCTCAAAGTTCAAAGAAGAAGAGTGAATCTTTAATATTTTCAGCTGCAGGCTCACAGCCACTTTGCTTTTATACTTTTATAGACCCTGAACATCTGGGTGAGGAGAGGCAGTGTTTGGGAGAGAGAAAGAAGGGTAAATAAGAGAATTCAGAAGCCACAAAGAATTAGTGACTGAATGTTTCTCCTGTAATTTATTTCCTTAACCTCAGATGAATGTATGTTGTGACTTGGCACAAAATAAATGACATTTAATCTAATTTTGAGGGTTGTTTTAAAGAGGCAAACTTTACGTGCTGCCATCTGCCGATGCCTCGTTGAAGTGCTCGGATTCTTTGCTCTTGAGATCCACATCTGGAGGACACATGGCCCATGAGAACAGACGTATGCGGGGTCGCCAGGGGTCACCTGGGCCCTTTAAAGCAGATTAAAGACAAAAACGTTAAGAGCAACAGAAATGCAGAGGCTCCAGTGCCGTCAACATCAGCAACTGAGACTGAGACTCGGGTATGAGACGATACAAAAACGACGACAAACGTCCACTTTCCCTGCTTTCGTATTCACATTTTATCGCAAGGTTTTTTTAAAGATCTCCTTAAAGCTCACATAGAGTGGTCCTGTTGCACATATATGTGAGTTATGGCGGTCTAGTGACATACATTAACTTGTTTTTATGGTCAAAAACCTCCTAGTTGCTGTAAACGAGCCGATAGAAATCTGTCTTTTCTGACGCTGTTCCCCCGCCGCGATTTTTCAGACTCGTGAAACACCTCCACAACGGACGTTATTCTTCTTCTGCGGTTCAATATACGCAACCGGATGTGCCCGGACTAGTGACCGGAGCAGGACGATCTGCTGTTCAGGAGAACCGGTGTTTACGTAACCGGACCGGGTTTTTTCAGAGATCTCGCTGAGCCTGAGATTACAATAAAACACAGCGTTCTCAGCAGTGGCTGAATTGTTTCTTTAGAACCTTCAGGGCTTCATAAACAAGGTAATGATGCAGATACACACTAAAAAAACAGCGTAAATTGGAACTTCCGGTCTAGGTCCGCTTTAACGTTTGCCGCTGTGACTTTAAATGAAGATACGCTACGTGGTGCGCTGCCTGTGTTGAGCCTTTGTTTCCCTCTGTTTGCCTTGCGACTCCTCGCTCTGCTCAGACATGTTTCAGTCTCCCTCCCTTAAATTCCCTTCTTTCAGAGCGAGGTCAGAGGCGAGGGTCTGTGACCTACCCTGGGGGTGGATGAAGGACTCTCCCTCCTTGAGAGATGGGCTGTGTCTCCCCATCCCTTTATTTTGTATACACCTGAGTCCCTTATTCTCTCTGGGATCGAGTGACAGAGTGCAGAAAGAGCTGCTGTATCCAGTTTCCAGCTCTATTTTGCATTGTTCAGACAGATCAATAACTTTGTATGGAGTCATTGTACTTGTAAAATCCAGGGGGGGAAGTGTGTGTGCGTGCGCTCACTGAAAGTTCTGATCATGCATCTAAACTCAAAACAATCAGATTTCATAATCTAGTGCAGTGTTTCCCAACCCTGGTCCTCAGGGAACACTGCCCTGCCATGTTTTACATGTTGCCCTGCTCCAAAAACACCTGATTCAGATGAAACATGACAAAAGTTGAAACAATTCATTTGAAAAGGAAAAAAAATACAAAAGTTGAAACACTATATAAAAATAAAAAAAATTGACAAAGCTTTTTGTCCACTTTTGAGATGCTAGATGCTATATGTGACTAGCTTTGTAGTTAGCTAGCTACTCATAGATAGATAGATAGATGCTATATCTAGCTAGCTTTGTAGGTAGCTAGTTATAGATAGATAGATAGATAGATAGATAGATAGATAGATAGATAGATAGATAGATAGATAGATAGATAGATAGATAGATAGATAGATAGATAGATGCTATATCTATATCTGTTACTAGAAGGATAGATGCTATATGTGGCTAATTTTGTAGGTAGCTTCAAAAATTCAAACATTTTTTTTTTTAAAGACAAAAGTTTAAACATTTATAAAAAAAATTGACAAAAGCTAGCTAGCTTTGTAGCTAGATAGATAGATAGATAGATAGATAGATAGATAGATAGATAGATAGATAGATAGATAGATAGATAGATAGATAGATAGATAGATAGATAGATGCTATTTGTGATCAAATGTGAATTTTTTTTTTTTTAATTGACAAAAGTTGAAACTTTATTTTTTTTAATTGACAAGTTGAAACATTAAATAAATTGACAAAAATTGAAACATAAATTCATTTATAAATTACTTTTTTGGGGGGAAAATTGACAATTGATGTTATTGTTTTTAAATGACAAAAAGTTCAAAAAAAAAATATTGTTTTTTTAACAGAAGTTGAAACATGAAATTATTTGAAAAAAACAGTGCAACATCTAAAACATGAGTACAGGGTTGGGAAACACTGCTCTAGTGGACATCTTGGACCCTTTTGTGCAACTGAATTGCATAAATATGTCTCTCTGCGCAGGGCTTTTCACATCCCAGAGAAACATGTGACATGTGGAAGACTTACAGCTAATCATAAAAAGAAGGTCTTAACATCATTACCTGGTTCAGGGGAAGTTACTTCAGATGAAGTCTGGCCTCTCAAGTAACATAAGACAGACTGTTCTCTCTGGACTGTTTTCATGTGTTTTCATGGTGACCTCCTCCTCCCTCCTGTACCCCCCTGCCTCTGCACCGCTCCACATCTGTATGTTTGGTTGTTTTTTAGAAAACGTTTCTGGAGTCGGTACCGAGCGAAAATGAAGCGTTAGCGGGTTCCTGTTCCTGTTCCTGCTTGTGCTTTTCTCCAACACGTCGAAACAACTTGCCTCATCTCCGCTCCTCATTCCTCGTTTTGACGAGCCAGACAAGCAGAAAGTTCAAGATGCTGGCGAGCTTTCAAGCTGGTGTCTCCTCTTTCTGCCTGCAGTGATCTGGACCAGTTTTTACAATCGTCTGCTCTGTTCTCAAATCACGGAAAACGCTTTCGCATGTGTTTAAAGACTGCTTTTAAAGTCTGATTTCCGAGTATGAATATTGTAAAACTGTAGCCGTTGAACATTTTTGTACTTTCCCTCTTCCTTGAAAGCTTTGTGTCCACTTTTGAGATGCTAGATCAGGGGTCACCAACCTTTTTGAGATGAGCGCTACCTTAAGGGTAAAAAATAATATGGAGGGCTACCACGTTAACATTTTTTTGTTTGTTTACCATTTAAATGATTAATATTATGCATTCAACTGCATACACATTCATTCCAGTGCTTACTCCTAACGATTATCAGTTTTTATAAACAATATCAAAGATATTTTACTGAGCCATCATATGGATACATGCAAGTGAGGTGAAGTGAAGTGAGCCCGCGGGCACCGTATTGGCTGCCTGCGGGCTACCAGGTGCCCGCGGGCACCACGTTGGTGACCCCTGTGCTAGATGCTATATGTGGCTAGCTTTGTAGTTAGTTAGCTGCTGATTGATAGATAGATCTAGCTAGCTTTGTAGATAGATAGATAGATAGATAGATAGATAGATAGATAGATAGATAGATAGATAGATAGATAGATAGATAGATAGATAGATAGATCTAGCTAGCTTTGTAGATAGATAGATAGATAGATAGATAGATAGATAGATAGATAGATAGATAGATAGATAGATAGATAGATAGATCTAGCTAGCTTTGTAGATAGATAGATAGATAGATAGATAGATAGATAGATAGATAGATAGATAGATAGATAGATAGATAGATAGATAGATAGATAGATAGATCTAGCTAGCTTTGTAGATAGATAGATAGATAGATAGATAGATAGATAGATAGATAGATAGATAGATAGATAGATAGATAGATCTAGCTAACTTTGTAGATAGATAGATAGATAGATAGATAGATAGATAGATAGATAGATAGATAGATAGATAGATCTAGCTAGCTTTGTAGATAGATGGATAGATCTAGCTAGCTTTGTAGATAGATAGATAGATAGATCTAGCTAGCTTTGTACGTAGCTAGCTGCTGATAGATAGATCTAGCTTTGTAGGTAGCTAGCTGCTGATAGATAGATAGATAGATAGATAGATAGATAGATAGATAGATAGATAGATAGATAGATAGATAGATAGATAGATAGATGCTATATCTAGCTAGCTTTGTAGTTATCTAGCTGCTGACAGATAGATAGATCTAGCTAGCTTTGTAAATAGATAGATGCTATATCTAGATAGCTTTGTTGTTAGCTAGCTGCTGATAGATAGATAGATAGATAGATAGATAGATAGATAGATAGATAGATAGATAGATAGATAGATAGATAGATAGATAGATAGATAGATGAAGCTTTGTGTCCACTTTTGTTAATGTTGTATGAATGCAAATGAGTCATGTGTGCCAAGCTATTCTTTTTCTCTGTTTGGTGATTTTTATCAATCTTAGTCTTCTCCAAATATTTCATCATGAACAGATGGCACTGGAGCACGTTCACAGATATAAGTTGTCGTTGCAGGAGAGAGGTTTGAGATTCCGCCCTCCGTCTGGCTGCGTTCCTTTGTTCCTCCAATGCAGTTTTCTTTCCCCATTTGTCTGTTTTTGTTTTCCACCATCTCTCCCTCTTACGCTCATTTCCTGTTTTGAGCTACGCCAGGCTTTTAACCCCTCCACCCGGCCCTTCCTATAAGTATGAGAGCATATCTGTTATTTACAGGCCCCGGGGGCTACCTGTCATTCTCACCGCTCCATCTCGATTGCCATGGCGACACCCAAATTCCACAGTACGCAGGTCTCGACCTCCGCCCGCTCGACCGTAAAACCCTGACCTCTGACCTCCACACCTGTGGATGCAGGTCACTAAACTTAGTGCTGTTGATCGGAGAGTGAAGTGGAGCAATACACACCTACTGATAGATCGATAGATAGATAGATAGATAGATAGATAGATAGATAGATAGATAGATAGATAGATAGATAGATAGATAGATAGATAGATAGATAGATAGAGCTAGCTGTGTAGGCAGCTAGCTGTTGTCAGATAGGTGCTATATCTAGCTACCTTTGTAGATAGATAGATAGATAGATAGATAGATAGATAGATAGATAGATAGATAGATAGATAGATAGATAGATAGATAGATAGATCTAGCTTTGTAGATAGATAGATAGATAGATAGATAGATAGATAGATAGATAGATAGATAGATAGATAGATAGATAGATAGATAGATAGATAGATGTTATATCTAGCTAGCTTTGTTGGTATGTTGCTGCTATTAGTTGGATAGATGATAGCTTTGTAGGTAGCTAGCTGTTGATACATCGTATGCTAGCTTTGTAGATAGATAGATAGATAGATAGATAGATAGATAGATAGATAGATAGATAGATAGATAGATAGATAGATAGATAGATAGATAGATAGATAGATGTTATATCTAGCTAGCTTTGTTGGTATGTTGCTGCTATTAGTTAGATAGATGATAGCTTTGTAGGTAGCTAGCTGTTGATACATCGTATGCTAGCTTTGTAGATAGATAGATAGATAGATAGATAGATAGATAGATAGATAGATAGATAGATAGATAGATAGATAGATAGATAGATGTCCGACATGGTGAACTACGTTGCCATGGATGCCGGGGGCAGCCCGAGGAAGACACAGTAGAAGGCGATAAGAGGTGGCAGTGAACTCGTGACCTTGGCGAGGGAAGGCAAAGTTACCGAGTTACCGACCGACGCTGGGTGACGATATTGGACGTCACCCAATATCTCACATTAAACAGCGGGACAAACACCCCGGGTCTGACTCAGGCTGCTACTCTTACCAGAAACAACGATACGTCTGAGTGTTGGGTTAAAGAAAAGAAAAGTAAAGCTGATCCATTCACAGGTGATGGGGAAGAAACGTGTGCTTTCCGCGACTGGTAACACACAAACTCAGGGCTATTATTCCTCCAGCCCCTCAGGCTGTATTACTCCATAATTACATGGTATCATGATCTCACTTACTCATATTTAGCCATGTAATGCTTTACTCCCGCTAATATTTTAGCCCAGCTGGCGCTGACGGTGTAACTGTAGATGCTATAGTGAGAGTGAAGGCGCTTTCTCGTCTGCTCATGAATGGACGGCGTAATGTTTGAGTAAAGATTCTAGAGACGGAGAGGAAAAGTTTGTCATATTTAGAAATAAGAGAGAAGAAGTGAAAATAAAGAATAAAGTTCATACTTCATGTGGTCTGTGGTGTGTGGAAAAGTGTGAGGAGACTTTCCAGCTGAGAGTCACCGCCCTTGAGCGCATTAAGTTCTGATTTAACTGTGAGTTAAGTCAGTGGAAATATTATGGTCTGTCCATTTCACATTCCCTGCTTCGTGACTCAACAAATAATAAGTTTCAATAAGATTTTGTCTTTGTTTCTGTTAACATTTACCTTTGATATTTAAGGCGGTTAAGCAGAAAGAAAAATAAAGAAATGAACTGGATATATCACATTTTAAACATAGAGAATCAGAATTATGATTTAAAAAAAATTTGAAATTTGAGATCATGTATCGCATAATTATTAAATATTTTTACATTTAAAGCCAATTTCTCCCTGTTACAACTTTAGTTCTCATATGTATAACATCATAATGAATATATAATATAGAACATAAAAATAAAAGCATTAAACTGAATGTTTCTTTAAGTATCACAGCACTTTTATAGTAGGGATGTGAATCTTTGGGAATCAAATAGATAGATAGATAGATAGATAGATAGATAGATAGATAGATAGATAGATAGATAGATAGATAGATAGATAGATAGATAGATAGATAGATAGATGCTATATCTAGCTAGCTTTGTAGGTAATTAGTTGCTGATAGATAGATAGATAGATAGATAGATAGATAGATAGATAGATAGATAGATAGATAGATAGATAGATAGATAGATAGATTTTATAGTGTGAATCTGATTTATTGCAATGATTCAATATTATCAATAGTTTTGATTTTCTTTTCCTCTTTAAATCCGAACGTTAAATCATATTTGTTGATCACATTTCCAAAAACCAGGCCCCTCTGACATCACCTCGTTGAATCTGTGATGGTATAACTGACCCCGGGTCTGTGATTGTCCACCTTTTTCCACATTTTGGCTCTCGGCTCTGTGGTTTCTCAGGAAACGGATAACGACGTAATGGAAAAATAATGATTCTGGGGAACAAATATGATCATTTTCTGATCGTTCCCACACTTGGTATGAAAGGATGTGCATGTGCACTGTTTCATAAATACTAGCAGACACTTAGACACCGTTTCTCATCATCATAAACAGTAACCGAAGCTCTCTACTTTTGTTATTTAACAGTGCACTGACCCATCTGCTGTGTTTAAAACCTTAACAGTCCTGACTGGAGGCGTTTCATGAGCTCTTTCTCCCTGTGGAACAACTGCTCAGCCTCGTGGTTCACGTCTAATGAGGCAGACGGTTATTGTTGGCCGGGAGACTCGTGCGCCGGGGCGAAAAACTCTTTGTGCCAAGATGCCAGTCTGGACGCTCATGCTGCTGCTGCTGCTGCTGCTGCTGCTGCTGCCAAACTGGCCCTCGCTCCACGGTCCACACCCGTGTGACACCCACCTGTCCGTCACCCGTTTGTTTGCTTGTCCTCTGAGCTGTCCCGCGGCCGTCGTCGTCAGGGCCAAACCACGAAACCGTCTGCCCTCTGCCTGGCTCCTGTCCTCTGAGACACGGCTCATCAACATGTCCTTCTGCACTGTAAACCTGCAGCAGAGCTACAGGAACCCTGGAGCTCTGGAGCTCTGGAGCTCTGGCACACGTCTGCATTGTCTCTGAGAGAATGTGGAGAAAACTAGACTTGGGGTGAATTCCAATTCCTTGCTTAACCCTCGATCTCAAAAATGCCAATCCCTCTAGTGCAAGTGCTGTCCGGATTCTCAGAAAAATTAAGTTGAGGGGCAAGTTTAAGGGCTGTATCGCCCTCAATATTGAGATTTTCCGAGACCACCATTGGGAGCAAGGGCTACCCAGAATGCAGTGCGTGTTTTGACAGAACAAAGATGGCGTCGAAAGCAGCGAAACGAGCACGCTACAAATGAAGTATTTTCTTTGTTAATAGAGATATAAAAATGATGAAAACCATTGTATTATCTTAGTTTAGGCCCATATTATGGATTACTGACGTCATTGTTGCGTAACATTTACTTTTATTTTACGATCTTTTGTCAATAGCCGGCCGGTGCGGACAATCGATCGTTTGCTATGGCTTACTTTTCAATAAGCCGTGGTGTGTGGTAACTGTCAGCTGAATATGTCCGTGGTTGTGGTATTTGTATGAGTATCATCTTATAACTAACTGACAACCTAATAACTTGACTGACAAACGGATCATAAATGTGTTCTTCTTCTTCTTCTTTTTTGGAGTTGACAGACTGGACGCAGCTTTCGCGTTATTCTGCCCCCTACAGTCTGAAGACTTATCTGCATTTAAGGGGTGTCCCATTTCTAAGTGACAAAATAACCCTCAACACTTGGTTTTGAGGGCCAGTTAAGATTAATGGTTGAGCTTGAGTGTTAAGATAGGAATTGGAATTGGCCCTTGTTCCCTGTGGGTCTTCCTCAGAGAGACTAGGACATTATTTATTTAATGCTTTGTTTATTTGAGTAGTGACATACGTTGCACATGAGTGAATATCATCAAGTACATACAGGAAAAAGGTAAGAAAAACATACACTTTACATTTATATATAAACATGACAACAAACACGTAGCTAGCGATAAATAGCTTGCTAGCTAGTGATAGATAGATAGATAGATAGATAGATAGATAGATAGATAGATAGATAGATAGATAGATAGATAGATAGATAGATAGATAGATAGATAGATTAATGATTATTCATGCATTATAAATGATTGATTTAATATTTATTCATGCTTAACTGATAGAATAGAATAGAATGTCTTTTATTGTCATTATACAGTTTACAACGAGATTTCGAGAGCTTCTCCTTTTCTGTCCAGAATTTTCATTTTAATGTTATGATTTATTAATGCTTACAATTGTGTAGTTATATTATAAAGTGTTACCCTGTTTTCCAGTTAACAATATAATCATTCGTGACACAGGGTAACACTTTGTAAATTGTAAGGAAAGTGAGTTAATTGCACATCAGATTTCACTTTTGATGTATAATTATAAACAGAAGATTGTGATTTGCCACAACCTTCAAACATCAGTAGGGAATATACTGTATATCTAAAACAGATATGAATGTGATTGTGGTTATTGACTCACGAAATCTGTTATAGAAGAGAAACACTCTGTCTTTCTACTTTCACCCCCTGCATGTGCACTCATACTTTATTTATTCAGAAAAATCTTTAGCACATTTTCAATATTACATTTTTTCTTCTTCTTCCCTGAACTGCTGTACAAACATGATATTAGCCTTTTTTCGCAGCTTGTGAAAACTCATAACCTTGTTTTCCTCTAAATCAAATCCTAAGCCCCTGTGTTCGCTTTAATGGAAAGCACATTGAGTTGACATGTAATGAATATTTGCTCGAAGGCACGTTTGTCTGCGTGGGAGAGATGCAGCTGTAAAATCAGGAGATTTACTTTGTCTAGGTACATTCTTGTGCGTATAAACGCGCGGTATCTGCGAAGTCTATCTCTTTGATTTGCATGACAAAAAGTTAAAGATTTTTCCTCCATACACAGAGAAAGAGGTAAAAGTGTTGTGTACATAATGTTTGAGAGCTTGGTCGGCCTTGACATTTGCAGTCACAACATTATTCTCTATATTAATACTTTTATCTGATTCTTATTATTAAAGAGAACAAAAAATATTAATTAAATCCAACAATTTGAGGCTAAAAAGAGTTGAATCAATCTGCAAATATGTGAAATAAAAATAGATAAAGTCAGACAGATCGGTGGCTCTTTATATAAATAACTGTGTATAATAATACTACATTTGTATACGTGTATAATATCTTTACGATAAAAATGATATGGTTTTCGTAGCCTTAGAATATTTTTATCTATACGTAAGTGAAGGCAGAATGTTTTTGGCATCGAAACCGAATGAATGAACAAGGCAATCGGAGCCTCTGGCGGCCTCTGTTGGTCATATTGGCAAGCGCAAGTGTGGAAGCACAAACAGACACACAGAGCCACTAAAATCAATACTTAAGAGATAACTTTTTCTAAACGAGGACAAGACCACTGCGCCTCCTCTTGACTCCGTTGACTGTCGCCAATCACAGAGCAAAGGTGCTCCTATTGGCTGTTGGTCAGTGTTCAAGCGTTAGTGACAACTGCCCGGGCTGCAAAGAAACCTAAAAAAAGCGAAATGGAGTCAGACAGTAAACACAATAAAATTGTTTGAGTGTTAAGCCCAATTTATACTCTTGCGTAAAGTGCTCTACGTCGGTTACGGAGACCCCTCTACGTCGCCGGAGAGCCCGTCGGAGAGCCTCTCCGTCATCTCCGGCTGCACAAAATATTTTCTCACGTGTCCGTCACTCCGTCAAGGGACAACGGAGACGGCAAGGGCTGCGATTGGTCGGGCCTCCAGTGGGTGCCCTGATGATGAGGTAGCACACGGCGTAGAAGTTCATCAAATTTGCCAGCCGACATTCGGAAGTACCTGAAGTGGGTTTCTTCGTCCATGTCGCTCGCCGGTCCAATAAGACCGTTGTTAAATTGGCCTGGCATCAGTCTCCGTACATTTAGTGGACGTACGTTTTTGTATCAAAAGCATCTGTGTTTCAACGTTATTCAGCTGCCACATAAACAACAACGGTCTTTTTCTCTCAGACGCCATTGCTCACTGTAGCCAAAAGCACAACAACCTTGCGTAGCGACCCCTACTGATCGGGCAAGAAATTGCGTATGGGCGAATCCGGCACCGCGACGGAGAACTACGAGGGCTCGAGGGGTCTCCGTGGTTACGCAGTCGGACAACGCGTTACACAGTTGTAGAAGTGTAATGTGGGGTTTAGCATTTCCAAAGATGTAGAGGATCATCTGGTGGGAGGGGCTAGCATTCAAGGTTGTCCAGTAAACTTGCCTAGTGCAGCTTTAAGAGAGAGAACCGTGCCATCACAGAACACACTTTTGGTCAGACATCTCAAATCCACTCCGTCATCTTCTGCTCCTCGGTGTTTGCGTTCCTTCCTCGTCTTCTCTTGTCTTTGTTTGAAGACAGCTTTCAATATCCTGGGTAGCCGTCTTCAAAGGGATCAGGGAGTGGAGGGGATGGAGGGGATGGAGGAGGGCTGGGGGGTGGGGGGGGGGGGAGGCCAAGTGACAGCTGGGAGGCAGGAGACTCCGAGACAAGATCAGAGGGTTTGAGTTTCTGGCCGACCACAGACACGCTGTCATTCTGAGAGCTGCTGCCCCTGCTGTTTTCACACACACACACACATTCAAACACACACACACACACACACACACACAAATGCAAACACAGAAGCATAAACACCTACATCATCCACGACACCCGTCAATAAACAACTCCACTGTATGTGTATAAGTACAGACGCACATGAACGCTCTCACTACAAACACACAGTCAATCGTTCCACGTGAGGCAAAAATAAAACACAAACTTCACCGCAAACTTTTCCCAGAAGCACCTGCTCAGAATCAGCACTCTCTCTCTCTCTCTCTCTCTCTCTCTCTCTCTCTCTCTCTCGCCAAAGGTCTTCTGAGGCTGCAGCGCCGGTTTCAACATCAAGCCTTTTATTCCCAGGTGATGATGTAAGTGTTGAGGGAAGAGCGAAAAATGATCTTATTTAATTTACATAATATGTTGACTTTGGAACCGATAGCGCTCTGCTGGAAGAAAAACAGAACCTTTTTTTTTTTTTTTTTTTCCCCGCTTGGCAGCAGCGCTCACGCTCGGCACATTTTAGCGATTAATGCACTCAAACAGACTTGAAACATCTGTCTCACTTTTGTCTCCTGCAGTTGGCGCATGCCCCTCTTTATATCGGTTTCAGCGCGTCTTCCACGTCGGCTCGGCCTTCAAAGCTTCGCCAGGTAATAGGACTTTTTTTGGGGGGCTTTTTGTGACGCTGCCACAGCATTACACATTCAAGGGCCTTTTGAAGATCGTGGCGCCGCCGCGTTTCCCCGCAGTATCTCCGCACGTTTTAATCACACCTTTCTAGTGGGAGACAAATTGCGCACTGATAGCGCTGAGTAAAGTGATACTAAGCTGTTTTTGTGTGGCCTGGCAACGGCGTTCAAACCCCCCCCCGGGGTGAAGTGACGCCACTCTCCGCTGCCGTGTGCACGCGGCGGATAAACAGGGGGATCTGTTTTTGCGAAAAGGCCTCGGCGACGCTTTCCTCGAGTCTCACCTCAGAAACCAGAGTGTTGACTGCTGCCGTATTCCCAGTGCATCTCGCACTCTCAAGGAAAAATATGCAGCAGAGAGTGAGCCCGAGTATGAAAGAGGGAGAGTGGAGGAAAACGAGACAGTGGGGAAATGGAGTGAAAGTGGGGAGGGGTGAGAGAGAGAGGGAGAGAGTGGAGAAAGGGGGCGAATGGTCTTTGTTAATCCCTCCACATCTGGCTTCTATTAGGATGTGGGGGCCGCTAAAATAATGTTTTTCACCCTACAAGCCTTTCTGTGCTATAAATTACCCACCAGCCACTGTGCCTTCCTCACTGAAACTCTTTCAGTCGTTTCACCTCCTCCTCCTCCTCGCTCTTGTCCTCTCTGCTTTCTCCATTTTGAAACTCCCTCTTAGCTCAGTTAAATCAGGCACTTTCTTCCTGTCAACTGTCGGCACTTCCTGTTTGGTGCGCCCTGGTCTCTTCAACGCGTTGTAGCTCCTGCGTATCATTAAAGGTCACATAGAGTGGTCCTGTTGCACATATATGTTAGTTATGGAGGTCTACTTACATACATTAACTTGTTTTTATGGTCAAAAACCTCCTAGTTGCTGCAAACGAGCCGATAGAAATCCTCATTTCTGACGGTGTTTCCCAACCGCGGGACTTGAGACTCCATTGTTTTAACAATGTTTAAAAATAGCTTCTTCACGACTCCCCGCCGCAGTCGCTTTTATGACTTTGACCCCGGAGTCAGACCCAGAGTCAGAAGACACTGTCGCTCGTGAAACACCTCCACAACGGACGTTATTCTTCTTCTGCGGTTCAATGTACGCAACCGGATGTGCCCGGACTAGTGCCCGGAGCAGGACGATCTGCTGTTCAGGAGAAAAATCCCGGTCCGGTTACGTAAACACCGGTTCTCCTGAACAGCAGTTCCCCCTGCACTAGTCCGGGCACATCCGGTCGCGTACATTGAACCGCAGAAGAAGAATAACGTCCGTTGTGGAGGAGTTTCACTTTAAAGTCATAAAAGGGAGGTCGTCGAGGGGAGTCGTGACGAAGCTATTTTTAAACATTGTTAAAACAACGTTTTGATAATGAGTAGCAGTGCATCCAACGTTCCAGAGGGGGGAGCTGTGCTTCTGAGAGCTTCTGAGTGTGCTGAATATGTCACTTCCGGTTATTGGCCAATCACAAGACAGTTGGGAAGGCTCTACGCTGGCTGGCCAATCACAACACACTCTTCTCGGGGAGAGATTTATGTCTGAAATATCACAGCTCAGGAACAGCGTCAGAAAAGACAGATTTCAATCGGCTCGTTTACAGCAACTAGGAGGTTTTTGACCATAAAAACAAGTTAATGTATGTAAGTAGACCTCCATAACTAACATATATGTGCAACAGGACCACTCTATGTGAGCTTTAAATAAATAAGATAAACGCTGTCTCAAGAGTTGATCCTGGCGTCGTCCCCATCGCTGACGTCGGCCCTCATTTGTCACTCTGTGATTTGGTCTCTGAACGCTACAGAATACACCACTAACTACCACGTGCACGTCTCGCTGTCGCGTCCTTTGCCAGTTGCTCGTAGTTTCCATCCATTTCACATAACCACGTATCATTTTAGGGTCGTGGGGAGGAGACGCAGCCGATCCCTGCTGTCATTAGGCGACAGGGTCGACAGACGTGTACTTACTGTACGTCTTTGGTTTGTACCAACAGAGAAGGAGGGAACTTGCTATTAGTTGCATGCTAACTAACAGCTCAGGCAGTCTTTGGTTCAAGCTCTTGATGGTAGCTGTGTTAAAATGACAATCACTGAAAGTCATATATTGAAATATCCGAAAACTTTGAGACTTTGAGTACTTGAATTAGCCACAACATCGCTAACACTTTCAGAACGCATTAAGAATCATTATTTCTGTTTACGGTAATGTACCATTTCATTTTGGTTGCCTTTTAATGACATCATGTGCCTTAATGTTCGGTATAAACCCTGTATAAAATGTCAAAAGTTAGCTGTTGTGCATGCAAACAGGCTTTGACGATTCAACGATGCTAGCTGTCAATCATCGTGGCGTTAACTCGAAATGTGCTGAAATGTACAGTTACTTTACTTTAACAACCTCACAACAACCCGTACAACAAAATTGTAGGGCTGGACAAGTTAACGGAGTTAACGCACGTTAGCGCATGACGCGTTTCCATGGCGACTGACTGGAAAAAGATGCGCGTGACGTCTTGTTTACGTGCCGCAACAGCACCGTTTACCATTTAGCTCCGTTAGCTGTTAGCTCCTTTAGTGCCGTTAGCGTGCCTACAGTCTGTTTATTAAACAAAAAGAGCAGCGCTACTAATAACCAGCGTACCTGTGTACTGTTCACGCCGTTAGCCGCCATTAATGCGCTAACGTGCCTGGCACTACAAAACTGTGCCAAAACTAGCAATTGAGACCATTATCTGCTGAGGAAAATGGTTAATGTCATAAATCAAGTGGGAAGTCGCATCATTATCCAAAATACTTGGTTAGCCTCCGAATGGACCCAGGAAGCGAATGAGCAGTGTTTTCGTTGAAGCTAGCACTGTGTACATTTGAGTTCTGGCCCCGAGTGGTAAAGCTGAGGTTCGCGCTTATTTCCTCGCATGTAAAACTTGTCCTTGATAAAGTCTGATCACTGCAGAATCTGACAGACCTTCAAACACCAGATCTTTGGCCTCCTCCCGGCCTCTCAGCAGTGAGACGAGGCCAACCAGGCCTGACGTGTCACTGCCGATGAGCCTCTGCTCATCATCGCCAGGGGTTAACCTGAGTTCAATGTGCACAGGTGCATAAAAGAAGTGGTTCCTGCACGTCGGGAGCCGGAGACACGAGGTCTGAAGACCGACTAAGGCAAAGCCTTGAGGAGAAGGAGGGAGGACTGGTGGACGGGGTGAAGGGCAGCAGGTCAGTGCCTCATTGCCAGAAACACCAATTAGATAAATCAGAGCCGACAGCTTGGAGGATAAAAGGGAGAGGATTCAGTAATGCACAAATTCAAAGTGGTAACGAAGACGTAGCCAAACCTGATTTCATAGCCATTAGGCACCTGATGGAGGAGAGCAGCTGGTCCTGCCAGGAGGCCACAGCTTCCCCAGGTGATCGCCAATACCCGGGCACATCTGCTCTGAAACCAGAGTCGTGCTTTGATGACGGTCCGATCACAGGAAAGGTTTGTTTGTGGAGCTCAAGTAAACCAGAAATATTGCGAACCACTTACACTTTATTTCCCCCCGCCGCGATAATCCAATCTGTACAGTCGGGGTCCACCATGTGAGATGTGAGGTCGTTTTAACCTGGTGCAGTTCTGGTTTCTTCTCAGTTTACACTACATCAAAGGAGGATTGAGTCTGGTGTTTTCCAGACCACATTCATACTACTTTGTTTTCATTTAATGCATAAATTCTGCACCCTGGATACGCCTACCATCCTCACTGTACCCCAGTGTTTCAACGTCCCCGAAAAAGTGTGCGACTGAAACCTCCGGGACTGTATTTCCTTTAACAAAACACCACTGACGACCTCATGGCAAGAATCCCCTGACTTTTTGACATTGTTATTTCACTGTAGTAGTAGTACTTACTAAAACTAAACAACAAAGGAAAATCAGCTTTTGTGTGCTGGGCATGTTGTGCCGTAACGTTAGCCGCCATTAACGCGTGGCGTCATGTTTTACGTGACTCGTAGATTGTTAAAATGAGTCTCTAAAGTAACACTGAAGTTTAAAAACAGAGGCACACATACGAAGTACACAGGCACGCTGGTTATTTGTAGCGCTCCAATTTCACTGTAGGTGCGCTAACCGGCGCTAAAAGAGCTCATGCAGCTAACGGAGCTAACTGGTAAACGGTGGCTGGACTCTTTTTCCGGTCAGTCTTCATGGATTAATGTCGTGCGTTAACGTGCACAGCACTAATTTTTATTAATATAGACACAGAATCGTTTTTATATGAAAATGGCGTCATATAAAATATTAGCTTCTTCGGCTTGTCCTCATAGGAGAACCCTTTTTGGCTCCAGGTAGAACCTTTTTATAAAGGTTCCACCAAGAACCCTTTTAAAACCCTTTATTCACGAACGGGGTTTTAAAGGGTTCTCTGGATCAAAATGGTTCTTACTGTAACCATTAGTGTTACCAAGAACCCTTGAAGATCCCTTTCTACTGGAAAGGGTTTTTCAGAAGCAAATGGTTCCATGTAGAACCTCAGCCCTTGTTGAAGGACCCTTTAGGAACCCTTATTTCTAAGAGTGTAGACAGATACACTGATGACATTGACGTATTCTATACCCTTCGACCATGATTTATGTGCTATAACGTGACGGTGTTGGACGGAGTGAAATGAGCTCTTGATTGTTTGAAGTTATCCAGAGCAAAAACAAGCTCACATGAAGCCCGCAGAGGGGGGAACACACTGACATATTTCAGCACGGTGTAATTCTAGCCAGTCACGGCCGATCATCTGGACGGAGTGGATGTCGTCCATGTGCGGGCACCCATTGTGTCAACGGGCCCTTTGCCACATATTTTGGGTATGTGTGCCCCTGTCTCTTCCCTCAGTCTCTCCATTACTCCATCCCATAATTACCCTCTGCACTTCACTCAGTGAACCCAATCCTTCCTTTGCTGCTCTGCCAATTCCTCAGATGTTTGGACACAGAACGCCAGGACATTAGCCTGCTGCGATCGAGCTGGCCAGAGGACGGAGTGTCTGGACCACGCTTTACAGAAACCGCCTGTTTTCATAAATACACTACCGGTCAAAAGTTTGGGGGTCATTTTTGTTTTGTTTTCAAAAAGAAATAATGATTTTTATTCCAAATAATAATTTTGCCCTTTCGTCAAAGAACCAGCAAAACTGTTTTCAGCTGTGCTAACGTCATTGCACAAGGGTTTTCAAGGGTTTTCTAATCATCCAATAGCCTTCTAATGCCATTAGTAAACACATAATTTGGTTATTTGTAGCGTAACTGCTCTTTTCGTTTGATAAACCAACCCAGCCAGTTTGACTGTAGGCGAGCTAACGGCGCTAAAGGAGCTAACGCAGCTACCTGAGCTAACTGGGAAACGGTGTCTGGACTCCGGTACCGCCGCACATAAACATGGCGTCACACGCGTCTTTTTCTAGTCAGGCGTCATGCGTTAATGTGCCTTAGCGTTGACGCTGGTAACTCAGTTAAACACTGTTAACGTGCTAACGTGCCCAGCACTAAACAAATTTTGCTTTCAGCAAAGAACGAGCAAAACTGTTTTCAGCTGTGCTAATGTCATTGCACAAGGGTTTTCAAGGGTTTTCTAATCATCCAATAGCCTTCTAACGCCATTAGCAAACATATTATTTGGTTATTTGTAGCGTAACTGCTCTTTTAGTTTAATAAACCAACCCCACCAGTTCAACTGTAGGCGCGCTAAAGGAGCTAACGTAGCTACCAGAGCTAACTGGAAAGCGGTGCCTGGACTCCGGTCACACGGCAAATAAACATGACGTCACGCACATATTTTTCTAGTCAGGCGTCATGCGCTAACGTGCGTTAGCGTTGACGCTGGTAACTCTGTTTACCGCCGCTAACGTGCTGACGTGGCCAGTACTAAAAATGTACAATTTTGCCCTTCAAATTTAGCTTTCGTCAAATAACTAGCAAAAACTGTTTCAGCTGTGCTAACATCATTGCACAAGGGTTTTCAAGGGTTTTCAAATCACCCAATAGCCTTCTAACGCCATTAGCAAACACAATGTACCATTAGAACACTAACACTAACACTTGTAGCTAGAATAGTCGTTTAGTCGTTTTCTAATTCATTTAATGTTATATTCATAGAAAAAAAGTGCTTTTCCTTCAAAAATAAGGACGTGACCCCTAACTTTTGAATGATAGTGTATGTGTGTGTGTGACGCCGCCCATTGAAACAACATTTATTATGGATGAGATGCATAGCTGTGGTCCGATTATCTCACGTTGAAAAACTGCTGTCTGTGTGCACATGTGATGCCTGTGTATCCTCGCGCTGTCGGAGTTTATCTCAGCTTAGATTAGAAGAATGTCGAGATAAGAGGTGAGTAACGAGATGGACGCGTTTGAGCTGTGGATGAGACACAGCGCGGACGTGATTCTGTCGAAGGTAAGAAAAAGAAAAGTTTTTTTTCCCTTCTAAAATCCTTCAGAGAGGAGCGTAGGTGTACGTCAACCCATGACATTTTTCTATCATAATCCCTGAGATTATTTGCACAGGGGTGGGGGTGTGTGTGGGGGCCGTGAAGAGTGAAGAGTGGAGGATATTCCTCAACGCAGGGGTCTAAGATATCAAAGCCAGAGGGCTGTGGGGAGGATGGAGAGGGTGCGATGCAGCGGGGAGGGGGTTTTCAAAGTGGCGGGGGTTGGCTTTTTGTTCACCAGGATCCTCTGAAAAGATCGGCACAAAACTGGCACATTGGTCACGGCTCCGGGCTCTCTCTCTCTCCCCGCTGATTGGTTACGCCGGGCGAGCAGATGTTGGGGCTGCAGCAGGGGGTTCGGACCAGTCCAGCTCCTCACACCGCGGGACGGTCACACAGCACCAGCAGCTCTCACACACACACACACACACACACACACATACACACAACCTGCTGGAGGCCTCGCTCGAGTGCCTCTCAAAGACTGATTCACACTCACCACTGCTCACTTGTTGCTCGGCCCACATCAAAGATGAACACAAGTGCTTCGCCTCAAACTGTGTTTGCTTCTGGAATTTATTATGAGTGCTAACTGTTGCGTGTGCGAGTCGACTCCGACGGGCTATTGACAAACTCCACGTCTTGTCACGAGGGTCACAGCTTCACTCCTCTTTGAGAATAGATTACAAGCGCGGCACGTGATGTGATTTCAAGTGGGTCATCGAATTTCGAAGTAATCCCATCTCATATACACAATAACGTTCAAAAGTGTGGGGTCACTTAGAAATGTCCTTATTTTTGAAGGAAAAGGAAATACACTCTATACATTATTAATGTGATAAACGACTATTGTGTTCTAATGGTACATTGTGTTTGCTAATGGCGTTAGAAGGTGATTGGATGATTAGAAAACCCTTGAAAACCCTTGTGCAATGATGTTAGCACAGCTAAAAACAGTTTTGCTGGTTCTTTGCTGAAAGCAAAGTTTGAAGGGCAAAATTATAATTTTTTTGTGCTAACGGCAGTTAACGGAGTTACTAGCATCAGCGCTAACGCACGTTAAAGAAAGAAAAACACTCGTGACGTCATGTTTATGTGCCGCGGGACCGGAGTCCAGGCACCATTTCCTAGTTAGCTCCAGTAGCTGCGTTAGCTCCTTTAGCGCCGTTAGCGTGCCTACAGTCGAACTGGCGGGGTTGGTTTATTAAACGAAAAGAGCAGTTACGCTACAAATAACCAAATAATGTGTTTGCTAATCGCGTTAGAAGGCTATTGGATGATTAGAAAACCCTTGAAAACCCTTGTGCAATGATGTTAGCACAGCTAACAGCTGAAAAACAGTTTTGCTGGTTCTTTGCTGAAAGCAAAGTTTGAAGGGCAAAATTATAAAATTTTTGTGCTAACGGCGGTTAACGGAGTTACTAGCATCAGCGCTAACGCACGTTAAAGAAAGAAAGACACGCGTGACGTCATGTTTATGTGCCGCGGGACCGGAGTCCAGGCACCATTTCCTAGTTAGCTCCGGTAGCTGCGTTAGCTCCTTTAGCGCCGTTAGCGCGCATACAGTCGAACTGGCGGGGTTGGTTTATCAAACGAAAAGAGCAGTTACGCTACAAATAACCAAATAATGTGTTTGCTAATCGCGTTAGAAGGCTATTGGATGATTAGAAAACCCTTGAAAACCCTTGTGCAATGATGTTAGCACAGCTAACAGCTGAAAAACAGTTTTGCTGGTTCTTTGCTGAAAGCAAAGTTTGAAGGGCAAAATTATAAATTTTTTGTGCTAACGGCAGTTAATGGAGTTACTAGCATCAGCGCTAACGCACGTTAAAGAAAGAAAGACATGCGTGACGTCATGTTTATGTGCCGCGGGACCGGAGTCCAGGCACCATTTCCTAGTTAGCTCCAGTAGCTGCGTTAGCTCCTTTAGTGCCGTTAGCGTGCCTACCGGTCGAACTGGCGGGGTTGGTTTATTAAACGAAAAGAGCAGTTACGCTACAAATAACCAAATAATGTGTTTGCTAATCGCGTTAGAAGGCTATTGGATGATTTGAAAACCCTTGAAAACCCTTGTGCAATGATGTTAGCACAGCTGAAAACAGTTTTGCCGGTTCTTTGACGAAAGGGCAAAATTATTATTTTGAATAAAAATCATTATTTCTAATCTTGTCAATGTCTTGACTCCATTTTCTATTCATTTTTGCAACTCTTTTGATGAATAACAGTGTAAATAATCTGCATGTTATAATTTGGGGTGGTAAAACGGTCCAGTAGTTAGTCCTCAGAGTGTGAACGTGCAGTTTTCATGTTCTGTAACGTTTCACAGAACACAGAGTTTGTTTTCTTTTGTTTTTGTCTCCATGCCATTCCACTCACTCCTCAGACTCATTCCCCACACCTGGTGTTCTCCTCTTCTTCTGCCCACCTGCACATGATTTGCTCATTAGCGCCTCAGTATATGTCCTGGTCCACGTCCACTTCATACCTGCCAGAGTTTCTTGTGGCGCGTGCCAAGTTCTGTAGCATTTTGTAGTTCTGTTTAGTCTGATGTTTTTGGGAATGTGGGTTTCTTTTTTTTTTTGCCTGACACCTTTTGACTGATCCTCTCATGTTGACCCTACTTTGAACTCAATTTAAATTGAACGTTCCTGAACCGAATCGTGTTTTTTTCCACGTCTGTGGAGAGTGTGCTCTCTCCAGGCTCTCAGACTTCTTGCCTCTGTCCACAAACATGCAAATTGGGTTATTTGGAGAGTATAAATTGTCCTGTAGGTGAGGAAGTGAGTCCAGTCCAGGCCCAGATCGTTTCTACACAAAGGTGTGCTCGGCACAATCGTACGCAGGGGCGATTCTGGAGTCTGTAGGGGCCCTAGGCAAAAATTCCCAGGGGGCCCTTCCAACCAGTGTTCATCACCATTATGTTATTTTTTTCGAAATGAATGAAATAACATGGAAAAACCTTGTAATTAAAAAGTATGTGAACAATAAAATACTATAAATAGCTTTTAAAAAACTACCATTACACTGTTAAGAACCCACATTATAAAACAATATAAATATATACAACAATAAAATACTGTAAATAACTGAAAAAACATAAAAACTGAGTAAAAAAAGATATGCACTACACTGTAAATAATTCTCTTCATTTTCCAACTTGCAGAACGATAACTTCACACAGGTTAAAGTGAGGCTTGGGGCCCCCTATCAGCTCGGGGGGCCCCAAGCAGTTGCCGGCCTTGCCTGTTCACAAACTGCACCTCTGATCATACGCTGCTTGATTCTGAGCTAAAAGAGGATGAAGAAAAGATGAAAGAGAGGAAAAAAGAAGCCTCACGACTGATGTACGAACGTATCCCTCCTTTGAGCGAACTAATTAGAGTGATTAGCGTAGAGATTACTCGCCGGTGCGTTATTTTTGAGCGATCCTGTTTCTCGTCCCAGTAGCGCTGTAGCCCTTTATCCCCTATCTTTAGCTACAGCTATAAGATAAGAGGCACACAAGATGTGTCGTATGATGTGGAGTCTGACTTGGAGTCTGGAAATGAGGGAATGAGTTCTGTAATTTGGGAAGGAATTGCGACTGTTCTGCTTTATATCAGCAGATGTTGTCCTGCTGAAAGGATCTGGATCCTGCAATCTGGGAGTTAAAGATATGGCAGATATGCTATCTGGAAAACTCTGCAGGACTAGAGTTCCCGTACTGTCTTCTAATTTTCCCTTTTCTCTTTCCGGACATGTGTTTTCATACACCAAACGACAGCAGCAGGGGGGGGAATGAAGAAAGATGTTGAAGGGGAAACTAACAAATCCAGAACAAACGCTAATAATAGCTCGCCGGTGAAATTAGGGAATAAATAATAAATCTTTCGAAAGGCGCTTTTCATTTCTAATTCCTAGTTTCTGATGAAAAGTTGTGAGTTACTGGTTTTATCTTGCTGGGATTTGTAATTTTACGGTTCTGGCAGGAGGCCACCGGACAGAAGTAGGCATCATAGTTCACGCACAACACAACAAGTCCACAAGCGTTTTGGAAAAAGCCAAAAGGGACGGTTTCAAATGAGCGTCCCAGCAGATTTATGGCTCCATTTACAGTGTTGCATTCATTTTGATTTGAAAACCTTTTGAGCCTAACGCTCGACATGAGGAACAGCACCACAGTTTGAGTATGTTCGGTGTGCTCATCAGAACCATGCAGCATCCACATCCCAGAGACCCACGGAGCTCGCGCGCGGGGGGGGGGGGGGGGTGATGCGTTTACGTTTGACTTCAGATGATTATCATTATCCTTTCCAGTGTTTCTTCTTTGCGTGGCATATTTGCTGCCCCACTTACTCCGGCCAGAAATGCCTTTTTTTGTGTTTTTCTGCGTCGCATGGTTTTGATTTCCCCCCCCTCCCCGAAGTTCTAATGCCGCGTGATTTAAAGCAGGAGACGTACGCGGGCGGGGGGCGGGGGGGGGGAATAGGATTTTCTGATTGATTGAAATAATGAACAGTTCAAACTTTGTCTGAGTTAAAGCCAGAGGGGTCAAAGGGCAAACGCTGCTCGGGAGAACAGACAGGAGAGTGGGTTCTTATCCACAACAAATCAGCCCGCTGTGGCTCTGCCGCATGTGCGAGTTTGCTCTCTTTGAAGCGTGCTGCTCCCGTACGTATAGCATGGCGTGACTGGAGCCAAGCTGGTCGAGGGGTGGGGGGGAGATGTTCTGGTTGTGGTTATCGGCATCCAGGCTGCACTGTTGGAAGAGATAACAGGCCTTTAAGAGCGGGGGGGCCAAGAGAATCAGACCATCCACCTTTTTTAATCAGGGTATTAAAAAGTCTCAAATCCAATCATTTGAATGTAAGGCCTTAAAATGTCTTAAATTCTCCTCAAATCTCATAAAAGGTCTTAAATACAGTTTTGAAAGGTCTCAAATATCTATTAACGTTACTTTTATTTAAAATGTGCATAAACTTCAGTCTTGGGGCCAATCTTAACCCTCAAGCTCAACCCTTAATCTTAACTGGCCCTCAAAACCAAGGGTTATTTTGTCACTTAGAAATGGGACACCCCCTTAAATGCAGATACGTCTTCAGACTGTAGGGGGCAGAATAACGCGAAAGCTGCGTCCAGTCTGTCAACTCCAAAAAAGAAGAAGAAGAAGAACACGTCAGGATTATTTATTACGATCCGTTTGTCAGTCAAGTTATTAGGTTGTCAGTTAGTTATAAGATGATACTCATACAAATACCACAACCACGGACATATTCAGCTGACAGTTACCGCAATGCATTCTGGGTAGCCCTTGGTGGTCTCGGAAAATCTCAATATTGAGGGCGATACAGCCCTTAAACTTGCCCCTCAACTTAATTATTCTGAGAATTGGGACAGCACTTGCACTAGAGGGAGCACGCATTTTTGAGATTTAGGGTTAAGCAAGGAATTGGAATTCACCCTCGCTTTGAAATGTTTCTATTTTTGAGGACGCGATAACAGAACTACAACACGGAACTAAAGTAGGCCACCTGTGCTTGCCTGGTGAGAATTTATCGAGCACTAACTGGCTAGTGTGCTGCGCGCGCCGCCGCGGTGTTGTTACCGCTTAGCATAGCAGCGGAGAAAACCCAAGTTCAACGATTTGTGGCTCCAATTTTCCTTCATGTCTTTTGTACTTTTTTTTGCCAGTATTGATTTGAAATGGGTCTTAAATTGTATTCATTATAGTCTTTAAAAAAAAACCTGCACAGACCCTGTTAATACCATGTGACCGGGGGCCTCCACCCAGGTTTTGGACAAATGATGTCTGAGCCAGTAATGCACATCTGTGCCTTATTTTATTGCTGTTCATTTTGCATCGGTATGCGCGGAGGCCAACAAACAAAGCACAGTTCCACCTTGTTCCCATATTCCTGACTCAAACCTCCCTCCTCCTCCTCCTCCTTCCTCCTCCTCCTCCAGTCTGCCTTCCTCTCTCCCCCCCGTTTGGACCCATTCGAGCACACATAGGCTTGCGTTACAGAAAATGCAAAGGTACAGATCTTATATTGAAGTGGCATTCCAGGCGAGCCCCCACAGGGCAGATGACAGGGGTTTTACTTAAAAGAAAAAAGGCGTGCGGAGCGAGACTTCGAGTCTGAAGAGGATATTAGAAAAAATACATTAGAAAACATCCCCTTGGGCATGTTTTTTTGTTTTTTTTTGTACCTTTCCTTGAGAGTTGAGAGAGGGCAGGAGGAAGGGAGGGATTTTTCTGTGCAGGTCTGAAGTGCAGAGGACGTAATGAAAACCAACTGGCAGGCCGTCACTATCTATCTATTCTGGTGAAGGAGTGCATTGACATGGAGAGAGGGAGGGGGGTGGGGGGAAGAAACACGCCCTCCTCCTAATCCAGTCAAGCCTCCACTCCTCTTTTTCATCCCTCCATCCATTTCATTCTCAGCAACTTCTCACAAAACACGGGATTGTCTTACGAGGTTACACAATAACAACAACAACCGAATGTCACGCACATGCCCCCCCCCCCAAGATGACTTTAATCACATTTCTTTATTTGCTATAAAGAATTTCCCTTTTTTTTAATATTATTATTATTATTCAATCTTGTGTTCCTAACACGCCAGATTCCAGAGGATAACACAAATGATGAACCAGGTGGGGTTTGTGGAGTTCTGGATCTGTGCATAGGCCACGTTATACTTCTCCGACTGCGTAACCACGGAGACCCCTCGAGCCTTCATACTTCTGCGTCGTGGTGACGGATATGCGCTGCAATTTCCCGCCCCGATCAGTAGGGGTCGCTGCGCAAGGTTGTTGTGCTTTTGGCTACAGTGAGCAATGGCGTCCGACAGAGAAAGACTGTTGTTGTTGTTGAAACAGTGGCCGTTTCACACTTTTCTGCTTCACCGAACGCAGTTTTAAGATAATTTGAGGCGAGAAATTGGCCATTTAGAGTCTAAACGTGTGCTGTGTGTGTTAAGATATGACGTATTTATAGTTTGGCAGCGACGTTGTCGGCGGTGATCAGCTCCGCCTCTGTGGACGCTCAGTGCGCACTGTGAGCCGGCACAGAGCAGCGTTATCTCGGCCTCGTCCTGAGGACCAATCGCAGCTCTTGCCGTCTCCGTTGTCCTTTGACGGAGTGACGGACACTTTTGTGCAGTCGGAGACGACGGACAGGCTCTTCGACAGGCTCTGCGTAACCTACGTAGAGCACGTTACGCAGGAGTATAAGTTGGGTCTGTGTGGTGAAAGCAGCCTTTGGACGGAGTGTGAATGTTGGCCTGTGGTTGATTGGGGGGGGGGGGTTCAGTCTGCGGGGGTGATAAGGCCCTGAAGAGAGCTCTTTCACACCCACACTGCTTCATAATCCACACTGCGCCACCCAAACCACCAAGCCCAATATTAGCTTTCCTGCAGCTGGCCAGTCCAGGTAATGAATATGAGGGTGTTTGTTTGATTGCGTGTGTGTGTGTGTGTGTGTGAGCGAGCTCACAGAGGCTCGTGGTTACAGACATTTTACTCTTGCGCAGATTTGGGAATTTAACTGGTTAACCAGTACTTAAAGCTCCCATAGACCCGGAAGTTCCAATTAACGCTGTTTTTTGGTGCGTATCTGTGCCATTACCTCGTTTATGAAGCCCTAAAGTTTGGAAACAAACAGATCAGCAGCTGCTGAGAACGCTAGGTTTTATTGTATTCTCGGGCTCTGCAAGCGCTCTGACGTAAGGACCGCGTCTCCTGAACAGCAGATCCTCCTGCCTCCGGGCACTTTTCAGTGATTTTGGTGTCAAATGATAGGTAAAATTTCCTTCTTATATCTCTTTCTGCCATTTATTGCCATATTTTCCTAAGATAACGTGCAAAAATATGCACAAATACAACATTTTTCCAGCAAAATGTTTATTACAAATGTACAAAAATGGTCAATGTATTTGCTCATGAGGAGCTCAATCCTTTGCTTACTACTGTATATATCATGTTATAACCTGAACATCACAGTCGATGTACAATTTTCACATTCACCTCTTTAATGCGAATAAAACTTTTGTTCATTATTTGAGGAAATATTCTGAGCTTTGAAAAGCGCTCTAGAAATGTAATGAATAATAATAATAATTTAAAAAATGGCAGAAAGTGATATAAAAATGATTTCTGATTTATTCATTAGAATTTTTACCTATCATTTGACACCAAAATCACTGAAATCGACCCAGGAAATGAAATTCTGATGTAAAAGATGGTTGGAAATGACCCAAAAGGTACATTCAGTCAAGTTTTGGTGCTTCTTTCCAGTTGTGAATGATTGTTTTGGGCTAATCTGCTCTACTAATGGGCTGATGTTGACATGATCCAGGCATTTGATTGATGAACTGGCAGGAGAATTTCTATAAAAAAAAAAAAAGAAGACATTTGAGGATGTTGTGTCACATACAGGCCTAAAGAAAATGTCCAGACTTCACTGTACGTCTGAAAGCATGATATATTTCCTTTTGTCCCCTTTTTAATAATCAAATTAAGTGTTGGCTGAGTCTCAGTGCAAAGCCCAAACAAAACCCCACGACAAGACCGTGGAGAAGCAGAAATGTGTTTGACATTTTTTTTGCTTCGTGATTAACTTGTTTTTAAAACTGTGGCTCAGCCAGTTTGTCAGTTGATTAAATATTCATTAAAGTAATGGTGAAGAACAACTATTAGCAAACACAGATGTTTAGAAAAGCCAGTCCAGAGTTTTTGAGTTGTTCACATTATGAAGACGGCAGAATTAGGACAAGTTATTCTTGGGGTTAGGGTTAGGGGTAGGGGTAGGGTTGGGGTTAGGGGTAAGGAGGTTAAAGTTCTGTTGCACAGGCCTACAGATCCGGCGTGTGGTGATGGTGGTCCAGTCCAGGTTTACCAGGGGACCAGCAGGACTCTGGGTTAGGGTTGGGGTTACGGTTGGGGTTAGGGTTAGGCACACACCAGGCGCAAGAGCAGTGGGCAGCACTTTTCTGCACTCAGGAAGCAGTCAGGGATTGAGTGCTTTGCTCAGGGGCACCCTAACCCTTGACCCTTCCCGGGAATTTTACCGGTGGCCCTCCGGTAACAAGCCCAACCATTCCTCTTGGCCATGGGCTGCCCCCATTGTGTTGGGGTCAGATATAAGTTAGCCAGAAATTTGAAAGAAGTGGTCCATTTTCTGAATATTTGAGCTGGGGTTTGGCAGGAAAAGTTGTGGAATGTGTGTGCGGAATAACAATCGAGGACATTTGCATTCTTCCATACAGCATCTCTAGACGATTTGAGAGAAAAATGTGCGGACTTCAGTGCAGATTTTTTTCACCGTCTGAGTCAAGTCCACGGCGTTTTTTCCATAAACACCTTCCTTGTGAAGATTTATTTGTCACGTTGATGAATTGCGACGGCAGCGTTTCAATCAAACAAAAACCAAAATCCCATTAAAACGGCCGAGGCCGCTGTGGTTCTCTGTGACATTTAAAAGCATATAGACACCGAGGCGAGGCAAAACTCGGCACTCTGTCGGGCTGTGAAGCTAAGACTAATGAAATAAAGGACCATTAAAAACGTGAGATATGAGATTGCGGTGCCTATTGTGGCTGTGAACTATTTTACGACTGCTGTAGTCTGCAGTTAAGCGTTTGTTAACACTCCATCTACCCTTTTTCCTAATCATTGACCATTAGTAAAGTCCAACAGGCCTCTCTTATTAACTGCATCAGGCTGACAGGTACGAGCCTTTCATTCTCTCCACATTTATTACTGCCCATACCTTAATGGGCACTTAAGAGGCATCACCGCCACGCTGTGATTTATAGCATCTTTAGCAGAGATCAGAGACTCGGAGCCTGTTAGATGCCGGCAGCCTTTCCTGACACCCTGGACTGGAGGGGGGGGGGGGGGGGCACAGCTGGACCCAACATGACGAGAGGTGTGAACTTCCTCGACTTAATGAGTCGATGGCCGGAGCAGATTACAGAGGAGGTCAGAGGTGATGGGACCAGGTCCGGAGGCTGGTCTTAATGTCCATGAGCTGAGATTAAAATGAAAGAGATTACTTCCATCCGTGTTTAGCTGAAAAAGAATTCCCATAAAGCACAATTCCATATATACTATATCAGGGATAATCAACTAAAATTCTAATAGGTCCACTTTTTTGGAAATTTCCTCAAGCAAAGGTCCGGAACATCATAATGTCTAACTTGTGTTATTATTTAGTAGTGGGATATATATACTGAAGTAGCCTAGTAGTCTACATGTAATCAACAACTGACTGTCAGATCAAATACAGAAAGAACAATTCAAAAACATTTCATAACACACAACATAACAACAACATAACACTGAAAATATGTATTATTTTCTTCTCTCTTAAAGGAAAAGAAGCTCTGAGAGTGCTTATTTCTGTGACCTTACCCATATTAACTTCGTCTCTGTCTTCTCTCGCTGTAAACGCACTTTTCTCCCTGTCTTCTCTCGCTGTAAACGCACTTTTCTCCCCGTCTTCTCTCGCTGTAAACGCACTTTTCTCCCCGTCTTCTCTCGCTGTATCTTCTCTCGCTGAACGTCGACGCCGTTAACGCACATTAACCGCAGCTAACAGCGCTAACATGCTTAAGACTAATTTATATACATATATATATATATATATATATATGTATATAAATGTGGTCATCAGTGCGTATGAAATCCCTGTCAAAAAAGGCACAAACATGAAATCACGTCACTTCTTTTCGCAATATCAAAACAGTGTAATCCACTTACGAGACGTTGGCGTATAAAGCCCGAGTCCAAGTGTATACAGTTCTGCCATCGCTCAGTCTGAAATGCTTGGATTCCACCTGTCTCTTTCTCCTTGGCTGCTCATATTTTCCTTCATGTCTTCGTATCAAAACAAAATCATTCTTCAGTGTTTCTTATTCTAAACAAGCGCATTCCTTTTTTCCCCTTCACCTGATCATGTGTCCTGCAGCCTGCTCGTGGTGCAGTAACGTGATATGTAGTAAGTTTTATATGTTAAACAAATAATACACATAAAGTATACTATGTCCTACTTGCTCTATCAGGTGATCAATTGCACTTTTTGGTTGCTTTATATGCACAACGAGCCCTTTTTTATATATATTTGGACATATAAACACGTGTAACTCTGCAAAATCCATTCACTGGCCAGTCTGCACACATCTGTAGCAACAGAGACAAACTTTAAATTCTTATGAACCCCACCGTCTTCACATGCGTACACACCAAATTACACCGCTCCGTTCCACTGCACCCCATTTCATTCCGAGTATACAACTCCGACTCGCGGTGACCTCAGTCCATCAGGGCACGGAACAGGCAGAACGAGGGAGGAAGACATTAACTGTGCGAGCACACAGGCCGTGAAATATACGGCTCTTTAGAGAAAGAGAGCGTGTTTTTATTCACCTTTAACTGGGCTGTAAAGTCATGTTCAGGGCCCTGATCAGGAGAGCACAGCAACACAGACACCAGCCTCAATCACAGCACTGACGCTCAACCAAATATCTGTCTCCGCCCCAAGATACAGGAATTAGACGTGAATTCAATGTTGAGGTCCGGGGGACTTTTGTCCACCAAGCCTAATTTGAAACAGGAGTGTTTTCAGACAGCTCTATCTGGCTCCCACTTGCACTGTCTTCCCAGTTTCCCCCCCCCCTCCCCCAGGGAGAACAACGATTTATGGAGCGAGGAGGCAGAACGCAGAATGGAGCAGATTGTTCATGGATTTGAGCTCAACTCTCCGGCATGAGGGGGAGACGGAGGCAGGAGCTGGGTGAGATGAGCATGAGTTACAGAGGCAACAGGGGGAAAAAACAGGGGGGGGGGGGGTTGTTATGAAGACATCAGTGTCTTCACTTCACATCTGCCGGAGATTTCCCCACGCGGCCCCGTCCTGTTCCGACAGCGCGGGGGGGGGGGTTGTGATCGAACGCAACAAAAACTCTTGTCAGTGATTAGATAGCAGCAGTCATTATCGTGCGGTCGCAGAGGACAAAACATGAATCCATAATGGCAATATTGGGAAAACAAACACACAGACACAGGCGCAGGCGACTGCTTGGGGCCCCGAGTCCATAGGGGGGCCCCCAACACTCGGAGCCTGAGCGCTGTTTTTACTGAAATGGATCAAAAATGTGCAGTGACCAGCCGCATCCCCGTCCCCCTTAAACAACAATTTGCAATGACATCTCATTAGGAAACCCCCCTAAAGGGGCCCCCACGTCACCTCACGTGAACCTGTGTGAAGTCATCGTTCTGCAAGTTGTAAACGAAGCTGATGGAAAATCAAGACGAGTTATCAACCAGGTGGTGAGAAGAAAGACAGTTGTAAGTGGTGCTAAGATAATGATATAATGATAACATTAACAGTAAACGACTGCTGTTATTGAACTGTTACTTTGTGTAGCCAACGGGAAAACAGACTTGAACAGCAGCTAGCATTGGCGTCAGAATGCTAGCTGAGGCTAACGGGTGGGTTCTATGCGAGTTATTCACAGTGTAATGTATTTTTTGTAGTTTATATACTTTAAAAAAAAGTTATCTACAGTATTTTATTGTCCTTTACATTTATATTTTCGCATACTTTATTTATTTTGAAAATTTTCAAATTTACGAGATTATTTATAACACACTGGTCAGAAGGGCCCCCTGGGAATTTTTGCTTAGACTCTAGGGGTGAATTCCAATTCCTTGCTTAACCCTCAATCTCAAAAATTATGATTGTATTATCTTAGTTTAGGCCCATATTATGGATTACTTACGTCATTGTTGCGTAACATTTATTTTTTATTTTACGATCTTTTGTCAATAGCCGGCCGGTGTGGACAAGCGATGGTTTGCTATGGTTTACTTTTCAATAAGCCGTGGTGTGTGGTAACTGTCAGCTGAATATGTCCGTGGTTGCGGTATTTGTATGAGTATCATCTTATAACTAACTGATTATTACGGTATTGTTTTTTTCTTGCAACCTAATAACTTGACAGACTGGACGCAGCTTTCGCGTTATTCTGCCCCCTACAGTCTGAAGACATATCTGCATTTAAGGGGTGTCCCATTTCTAAGTGACAAAATAACAACTCAACACTTGGTTTTGAGGGCCAGTTAAGATTAAGGGTTGAGCTTGAGGGTTAAGATTGAGGTGATGGAATCACCTCTGCATAGACGTAGGGAAATGCACGAGCAAAGTGTAACACACACACAAACACAGAGACATAAAATCATTTCCCTGTGGCTCCACAGTGATGATCTGCTGATATCCTGCAGTGATTGTGAGCCCGGCCACTCGCTGACAAAGCGGAAGAGAGATAAATGATATCTTCCCCGGTTTGGATGGTGTTGTGTGACCAGCGCGACGCGCACACTAACAAAGAATAGAAAAGAAAAAAACGGAAGCAGAGGGCAGTGGATTCTTTGACATTCTGTCAATCATCCTCCCCATCTCTGCATTCCTGCTCAAATCCTTGAAAAAAACAAACAAACGCTGGCATGTTTTATGATCCTCGGCTCGTACCAAAGCGCTCTGTTTATGGATTATTTTAGCACCTGTGGGAATGCCGATAATGTCCAAAGGCCACGACGAGATAAGTTTAACCATCCAAACATTCGGGGTATGCGCTCACGTCAAGGTTGTCAAACGCACGCCCGCAGAAGCCCGCGCTCAGGATGTGTGCGTTGACAGCTTCCTGACCTTGTCTCACATGCAGTGGCAACATGACGGATGGCGTCCTCCTTGACAATGCCAGATGGTAGATGGCTGTGTGTTTGTGTAATGACATGTACAAGCATTTATGCGTGTGTGTGTGTGTGTGTGTGTGTGTGTGTGTGTGTGTGTGTGTGTGTGGAGGTGGGGATATTAGCAGAGATTCCTTCCCTTCAGCCACCTGTCCTTGTCTTTGACCTCATCTCATCCACACACTCTGTGTGTGTTTCATTATGTTGAGATGTTTACGTCAGGGTCATGTTGTGTATTATACATATTTTAATTAAAAAAAAGGGACAAAGGGAGTGAAAGAGGTTAGAGTTAATTTTCCAAAGTTTCTTTGTATTTCTAAGTATCAGGAGTTGGAGGAAGAGGAAAACAACTGTTTTTTTACGGACGTAAATTTACGTCAATATAAAATACACTTGTTTTTTGTGCTCCCGCTCTGTTATTTATAATTTATATAATTGTAAGTAAACGTTACTAACGATACTCTGGTCCATTGAGCTGTCGCTCCAAAACTCAGTAGCCAATCAGCAGGCATCTAAGGCCCCACCCATGGTCAGAATTGCAAACAAAACCATAAAATTAGTGATGGGCACCAACGTTAACGCATGACGCTTTTCCACAACGACTCAACGGAAAAAGACGCGTGTGACGATATGTTTACGCGATTCCCGAAAGAAACGCTGGTTATTTGTAGCGCTGCTCTTTTTGTATAATAAACAGACCGCTCCAGTTCCACTGTAGGTGCGCTAACATCGCTAAAGGAGCTAATGCAGCTAATGGCGCTAACTGGTAAACGTTTTCATTTTCTGACATTTTACGGACCAAACGATTGATCGTGAAAATAATCGACAGATTAATTGATTATGAAAATTAGTGCTGGGCACGTTAACATCGCCAACGTTAACACACATTAGCGCATAATGTGTTTCCATGGCGACTGACCGGGAAAAAGACGTGCGTGACGTCATGTTTACGTGACTCCCGATTGTTAAAATGAGTCTCTAAAGTAACACTAAAGTTTAAAAACAGAGGCACACATATACATATATACATATACATACACAGATACACTAGTTATTTGTAGCGCTGCTCTTTTCGTTTAATAAACAGACCGCTCCAGTTCGACTGTAGGCATGCTAAAGGAGCTAATGCAGCTAATGGAGCTAACTGGTAAACGGTGCCTGGACTGCGGTGCCGTGGCACGAAAAACTGCGCTACTTTAGACAATTTTAGTCTTTTTCCGGTCAATCATTTGTTAAAGTTGACGCCGTTAACGCTGTTAATGTGCACAGCACTAAAGAAAATACAATATTTTTGAATGATTCAATCAATATTTGATTTGCTTCTTCAAAAGCGTTGTGTTAAAAATAATTGACTTTCCTTGTCGAGTGACAAATCACTAAAGTATTTATTGCCACCGACTCGGCCAGAAGACGAACCTGCGTCTTAGCCGTTTCGCTGGAATTTGCATCGCTGCGGGAAATAAATGAAGCAGAGGAAGAAGAAATCAGTGCATTCACCTGGGACTGATGTCGGAGAGTCATTTGACCAGGGAGTGAATGCCAATTTAACATTCCACTGGTAAAAGAGAATAAACTCAAGATGTAAACATTTTCAAACTCAGTGGGAATGGGGTGTGACACAAATTACAGACCGTGGCTTTAATCCTTTTACTTCCTGATGACCACTTTACGTTTTTCCTCTCCAACTGCTACATACTGAACAATGTCCCACTCGGATGATAATGGCGTCCTGAATCCTTACATTGTGAGAAGAGCGCAAACAAAACAATGATTAGAGCTCATTGAGGGGAAAAAAACATGCTGAATGTGGAATCCTGTGTCAGTTTTGTGTGTGTGGAGCTTATATGACCAGACGGCCTGCAAGTGAAAGAGAGTGTGGTGACCTGTAACAGCTCCATGACTCCAGTCTGGGGGCTTTAAAAGTCCACACGCCGGGGTCCTGGATTGAACCCCGCTGCAGACCTCACTCCAGTACAGACGAGGCCGCGGCCCCAATGGGAAACCGATTGTTTATTTAACTACTGTTTTATGGAATACCTAGTGACAGGAAGTCCTTAAAACAGCAGCAGTTACTATTTATATAGTCCCCTTTTCAGAGTAAACTCACCCGCCCGCCCCTCCTCCCTCTGTCAGGCACCCTGCCGTCGAGGAATGCGCCCATTCACAAGCTGGTGGCCATCTTGGAAGGCTTGCTGCTCACTTCCTGTTTCCATGGCTACACTCTAGTGCTAGCGGGCGGAGATGATAAGCGCTCTCCCTAATCCGCTTCATCTCGCTAATTTTCTACATCGCTTCATGCCATTCGAAATGAGGGTGAAAAGCCACTTAGCCGCAATAAACATCGCGTTTTTACGCACGTAATCTCCGCTACGTTCACAGAGGCAAGGAAACACAAAGGGAGGGGAGGAAGTGCAGATATACACTACCGTTCAAAAGTGTGGGTTCACATTCACTGAAATGTCCTTATTTTTGAAGGAAAAGTACTATTTATTAAATGAATATAACATTAAAGCCCTAACCCTACATTTTGCGCGTTCATGTGTAGGGTGGCGCAAGGTGGAGTGCGATTTTCCCCTTATAATCAACCCTCAAAATGTAGTGAGCCCCGATGCTGGCTTAAAATGAAGTGGAATATGAAATTACCCATAATGCTTTGCAAATTCAGCGAGCCGGGTGATATTTTTCAAAAAACATGGCGGCTACATCTGCCGAGGAACATTTACGTTACAATGTCGAATTGTGTTGGAATATGTTGCTTTGATATACATCCAAAGGACCTGCTAGCTAACTAGGTAGCTAGCGGCTGTTTTCCGAGTGCTTCAAGAGAGTATGGCCATCATGTAGAGCTACGTGACGAGCAAACGCGCTCGAAGCACTCGGCAAATAGCCGCTAGCTTGCTCTGCTACATCTGGGTAGTTGTGTCAGTGTTTGGATAGCGTTTACGAGGACGGAGAAAAACTGGCGTTGACGGAAAAACAAATACAGCATCAACGCAACAGGCAACAACAGAACAGCTGGATCCGCCGGCATTTTTCCTGATTGAATAGTAGCGCGCTCCACCGGTAGAGAGTAAAGCTCTCGAAGCACCATAATAACCGCTAGCTAGCTCTGCTAAATCTGGGTAGTTTTGTCGGTGTTTTGGATGTGTGTACCGGCGTTCACTTGAACGGAAAAAACGGCGTTGATGGAAAAACAAACACAGAATCAACGCAACAGCTGGATCTGCCGGCATTTTTCCTGAAATAAAATAGTAGCGCGCTCCACCGGTAGAATTGTCAACATGTGACGTAGCTTAGCACGTACGCTACGTTCGCTACGCTAATTTGCATGTAGTGGTGTCCCAATACCACTTCCCTCAACGAGGGGAATTTACGGTTGCCTTTGCGGAGCCTAAGTGAATCAGAAATACACACTTTATATATTGTTAATATGGGAAACAACTATTCTAGCTGCAAACGTCTGGTTTTTAATGGAATTGTAGGTGATCCCAAACGTTTGAACGCTAGCGTATTTGTTTTATTTCTTTTTCTGGAGCAGCTGGGAAACATTCAGCACACAACTGTGATCATTTGAGGATGTGGATTTCCAAGTGGCTGCGTACAGTGATACGTGGGTCGGCATGGAGCCGTGGGGCAGCTGTATTCTGATCCCGCTCCTCCATAAATCACACGGTCGCCATGAGCCTGTGGGACCAGAGGAAAGATCAGCGTTACACAGGAATGATATTTCACTTCGGCCTCTTCCTGCTCCGCGATTTCCCCAGACGCCCACTACGAGCGACTCCTGAGCGCTTCGTCGTGACAGCTCCACGTCAGTGCTGCTGTGGAGGTTTGGGGATGAGACCGGAACAGCACGTCCATGTGACCTGGAAATCCCAGACGTGATATAGTGCAGGAGTGGGGAGAGTTTTCATTGCTTCGCATCGAGATTACGGCTCATACAAGACCTATAGAGCGCAGAGGAAGTCGTTGACGTAGTTGCTGAAATGCGGTAGAGAGCGGCCTACTGTGTGTGTGTGTGTGTGTGTGTGTGTGTGTGTGTGTGTGTGTGTGTGTGTGTGTGTGTGTGTGTGTGTGTGTGCTTCCATTTCACCAGAACAAAGGATCCAACAGGTGGAATCTTCACCGCAAGCCAAGCAATCTTAGGATTCACTGCTGCAACAAGTGCAGAGGCTCAAAGTAACCATAGATGTAACGGGTGGAATGTGTTTGTGACACAAATAGAAATATCTATCTATCTATCTATCTATCTATCTATCTATCTATCTATCTATCTATCTATCTATAAGTTGGTGTGTGTGCTCCACGTCAAGCTCCGATCAACAGGACTATCTAAATTATTTATTTCTTGGTTGCTTGCTTTTTTGTTTGCTTGCTCTCTTGGTTGCTTACTCTCTTGATTTCTTGCTCTATTGCTTGCTTGCTCTCTTGGTTGCTTGTTTTCTTGGTTGCTTGCTTTTTTGGTTGCTTGCTTGGTTGCTTGCTCTCTTGGTTGCTTACTGTCTCTGTTGCTTGCTCTATTGCTTGCTTGCTCTCTTGGTTGCTTGCTCTCTTGGTTGCTTGCTCTATTGGTTGGTTGCTTTCTTGGTTGGTTGCTTTCTTGGTTGTTTGCTCTATTGGTTGCTTGCTTTCTGGGTTGCTTGCTTTCTGGGTTGCTTGCTTATTTGGTTGCTTGCTCTCTTGGTTGATTATTTTCTTGGCTGCTTTCTTACTTGGTTGCTTGCTTTTTTGGTTGCTTGCGATCTTGGTTGCTTTTTTTCTTAGTTACTTGCTTTCCTGGTTGCTTACTGTCTTGGTTGCTTACTTTCTTGCCAGGTTTCTTTCTTGGTTGCTTGCTCTCTTGGTTGCTCACTTTCTTGGCTGCTTTCTTTCTTGGTTGCTTGCTCTCTTGATTACTTGCTCGCCTGGTTGCTTGCTTGCTTACTGTCTTGGTTGCTTGCTCTCTTGGTTGCTTGCTCTATTGGTTGCTCGCTTTCTTGGTTGCTTGCTCTCTTGGTTGCTTGCTCTCTTGGTTGCTTGCTCTTTTAGTTGCTTGCTTTCTTCGTTGCTTGCACTCTTGGTTGATTGCACTCTTGGTTGATTGCTCTCTTGGTTGCTTACTTTCTTGGTTGCTTGCTCTTTTAGTTGCTTGCTTTCTTCGTTGCTTGCACTCTTGGTTGATTGCTCTCTTGGTTGCTTGCTTTCCTTCTTGCTCCTTGTGTGTAACTCTGTATTTGCGAAAGATTTGTGTGCAACATGTTGATATGCATTTATCTACGTATTAAACAGTAGTGTGTTTTTATTCACATTCACATACTGTACGTGTGGACCATATATATACAGTAGTTCTCAAATGAGAGGATATGGGGGGGGGGGGTGGCAGCTTCAGAGGTGACCAACAGATGTGCGGGGGTCACTGCAGTGTCAGGAGGGACGTCCGGGATTGTCGTACATGGTAAAGCCCGGGGAGACGTGTGAATAAGTGAGATGTTACAGACTGATGAAATTCCCAGAGAGCCTACGATGGATAATGTGATCCCACCACGGTGATGAAGAAACCAGATGGAGAGGAGCGCCTTCAACTTTCTCTTTCTCCCTCTCTCTCTCCGACATGTCTGTGCACACACACTCACACACTCACGCACACACACAACCGCAGCCATATACCCAAGAAAGACACAACACATACACACTGTACACACCTGTCCGAGTGGGAAGATATATCGCCCTCTGAGGGGAAATCCATTGTAAAATTGTGATTTTTCTCACTCGCGTATATAATTCTTCGCCCTGCGCAAAGTTTTCCTTGTCTTATAAAAACCAATAAAAGCTCGCAAACAAATGTCTGTCTCAGCTTTGTTGAAAAGAAAACAACATTGTGTGTATTTCCCCTCCCTTAATGCTTACAAAATCACAGTGGACAAGTGCTTTTCACGGCACTGCAATCAAAAAAAACAACATCTGCTTGTGGGTAAATTATGCAAATGTTAGTCATTACATCTGGAGCCTGAAAATAAAGCTGTTTTATTTCATCCTGCTGACCAATCCACAAAAAAAAAACCCTGACAAGGCCCAAAGAAAGGGATGGTACTCCTGTTATCTGAAAGTGCCTTTCAATAGTGCTGGGAGCCAGGCGTTGCTCGGGGGCCCCTGCTGACTTAGTCAACAGAACCTTGAGCTGCTTTGTTGGTCATAAAAAGTCTGTTGACTGTGGTCAAAGGCTTATTATCCTCAGCTCAGTGTACCAACTCCAAACAGCCCCCGCTCACAAAGACACAACACAGAACTCAGAAAGGCTATATCAAGTCTAAATTTGTGAAATTAAAATAGTTAACATAGGGGAGTAAAACAGATATTGATGATTGGTGACTCATCGCTAAACCCTTAGAACACACTTTTTTCACCACTATATTAAAACACATAGTCCTTTTTTTTCAGCACAACCCATTTTCACCAACTGTACAAACACAACCCTTTGTAAAACCTGAAGATGTGCCCTGTAAACACACCCCCAGGATGTCCATTTAAGGAATTGTGTGCTGTTCCCACAGCAATTCACCAAGGGTGCACCTGTGGCACTGATCCGTGCTGCGTGAGCTGTAGTTAAGGGTTAATAAAGTTGTCTTCTACTGCTGCTGCTGAAGAGCTTTTCTGCTTCGAGGTTTAACATCTTGCACATCTTAGGCATAACATTGTTGTGATGAGTGGTTATTGTCTCTGTTCTCCTTTGACCTCTGGCATCAACAATGCAAACCAACAATCTAGTTTTTCAAAGCCTAAAGCACGAAAAGTCATCTTTCTGCCCCATTCTGATGCTCGGTTTGAACCCAAGCAGCTTATCCTAACCACGACAAGTAGAACCATATAAGGTTCTTCGGCTTGTCCTCATCGGAGAACCCTTTCTGACTCCAGGTAGAACCTTTTTTTATAAAGGTTCCACCTGCAACCCTTTTGGAGGGTTCCACCAAGAACCCTTTTAAAACCCTTTATTCAGGAAAGGGGATTTAAAGGGTTCTCTGGATCAAAATGGTTCTGACTGGAACCATTAGTGTTACCAAGAACCCTTGAAAAGCCCTTTCTTCTGTAAAGGGTTTTTCAAGGGTCCTTGGAGGGTTCCACATAAAACCCTTATAAAACCTTTTTTCCGGAAAGGGGTTTTAAAGGGTTCTCTGGATCAAAATGGTTCTTACTATTACCAAGAACCCTTGAAAAACCCTTTATTCGGGGAAGGGGTTTTAATGGGTTCTCTGGATCAAAATAGTTCTTACTTTTACCAAGAAACCTTGAAAAACCCTTTCCAGAAGGAAGGGTTTTTCAAGGGTTCTTGGAGGGTTCCACCAAGAACCCTTTTAAAACCCTTTATTAAGGAAAGGTGTTTTAAAGGGTTCTCTGGATCAAAATGGTTCCTTTTTTATAAAAGTTCCACCTGGAACCCTTTTGAAGGGTTCCACCAAGAACCCCTTCAATATCCCATATTCAGGAAACGTGTTTTAAAGGGTTCTCATAATGGTTCTTACTGGAACCATTAGTGTTACCAAGAACCCTTGAAAAACCTTTTCTTCAGGAAAGGGTTTTTCCAAAGCAAATGGTTCCAGGTAGAACCTCAGCCCTTGTAGAAGGACCATTTTGGAACCCTTATTTCTAAGAGTGTACCATGTGATCGACTGTTTAAATATTTGCAAGCAGTTAAAAGTGTCATATTAATGAATTTGTAGAGTTTGGGGTTCTGAAGAAACAGTTAAAGAGCTGCTTCTTCAAACCGTCTAGTTCTGCAATTTACAGCCAGTATTTGATTTAAAACGACTTTGTTTTTAACAGCAACTGCTTAATCCCGTGTTGGGCTAAATGTGTCGTAATCTATTGATATTTGATAAAGGCTGATATGACGAAGGAAACAAGCGGCATATCAGTTAAATGTGGGACATAGGTCACCGCTTCATTGTGTACTCATTGTTTTCTGCAGCAGCAGCAGCAGCAGCAGCAGCTCTCTCTGAAGCTGCTCTGAAGATCAACAGTGTGGATCTGGCAGCTCCGCACAGATAAGTGAGTGTGTTACCCCAGGGGGCCAGAGACAGCCGAACCCTCGCTGGATAAGAAGTGTCTGTGCTGTCAGCTTTGGTTCCCAGCATGGCCTCTCCCCCTCGGTGGAATCGCCCTCCCGCCCCCACCGAGCCCCTCCCTGGCCCTTTGTGTGCGGACCCTGCTCCCTGTAGACTCACCGCTCGCTGGCCTTTCACATGCAACTGTGTCCAATCACCCTGCTCACCCTCCTCTGAACCCGGAGCCTCTGTCTCCATCTCCAACCAGCTCCTGACCCTGAGAGACAGAGGGACGGAGACACAGATGAATCAAAGGAAATCAGTCAATATAATCAAGGACGTTTTTGTTTTTTTTAAAGTGGGTAGTTTAAGGAAGGAAAACATACAACCATACAAGTCCTTTCTGGCTCCAGGTAGAATCTTTTTATAAAGGTTCCACCTGGAACCCTTTTGGAGGGTTCCACCAAGAACCCTTTTAAAAACCCTTTATTCAGGAAAGGGGATTTAAAGGGTTGTCTGGGTCAAAATGGTTCTTACTGGAACCATTAGTGTTACCAAGAACCCTTGAAAAACCCTTTCCTGAAGAAAGAGTTCTTGGAGGGTTTCACCAAGAACCCTTTTAAAACCTTTTTTTGGGAAAGGGGCTTTAAAGGGTTCTCTGGATCAAAATAGTTTAACTGTAACCAAGAACCATTGAAAAGCCCTTCTTTCTGTAAAGGGTTTTTCAAGGCTTCTTGGAGGGTTCCACCAAGAACCCTTGAAAAACCCTTTATTCGGGAAAGGGGATTTAAAGGGTTGTCTGGGTCAAAATGGTTCTTACTGGAACCATTAGTGTTACCAAGAACCCTTGAAAAACCCTTTCCTGAAGAAAGAGTTCTTGGAGGGTTTCACCAAGAACCCTTTTAAAACCTTTTTTTGGGAAAGGGGTTTTAAAGGGTTCTCTGGATCAAAATAGTATTACTGTAACCAAGAACCATTGAAAAGCCCTTTCTTCTGTAAAGGGTTTTTCAAGGCTTCTTGGAGGGTTCCACCAAGAACCCTTGAAAAACCCTTTATTCGGGAAAGGGGATTTAAAGGGTTGTCTGGGTCAAAATGGTTCTTACTGGAACCATAAGTGTTGCCAAGAACCCTTGAAAAACCCTTTCCTGAAGAAAGAGTTCTTGGAGGGTTTCACCAAGAACCCTTTTAAAACTTTTTTTTGGGAAAGGGGTTTTAAAGGGTTCTCTGGATCAAAATAGTTTTACTGTAACCAAGAACCATTGAAAAGCCCTTCTTTCTGTAAAGGGTTTTTCAAGGCTTCTTGGAGGGTTCCACCAAGAACCCTTGAAAAACCCTTTATTCGGGAAAGTGGTTTTAAAGGGTTCTCTGGATCAAAATAGTTCTTACTTTTACCAAGAAACCCTTTCCAGAAGGAAGGGTTTTTCAAGGGTTCTTGGAGGGTTCCACCAAGAACCAAACTGTTCCTCATGGTGCAAAACACTCTTATGGCCTTTCAATATCTGGCAGATATTCAACCGTTTAGTAATTACGGTAGCCTACTGAGAAGCTAACGCCACAAAGAGCTGGACGGTTCTTTCTGAGGGGCTACCGTAATGACAAGAATAGGGGCGCAACACTCTCTGCTCTCTGGTATCCATCCATCCATCTTCTACTGCTTGATCCTCCACACGTCAGATCGCCTGTCCATCGTTTTTTGATCTTCTATATATATATATCGCAAACGGTCTCGGAGTTATGGCGATGAGACGTGCGCGTGTCAAACAGAAAGGGTTAAACTGGCAAAAGTTCCGTTTCACGTCATTTAAACATTCTCGTACTGGAGTTGTTCAGCCCAGAGAGGGGAATTATAATCTGTTGCATTGTAAAAGCAAAGATGGCTGACGCTCTTGGCAGGCAACCAAAACCATCACCACCAGCGTCTGGCGGCACACCAGGGTCAGCAGCAGGGAAAATTGACTTACACCACCTTTAATAAATCGTGCACGAAAACTTTATAGCCAGTAATAAGACGTAAAGAAAAGCAACTTTTTATGTGGGGGGGGGGGGGGTTGTCTTGGTTTGTCAAAGGCCACTGTGTTGTCGTCCTCTGCCCTCAGGCCTCGCAGACACACTCACAGCCATAAATCTCCAAACAGCTCTATAGTAAGTCCATAATTGTCATAGCAATGATAGAAATGTTAAATGTATGGGGATGACTTGGTTCTCCTGAGGGGAAACTCAATAAGCATTCCCGTGTCCGTGATTAATTGATTTTGGGTTGAACTCCGAGCGCTGAGGTCAGACTTGTCTTCCTGCGTGATGAATTAAAGAGCTGGTTAAGTCCACACCTGCTTTATTAATGATTTATAAAGCGACGCGAGGATTTATCGTTATAGCAAAGACAGTTCATAAAGCCTTCATGTATGCGTGGTGAGACCTGTTGGTGTTGGGAATTGAGTTGAGAGAAAAACCGGACGGTCCATCTCTTGTTAAGGCCACGTTATGCTTCTCCGACTGCGTAACCACGGAGACCCCTCGAGCCTTCATATCGTGGTGCCGGATACGCACTGCAATTTGCCACCCGATCAGTAGGGGTCGCTACGCAAGGTTGTTGTGCTTTTGGCTACAGTGAGCAATGGCTTCCGAGAGAGATCGACTGTTGTTGTTGTTGTTGCAGCGGAATAACATTGAAAAAGTGACCGTTTCTCACCTGAAATAAATATTTTTCTTTTCGTGGAACGCAGTTTTAAGATGATTTGAGGCAAGAAATTGGCCATTTAGAGACTGAACATGTGGTGTGTGTATCAAGATCCATCCATCCATCCATTATCTGGATGGACGCGCTTCTGAGAGCGGGTGTGCTGAATATGTCATTTCCGGGGGAACTGACCAATCACAAGACAGTTGGGAAGCCGGGGTGAGAGTTGAGTCTGAAATATCGCGGCTGGGAAACAGCTTCAGAAAAGACAGATTTCTATCGGCTCGTTTACAGCAACTAGGAGGTTTTTGAGCATAAAAACAAGTTAATGTATGTAAGTCGACCTCCATAACTAACATATATGTGCAACTGGACCACTCTATGTGAGCTTTAAGATATGACGTATTTATAGTTTGGCAGCGACGTTGTCGGCGGTGATCGGCTCCGCCTCTGTGGACGCTCGGTGCGCACAGTGGCCGGCACAGAGCAGCGTTAGCTCAGCCCTTCCTGAGGACCAATCGTAGCCCTTGCCATCTCCGTTGTCCCTTTACGGCGTGACGGACACAGCCGGAGACGATGGAGAGGCTCTCCGGCGACGTAGAGGGGGTCTCCGTAAACCTACGTAGAGCACTTTACGCAGGAGTAAACTGTGGCCTTTAGTGAAAACAAAAGTTGAGGCATCCATCCATCGTCGGCCTCGTCTTCACCGATCCTCCTCCTCCTCCTCCTCATCCGTGTTGTTTTTCTTTTCTCCTCCTCCTCCAGTGTCAGAGGTTTGCTGGTTTGTTGGCTTTGGCCCTCACTGGGTCCCGAGCCGGGCCTTCGGGAGGATTGGATCACACCTTCCTTCCATCGGAGTCAGCTGTCAGATGGTTTGGAGCTGCACCTGCTGTCTGAAGCAGGGTGGGCCTGCCACCACCACCACCGCCGCCGCCGCCGCCCCAGCCAACGCTGGAGCACATAATTACTGCCTCAAAGATGATTACGCTGTTTACTCGTGCCCATACGCACAACAGATGACTGTTCCTCCTCACTCGCCCCCCCCCCCCCCCCCCCAAACGATGAGGAAACGGCTGCAGCCAACAACCAACATCCACGTCGTCCAACCAGCGAGCCCGATGCCAGAAATTACCCCGCTAGCTATTAGCTGTTCAAACACCCTCCCCTCACACATCACGTTAATTCAATTCAATGGGTCCAGTGAGAGCAGGATTAAGGTACAGTGTTTTCCACTGAAAAAAAAGTAGTAGAAGAAGAAGAAGAAGAAGCCTTTATAGCTTTAAGGTGAAGCTGGGATTAAGGTTTAAGGTTTGTGCTGTGGATAAATCTGAAAGACTTACACACTCTGACGCTTTCTCAAGACACAATATGGAGGTTTTTGGTTGACTGTATTTATGAGGTCATTAATAGAAATAGCTTCCGAGAAAATAATGTATATGATATATACTGTATATAATATATATATCTACAGCAGAACACATGCCATTCCATCTCACCTCTGCTTATACATACACATAAAAATTACTTTATGGAAAACATTATATATGACTATAATGTATGTAGTATACAATGTTCAAAAATAGCTTTCATGAAAATTATATATATATATGTATTTATGTATATATATACATATTTATATATATATACATATACATATATATAGATTATATATATATCTATATATAGATTTTTAAGACCTTTTTAAAATGTGTATTTAAAGGCGCCATATGTAAGAATGTGGCCAAAAACGGTTACTACATTCAAATTCAAAAATACCGAGGTCTTTTAGGTTTCGTTTTCTGACATAACTGGCAACCCGTGGTTGCTCGGCACCTGAGACTCTACTGACTGCAACGATTGGTAGACGGCGGTAGGTGGCTCCACATGACGCCAAAGCATGATTTCAAAACATAAACATGATTTGCAGTCTGCAAAATATATTCTTTAAAGGTGCCATATGTAAGAATGTGGCCAAAAACGGTTACTACATTCAAATTCAAAAATACCGAGGTCTTTTAGGTTTCGTTTTCTGACGTAACTGGCAACCTGTGGTTGCTCGGCACCTGAGACTCTACTGACTGGTAGACGGCGGTAGGTGGCGCCACATGCCAAAAACTTGATTTCAAAACATAAACATGATTTGCAGTCTGCAAAAAAATTTTTTTAATGAAAATATATTCGCTGTACTGTTGTTGTTGGTGAGTTCAGTTTGTTATATGAAGATTAATCCTGAGTCTCTGTGACATATTAGTAGGATTTTATGGCCAGTTGCTTTAGATTTATTACATAATGCACCTTTAAGACCTTTTATTGATTTTAGTAGAATTTTAGACATTTTAAGGCCTTAAATTCAAATTATTGGATTTTAGACTTTTTAAGACCCCGCGGATACCCTGGTATCATGCAGGATTATGCACTTGGAAATAAGGGGAAAAAAACTACAAAAAATAAACATGAGGAAACGTGTGGTGTGAATGTTAATTTCAAAAGATAATAATATATGAGTTGAGGTGGTTTGACCTGCAGTCTCTCAGGTAAAGTGTTGTGTGCTCAGAGGAGGAAGTTTTCCTTTTCTCTCCTCACTCTCTCCTTAGATTGTAAAAGTTGTTAATGCACAGTCTATATGGGGTAACACCCTCCTCCTCCTCCTCCTCCTCTCTCCTCCCTCCTCCCTCCTCCTCTCCCCAGGAGCAGAGCTCGGCTGCGGGGTTGGGACATTCCTGCTTTGACGAGCAGCCTCGCAGACTCTTCCATGATTTGCGGAGCAGCTCGACACAGACTGCCGTCAAAGATGCGAGTGTTTCACACGGAGAAGTTACAATAACGGAGCACACACACACACACACATAGACAGACAGAGTGTCAGTGAACGCAACACGCTCGGACTTCTTATTTTCTTTCTTTTTTTACGCGGAGCTCCAAACTTCCAGTGGAGACCAGACACAGAGAGAGGGGGGAAGTCGTCGCACCTTGGCCACCAGAAGCCGACGCTGCTCCGCGGCTCTAGGAAAACTCTCCTCCACAACTACCTCCACCGCCGCCGCCGCCGGCTGAGTTCATGTCCCCGCCGTCGCCTCGCACTTTTAGCCCGTGTCTAATGGAGGGCCCGGTGCGGATTCACCACCACCAGAAGAAGAATGCGTTTTGCTGCTAACTCAGCCGAGGACTCGCAGCGTTTGCGCTCCTGTACGAGAGGTAAGAGAGAGCGGGGAGGTGGGGTGGGCAGCCCCGGTCCTGGTCCCGGTCCCGGTCCTGGTCCCGGGGTTAGTGGAGGGTTTTACGGGGGAGGCTTCACCAGGCGAACCGAACACACTGAGAGAGAAAAGGTTGCGTTTAAAGACAAGAAACTTCGTGTTTCCTTGACTTTGTTTAGTGGATACAAAGCGGTCATTCTGACCGTGTATACGGATATTAATATTAATATTATTATTATGTGTGTTTTCATTCATAAATGAAGCTTTTTATCGTTCATGTTTCATTTAAACCTTCCTTTATTCCTTAAGATTCTCCTCCATGTGTCGGAATGTGTTGGGAATCTTTTTGTTTTGGTGCCTTCAGGGTTTTTAAGGAAAACGCTTATCACTTAATGCACGATATATTTATTTATATATCGATATAGGTATCGTCACTGCCGATACAGACACGATATAAACATTAAAGTAGCAGAAAATGTTTTCAAAGGATGTTGTGCTAATGGATATAATATATTAGATTTTTTAATATTCTAATTATTATTATTTCAATAATATTTGATTTATTGGCCTTGAAAATAATACGATATTGATATTATATAGAGCGGCAACTCACGATTATTTTCGCAAATCGATTAATCTGTCGATTATTTTCTCGATGAATCGCTTGTCAAACGTGGAAATGACGACGTCTTGTCAAAATGATTCAGTATTTAACGATTTCTTTGTTACGTGGAGCAAATAAACTAAGAAAATATTCAAGTTTAAGAAGCTAAAACGATCAGAAATCTTGTTTTAATCGTTAAAAAAAAGCTTCAAACCGATGAATCGATTATCAAAATCAGCTTCAGAATCAGATTTTATAGTATATACATGCAGGTGAATGCATTACTTATACAGTCGTAGGCTGACTGTCAGGGTCTATGTCATTGCCATATTCAACGGTATTTATCTGTTATCGTCTAATAATAATAATAATGATGATACTAATAATAGAAACGGTGCGTTTGTGTGGCAGCTGTCTGTCTCTGTTCTCTGCTCATGAGGAAGGAGAGCGCTCAATATTTGTTTGGTAAACTTCACATCCCAGTTGAAAACAGATGGCCTGCGGGCTGCATTTCTACTTTGAAACATGAAAGAGCTCTTTTTTCTTTGCTTCTTTCTTTCTTTTTCTTTTTTCTTCTTCTTTCTTTTTTTTTTTTTTTTTTAGAAATGGCAAACGCGTCCCTCGGTTGACACACACACACACACACACACACACACACAAAAGTGTCAAGTCAAAAATGGACTGGGACGACTTTGTTCCAAAGTTGTACTTTTTGTTTTGATTGCAGACGCTGGTTTAGGAACTTGGTGGCTAAGACTAATATTTGAAGTTTTTTTTTTTACCTCTAAAGACACAGAGAGCTGTGTCTTTATTGTTTTTCGATCAGTCGCCTGAGGGAGTGTCATAAAAGTAAGGGTTGGTAAAAAAAAAAATCTGTGTTAATATTCACCTAAAATCTACAGTACAGTCGTGACTTCACCTGTAGTATGAAAGTGTCACTGTTTACTAACCGGGAACATGTGTTTTTACATATATATATCTATACATATAGATATATATATTATATATATCTATATATATCTATATATATATAGATATATATAAGTCGCTTTATGAGATGATTCAAAACACGTCGTGGAATCTTTTTTGAAGTTGTGTGTGAACGATAGAGATCATCAAACAGCTCGGGCTTTGCTCCGACTTGCTCGGTTTCACGTTTCTTTGCTCGTCTGAAGCCCATTTTATACTTTATCCTGCGTAAAAGTGCTCTACGTCGGTTACGGAGACCCCTCTGCGTCGCCGCAGAGCCTCTGCGTCGTCTTCCGGCTGCACAAAATACTTTTTAAGTGTCCGTCACTCCCACGAGGGACTAGGGCTGGGCGATATATCGGAAAATGCATCGTTATCGAAATGCACGATGATAATCGACGTCATTTTGCCGTTATCGATATATTCGATAATAGAAAAAAAAAGAAATAATTATTTGTTTGTTTTTTTAAAGAAAACAAAATAAAAGTCGTTTTTGGCTGTGTGTGTGTAGGCAGGCAGGCTACCGGTATGTTCGTGTCCCTTTAAGACGCTCGGACGGGTTCAGCTTACACAAACATAACATATAGTACATACAGGGCTCAGAGGGCAGCGTGTGAGTGGGTATGAAAGATGAGTGATAGAAAAACGTATGCAAGTGTGAGTGAATGGGTGTGAATGGGAACTGTAGTGTAAAGCAGCTTTGAGTGGTCATCAAGACTGGAAAAAGCGCTATAAATACAAAACCATTTACCAAACCATATATATAACATATGTTATGTCTGATATGTGTCAGTACTGATATCTGTGTGTCACGGCGCACACGCTTATATCAGGCAAATTAGAATTTTAGAATTAAGAACCCTTTAAGTCCCGCAAGGGGAAATTTAATTCTGCAGTGAGTTAGTGAACACACACAGCGAGGTAGAGAACATGCTAACCCAGCGCAGTGAGCTGCCATGCCAGTGAGCGGCGCTCGGGGAGCAGTGAGGGGGTTAGGTGCCTTGCTCAACAGCACTTCAGCTGTGGACTGGTCGTGGATTGAACCGGCTACCTTCCGGTCTCGAGCTAGAAGCCCTAACCACTAGGCCACAGCTGCCTAATAAGGGTCAATAATGCAAATCAGGCGACCACATCGTCAGCAACTTCGTACTTATCGTTCATTTATCGTTATCGAGGTGAGCTGCTCAATATATCGCGATATTGATTTGTGCCATATCGCCCAGCACCTAACGGAGACGGCGAGGGCTGCGATTGGTCCTCGGGACAGGCCGAGATATCGCTGTGCCGGCCACTGTGCGCATGGCTAATTTCTCCTATTCCGGGAAGCAGAAAAATATTTATTTCAGGTGAGAAACGGCCACTGTTTCAATGTTATTCCGCTGCGAAAACAACAACAACGGTCTTTCTCTCTCAGACGCCATTGCTCACTGTAGCCAAAAGCACAACAACCTTGCGTGGCGACCCCTACTGATCCGGCGGGAAATTGCAGTGCGTATCCGGGCACCGCGACGGGGGAACTATGAAGGCTCGACGGGTCTCCGTGGTCACGCGGTCGGAGAAGTATAACATGGGCTTTACTCTCGATTTGGGGAAGAAAAAAAGTGTTTGATTCGTCGAAATAAACAACAACAACAAACAATGTCGGCGGAGCGCGCAGTTGTGTGAATGAGTTTATTTGCACAGGTTCTTTTCTCAGTTGTGATCTGCTCCGCTGCGTCTCAGGAACTCTGAGGATGAGATGTAAAAAACAACAACACAGATTTGGATTTTCAGGGACTGTAAATTGTCGTGAATCGGGTGAAATCGGGTGGATGACACCTTAAAAAAAGTAATGTAAAGTAATTTCCTCCTCCTCCTTCCTCCTCCTGTTCTTCACCCCCTTATCACCAGATCCTCACAGAGACTTCTGTTACATAGGGGTGACTCTCAGAAAAAAAAAAAACACTTAAAAGTTGTCGAGAACAAAGTCTCGAGTCGCTCTCGAATGCATGACATCCAGTGAGTGGGACACACATGGCCGCTCTCCGATAAAACACTTTCAAGTTCAAACAGTTACTCGTGCATTGTTGCGTGGGGGGGGGGGGGGAGTGGACACTTCCGACGGCTTCTTAAATCCTCACTCTCTCTCTCCAGTATTGGGTGAACTTTTTTTGACAGCGGCAGAAGGAGATTTGCTCTTTGTTAAGTGTAAACCAAAGGTTCTCCCTCAGCGTCTCATACTGCATTTTGTAGTGGAGGGTGGGGGGGGGGGGGGGGCGATTAGGCTTCGACCTCCCTAATTTTAACTTAATTCACTCCACAGTTTCTTTTTTTATTAGCCCCTTTTCCCTCTCTGTAACCACAATCTCTCTTGTGGCTGCTTTGAGTCTCCTGCCTCCCGATCGCTGCTTTTCTCCCCCGTAGCTTCGACTTTAGAGCTGTTAACAATTAATCGATTTGAAGCCTTTTCCATGATACACACCAAGAAAAAAGCAAAAGCAGCTTTTATTATTTTATTTACTCATGATAACAATAACGTGAAATTAGACCCTACAGCAAGGCTATTCAACTTAAGGCCCGGGGGGGGCCTTCAAGCACTTTGGACCGGCCCATGGCCCATTGAACTATAAATAATGAACGTATTATTGAAAAGCCAATAAAACTGTAGCTTCGCCCATTTCTGGCACTTTGCGACACCGCGAGTACCTTTTTGGAAAATACTAGTACAGCTGTAATTGTATGGATGGAGCCTATGCATGTACCACAACTATAGCAATTGTACCTGAATATTATTGTAACTGTTACTTATATTTCTGCAAAAATAGCCTATTGTGGCCATAATGCACCTTAATGTTGTTCATATTGTTACCTCTAATTCAATAAAGAGCCAATTGTGACTGTTATACCCAAATGTTGGTGGTTTTGTTACTTACCTTTTTTGCACAAAACTAGCAGCCATCTGTGCTAAAGTGCTAAATAAAACATTTTGTATCTATTTGTATCCGTAAGCTGTAAGCTGGCCCTCCGGAAATTTTAGTTGAATAGCCCTGCCCTACAGTATTTCAGATACAGGCCTCTACCAAACGGTTGAGACGTCTGTTCATAATAAACCTGGTTTGCATAATTCTGCATAATAATAAGTACAACATTCAGAATAAGTCACATTAAAGTGTCAGTGAGTTCAGCTTGATGCATTTTTCAATGACATATAGTGACTTAAAGTGTGGTCCACCAAACGGTTGAGTTGTACCTTAAAGCATTGGTTCTCAAAGTGCGGCCCGGGGGCCAATGGCGGCCCACAGAAACAATTCTGGCGACCCGCAATGAATTGCAGTTGATAGTTTTAATCCAGCAGCTACTAAGCTTTTTAAATGTTTGTTGGGCCTTACTGGATACAGACCAATAAGTGTAAACTGTAGAACTGCAATCTGGTCATTAAAATTAGTACAAATGGGATTTCCTTGTGGGTTTTTTTCTTCCTTTGGCGGCCCTCAATCCAATCTCGGGATTCTAAATTGGCCCTCAGGTATCAAAACTGTGAGAACCCCTGCCTTAAAGGGTTAAAACAAGATTTCTGATTGTTTTAGCTGAATATTTTCTTTGTTTCTTTGCTCCACGTAACAAAGAAATCATTAAAGGTGCATTATGTAATAAATCTAAGGCAACTGGCCATAAAATCCTCCTAAAATGTCACAGAGACTCAGGAATAATGTTCATATAACAAACTGAACTTTCATCAGTAGAGTCTCAGCTGCCGAGCAACCACGGGTTGCCAGTTACGTCAGGAAAACGAAACCTAAAAAGACCTCGGTATTTTGAATTTGAAAGTAGTAAGCGTTTTTGGCCACATTCTTACATATGGCACCTTTAAAAAACCAAATCATTTTGGTTTGCGGACAAAACAAGACGTTCGAGAACATCGTTTTATTTTTTTAGCGTTTTCTGACATTTTACGGACCAAACCATCGTTACTTGCAGCTCTAAAGAAAACATAAATATGCTAAACAGCTGTATGACCTTTTATTTTGAGCTCAGCATAAAGATCCGTGGAGTATTTTTAGCGTAACTGACTGTGTCGTTAGCGTGTGGGAATTTCTCCCCCGGCAGCCACTGTATGTATTAAGGATGTGATTGAATCGGACAACAACGAACAATCCCCCCCCCTCCCCTCCTCTACATTTAGTTTCTCTTGCAGGGAAATTAATAAACCATTAGCGCCACAGCTCTTATCAGAGCGGGCGACCCCGGCACAAAAGCGCATGCCATTAAGAGCCCGAGTTGGAATAATGTTTGAGCCATTAGCTTTGCCTGCGTAATGATAAACACATGTTGCTCCAGGAGAAAGAACTATGTTAAGTGGGGGCAATTTGAATGTAAGCATGTGTAATGATACCAGCCCCTGCTCTCGATAATAATGGCTCTCTTGATTTCTTGTGGTGCGGTATTTTTAATCATGCAACCGCACACACACACACACACATGCGCCGGCCACTGACAAATGAGTGAAGGTGAAACCAGGAAGTGAGGGTTGTGCGTAATTAGTCGATCCGCTGATTGACAGGCTATTAACTGTCATCATTTGTCAAACAATTACGAGTGTTATGTCACTGTTAATTCAATTTATTTGAGTTTTTGAGGGAAAACAAATCACTTTTTTTTATAGACTTAATGATAAATGACTTGATTAAAAATGAATGCAGCCTTACATCTGGACATGGATGAGTCTATGTGAGGTGAGTGCGGTGGGAGAGGGTGTGTCTCAATGGGTCGACTCAAGTGTATTTCGGGCACCTCCCACATTCTCTTCTCGCTTTCTAGCGAGTGCAGATTTGAGGCCAGGCAGCAAAAAAAAAAAAACCTCAGCCCTGGCCTTAAGCGAATGTAAGTGAATTTAAAACCCAAATCACAGTGTGGCTTGGTTGTTTATTTGGTTTTCGTGCTGTGATCCGTCATATTATCACTCCGAAAGATCAACCTTTGGCCGAGAAAAATGCACGGAGAGTCGTAAAACAAGAGGTGGGGAGCGGAGCGGAGCGGAAATGTGAATTTCAAGCAGCCACATTATTTTTCATCATCCTCAGTCAATATTTTGACCGTTGAGTCGTTGAGTCACACTCGTTCACTTTGTTCATCTCTGACGGTTTATGGTTGATGCTTGACCCACAAGCTAAAAACCTGGCTTGTTCTTGAACCCCTGAAACATAGCCATCCTTTTTTTTTTTTTTTTTTACTCTCATTGCTCAGGGATTGAGTCATACTGCGCTGCAGCGTTGGCCTTTTTACTCTGAACTTCGGCTCTCATTCGTCAAGGACAGAACGTGGTGCTCAGGCCCCCATTAGATGGACAGAAGCGAGTTTCAGGCAGAATGCCAAACAAACGGCCCCCGATGTTCAAGAAGCCTGGGTGGGGGGGGGGGGCGGGTGCTGAGTGACAACACCCAGCAGCCACGAGCAAAGGGGGTTGATGGGAAAGATGGCCAGGTCAGAGAAAGACTCTGGGTTGGTGAGTGCACCCTGCAGCTGCAGAGCTAACGGGGAAAAAAAGACTTTCCAGAGCTGCAACTAAAGGTTATTTTCATTAGTGCTGGACACGTGAGCGCATGACGTGTTTCCATGACGACTGACCGGAAAAGGACGCGCGCAACATCATGTTTACTTACCACGGCACCAGAGTCCAGGCACCATTAGCTGTGTTAGCTCCTTTAGCGCCGTTAGCGCGCATACAGTCGAACTGGAGCGGTCTGTTTATTACGAAAAAGAGCAGTGATACAAATTACTAGCATACTGCGTATGTTTTTAAAGTTTTGCGTTACTTTAAAGTAGGAGTGGGGAAATAGGAATCAATTCATTAACTTCAAAAATCTATTTATTTATTTATTTATTATTATCTTTTTAAAGTTTCTATTTTGAAAAACCACACAACACACCAGTTTGTGTTATTTGTGTACAGTTTATTTTCATAACTAAGCTAGCCTAAGCTTTTATTTATGCAAGTTATGTTTTTGTACAGTAAGTAAGTTTTTATTAAGTTTGCCTTTGATCACATCTTCGCATTATCTTATACAAACTGTATTTTTTGATGCCATAATTTGCCTCAACACACTATGCATTGTATACATTTTTGAATCGTATAATTCAAATCGGTTGAATCGAGAATCGGAATCGACTCGAATCGTGAGACACCCAAAGATTCAAATCCCTACTTTAAAGACTAATTTTAACAAACGGGAGTCACGTAAACACGACGTCGCGCGCGTCTTTTTTCCGGTCAGTCGCCATGGAAACTCGCCGTGCGTCAATGTGCGCTAACGTTGACGCCGTTAGCGTGATTTCTTTGTTATGTGAAGCAAAGAAACCAGAAAATATTCACATTTAAGAAGCTAAAACAATCACAAATCGGCTTCGAACGACTCACACTTCCCACCCTCTGTCTGCCTAAATGAACACAGTGGACGAGCTGTGAGTGAAGTAGCCGCTGCGGCAAACGCGCGGTAGCCGAACGCGTCAGCCCGTGTTTACGCGACGCTGTCATTAGCAGCGCTTTCTTATCTGCTCCGAGCTCACGCCGTCATTACTTTCACCGACTGTGACAGATGATCCAAACTCGCTGTGTACTCGGCAAGCATGTTCCTCCAGGAGGTTAGCGATCGGCTTCCTCCACCGCAGCTCCTTCTTTTTTTTTTGTAACGCCAAAGGTGAGGCCCGCTGTAACCCGACGCGTATGCCCCGGCCCGGCGTCTTTCAACAGATGCTGGCGTTGAGTTTTTTCGACAAATCAGAACCTTGAAGGACCTGAAACTGGATAATGACTTTCGAGAGATTTGAGAAATGAAATGAGAAACATCGGGGGGCTTAATTGTTAAGACAAACAAACAGTTTTGGGTGCAGCAGAAACAGATGTTCCAGCCAGCCACTGAAATGCAGCATGGGACAGAGCTGAGAGATGGGCAGAGGGTCTGCTTCTTGTTTTTCTCTTAAAGGGATAGTTCAGAATTTTGAAGCTCAGCCGGTGTGATGGAGACGTTTTCAAGAAATTTCATTCAGTTCTTCTAGTTGCCGATTTCGCTGGTGCTATGGCTAGCGCAAGTCAATGGTACGAGCTAGCATGGCATTAGACTCCACAGTGCACCCGAGGCAAATCAATTGTAACGGCAGACTATCGATGTACATATCTGTGTTGATAGAATGTTTGAAATGAAACCAACCTTGCAATTTGAAGGATTTATGTCTCAGCAGCAGCAGCAGTAGCAGCAGCAGCAGCAGCAGCGCGTCTTACTTCCTGTTAGCCTATGGCAGCGGCGGACTGATTCCGCTGCTGCTGAGAAAGTAGTCCCTCAAAAATTCACGCGATGCGAGGTTAGTTTTCTTTCAAATATTATTCTATCAACACAGACATGTACATCGATAGTTACAATCTGCCGTTACAATTGTTTCTAATGCCATGCTAGCTCGTACCATTGACTTGCGCTAGCCATAGCACCAGCGAACTCTGCAACTACAAGAACTGAATGAAATTTCTTGAAAACGTCTCCAGACGTCTCCATCACACCGGCTGAAAAATAAAATAGGAAAATAGGTCTTATGTCCAAAATTCCGAACTATCCCTTTAATGAAACTGAAATGCAATGTAAACCAATACCACACATGGTGCGGTGCCTTTTTCCCCCCCATTATTTTATTCTCCTTGTGATTCAAGGGAGTACGTATATGCCTCAAACATGATGTTTGAGAGAAAAGAACAACCAAAGTCTCTCCTGGAGGTTTTTGACGTGGAATTTAACACTCTCTTTTTTTGTCATCATTTTCAATTTTCATGAGACCCCTTGTCTTTAAATGATTCATCACAGCCTCGGGGAGGATTTCAGCGAATGAACTCCTGAACCGCAAACTTGCTGACAGCTCTCGAAAGCAAAGCATGCAAGGATGATTTTTTTTTTTTTTTTTTTTGGTGCATCCTCAACAGCGATTTCCTGTTTGCGAAGATTCATTTCTTTTTCCTTTCCTGAAATTGACCCGGCTAAATATGCTGTATGACTTTAGTCTGCCGCCTCAGCGCAGGCTCAAAGAGTTAATCGTCTTTTCTTCTCGGTAAAAACCACAGTTTTCTATTTCAAATGTTGAACCAATAAGTCACAGCTGACATGTTTTTTTTTTGTTTTTTTTTGCGAACTCCAATGTGAGCGCTGTTGAAAAGGTTCAGCGAAGACTATATTAAGGCAAAACTAGTGGCTGGCACTCCCCTCCGTCTGACAAACGGGCTTCTTGTTTGAAGGGCTGTTTTGCTCCCAGATCAGAGTCTAAGTCAGTGTGGGTACTGCTGCTGCTGCTGCTGCTGCTGCTGCTGCTGCTGCTGCTGCTGCTGCTGCTGCTGCTGCTGCTGCTGCTGCTGCTGCTGCTTGCCTACAGACTTGTGGTCATGGGTGCCATTTTGGGCCTTCCCTCCTCCAAGATGCGGCCCCTCGGGGAGCAAAAGGAACCCCTTATTTGTAAAAGATGTTCAAAGTGAGTGGAGGAATTCACGTCAGGAGGGACGGAACATATGGTTTGGTCCAGCCTTCTGCATTGTTCTGGGTTAGGGTTGCAAACTGTTGAATGAGTAAATAAACGATAAATTGTGGTTAGCTTAAATGTTAAGACATCGCGAGCATGCTTGAAAAGCTCTCCCCGTTGATAGTCGGATCTTCACGCGACTTCCACAAGGAACCGGAAAAGCTTTTGCCGTGTTTCCACCGGCTCTACTCGCCCCGCCTCGGCATGTCGCGGTAAAGTTGCGTTTCCACTAGCATAGCACCTGGTAGCGGGTACTTTTTTTAGTACCTGGTCTGGCGATGTTCCAAGCGAGCTGAGGCGATACTATGCGTGACGTCGCCAGATTGCCGGCCACTGATTGGCCAGAGTGCCGTCACAAGAAGAGACATCCGACACAAAAATTAAGCCCAACAATGCCAAACTGTAACGGCGTCAACGATAACGCACGTTACGCGCTTCCATGACGAATGACCGGCAAAAAGACGTCATGTGCGTGACGTCATGCTTACGTGCGGGAGTCCAGGCACCGTTTACCGGTTATCGCCGCTAGCTGCGTTAGCTCCTTAAGCGCCGTTCGCGTGCTTACAGTCGAACTAAAGCGGTCTGTAGGTACCTGTGTACTACGTATGTGTGCCTCTGGGTTTTTGTGTTACTTTAGAGACTAATTTTAACAATCGGGAGTCACGTAAACATGTTCCAACGTTCCCTCCTCACGTAAACATTCTTAAAGGTAAAAGTGCTAAGTAGAACCATATAAGGTTCTTCGGCTTGTCCTCATAGGAGAACCCTTTTTGGCTCCAGGTAGAACCATTTTATAAAGGTTCCACCTGTAACCCTTTTGGAGGGTTCCACCAAGAACCCATTTAAAACCCTTTATACAGGAAAGGGGTTTTAAAGGGTTCTCTGGATCAAAATGGTTCTTACTGAAACCATTGGTGTTACCAAGAACCCTTGAGAAACCCTTTCTTCTGGAAAGGGTTTTTCAGAAGCAAATGGTTCCAGGTAGAACCTCAGCCCTTGGAGAAGGACCCTTTTGGAACCCTTATTTCTAAGAGTGAAGAAGTACCCGCATTTTTTTTTTACAAATTTCATAGAATAAATTGTGGTTTTCCCGATAAGGCTCGGGTAGCCTGGGTAGCTTCGCTTCCTGCTAATTATGCTAGTGCTTTATCTGAAGTGGCGCCCTCTGCTGGTACATATACGTATGCGAGATGTAACCACACCATATGTGCGGTCCCTCGAAATGACGCGGCTAAAAAGAAACAGATGATGTCGGTTAATGAATTATTACATTCCTATCAGCCGAATTCTGAACAGCAATTAATCAGTTCATCGTTTACAGCTCCACGCTCTGAGTTCCTTGCTCAACACGTATTGAACAGACCTATAGGCACAAACCTACATTTTCTGTATCATCGCAATGTTTGCTGATCGTCAGAGCTCTAACGTCATTTACTTCTCACCTCCCTACCCTGCAGCAGCAGCAGCAGCAGCAGCAGCAGCGTCGCGCGGCCTTTAAAAACCCTCAACATGTTTTTATGATTTGACCGAGAGCCAGAAGTGGAAACTCGGGGGACGACGATGATGATGTGTGTCGTGTTGACGTATCGCCGCCGAGTTTGTTTTGCGATCACTCGAATTGCCACACAACAAGCGCCGAGTGTTACAAGGCGAGACGGATAAACATTTAGACAAACTAAATAAAGCGTTTACTCGCTCACTGTTTCGGGGGGAACTGCGTATTTATCTTTGGGTCCTCCAGACTTGTACATACAAGGGATCTGGTTTTTGCTTGTTTGGGTTTTTGCAGGAGATTTGCGGAATCAGTTGACGGAGACTAATTATGTTTTAACCCCGTGACGTGTGTTTGTTTTTTCTTCAAGCTTTTGCAGGCAATATTTTACACCCCTCCTCCTCCTCCTCCTCCTCCTCCTCCCTGTGAATATATGAGCGTCGCTGTATTATATCTGCAAAGTCAATTCATCATGCGGTGGAATGAATGTACTTTCACTCTCAGTTTGTCTGGTTTTGATGCTGATTTTTAAAAAATGCACTCTCTTGTTTGTGTCTGCGTGGACGCCCCCTTCCAATGCTGCACATGTTTGAAATTACATTATTTTAATATACCGTATGTTTTAGTTTGAAAGTGCTTTTGGTCGGCAGCCAGCCGGCGATCAGGAGAGGAGACTGAGCAGAAGCTGTTGTCTACGTCTTTGCCGCTTGTTGCCGTAGAGACGCGAGCAGTGATGGAATCCAGGAGAGCTGGGGAGGGAGGCGGGGGGGGGGGGAGGGCAGCTGGATCAGATCACCACATGCCCATAGTTCACGGCCTACACAAGAGCACTGAGAAACACAGCAAGTGTCTTTAACTCCCCCGGAGAAGGTGGATATTTGGCAAACTCGGTCATTTTTCCCTCCCCCGGCATCGACGTCTCTTCCTCTCATCTCTCTAATCGACGCTGATGTGGAAGAATGTGGATCTGTGGCGTCCTCTGCCCGGGTGCCATGGCCGCCGCTCAATCCCCCCCAGCTCCCTCTCCTCTCCTCTCGCCTTGCCTGGCGTGATGAATCAGACTCTTGGCACATGTTGGAGATCAGTGTTTTTAAACACACCCCCCCGCAGGCAACAGGGTGTGCATTCCACCTCCTCTTCCACCAGCATTACCTTTACCGTGCTGAACAGACGTTCCCCTGTGGCCTGAAAGGCCTGTGAAATCAGCCAGAAGGGCCCAGAGAGCGCCGACAAAAGCGAAGGGGTTGTTAGTTACATGGGCTTTGCAAAAAAAAAAAAAAGGTCTCGAGGTGGACTTGTATGGCGGCGATACCCGGGGATCCGTTTCCAGTGTCCGAGGCCGCTATTGAGTTTCACTCCTGGGGCTAATCCCGCTGTTCAGGAACCTTGGGAAACAGCCGCACCTCCCCGCCCCTCTCGTCCCACCCCCCCCTTTCGCAAAAATTCCCAGGGAAAAAAAACAAGACAATCTTCAATTAAGATGGGTCTTACATACTGTACCATTCAGTCTCCCTCAAAACCCCCCCCCCCCCCCGTGTTTGTGTCCCTGGCCAACAAGCCTCAGGGCGGAATTAGCGCTGTCTCCCAGGTCCCGGCCCTGGCACTTTGGGAGGGTCAGGCTTTGGTGAACGGTGGTGTTGAGGGGTGGTGGTGGGGGTAGGAATGGAGGAGAAGGGGGTATGTGTGTCCTCGGTAAACAGGGCTTTGTGGGATGTGACTGTCTGATCCCTGGGGGCCTCTTCTTTCATTCGTCTTCTCATCTGATCCCACAGCACCACGGCAGTGTCGTCAGGGCCGTCGCCGGGTTCTGGGATGCCGGGTTCTCGCTCGTGCACAGACACACACACAGAGAAACAGCCGTTGACGATGACGATCTCATTCGTCTTCTGCTGTCCCCCTTTGTTTTTATGATTTATCCAGACTTCGCTTAAAGCGGACCTCGACCGGGAGTTCTAATTAACGCTGTTTTTTAGTGTGTATCTGCGTCATTACCTTGTTTAAGAAGCCCTGAAGGTTCAAAACAAACAGTTCAGCCACTGCTGAGAACGCTGTGTTTTATTGTAATCTCGGGCTCAGCGAGATCTCTGAAAAAACCCGGTCCGGTTACGTAAACAACGGTTCTCCTGAACAGCAGATCGTCCTGCTCCGGGCACTTGTCCGGGTGCATCCAGTTGCGTACATTGAACCATGTTTTTAAAACAATGTTTTGATAATGAGTAGCAGTGCATCGACCGTTCCAGAGGGGGGAGCTGCGCTTCTGAGAGCTGGTGTGCTGAATATGCACTTCCAGGTACTGGCCAATCACAAGACTCTGTCATCCGGGGGTGAGATTTATGTCGGAAATATCGCGGCTGGGGAACAGCGTCAGAAAAGAGGATTTCTATCGGCTCGTTTACAGCAACTTGGAGGTTTTTGACCATAAAAACAAGTTAATGTATGTAAGTTAGACCTCCATAACTCGCATATATGTGCAACAGGACCACTCTATGGGAGCTTTAACTTTGTGCAGGATGCCAGGTTCAGACGAGGACAGTTCCTTTTCTCAGTATAAAACAAAAAGAGTCCTAATTCCCTGACTTGATTCCAAATCATGTCCCTTCTCTCTCTCTTTCTCCAGCTCACTCCCTTTCTCTAAGGCTGTTCCAGTTTTAATAAAGTCTCAGCCTTTAATCAGACAGTCTTTAGGCCACACCACTCATTAGCTGGGCTCTGTGGGCCCCATGCTGCCTCAGCGGGGCTTACGAAGCCCTGTAATGGTCTCGATATAGAGCCCTCCTCTCTCTCTCTCTCGCTCTTGGGAGGCTCTTCCCCGAAGTTTCTCGGCCAAAGCTGAACCCAGTTGGGCTGATTCATCAGTCACTTTTTTTTTTATTTGGCAGACGCGGACGCGAACGACGCAGCCATTATCTCCGCGTCTTTATCTGCAAGCCAAAGAAAGAGGGAGGAGAAACTAAGGAGCTTTGGCAACTTTTCACCTCGCGGTGAATGTTTCACCTCCCAATACCCCCGTCTCCTTTTACTCCTCTCCCAGAGTTGTTCTTTCTTGTATATCTTGTATATTTTTCTTTCCATCGTCACCTCTCATCTTCTTGTTATGGATTTATCTCCCATCTCTTATGTGTGTGTGTGTGTGTGTGTTTGTGTCTCTCTGTGTGTGTGGAGCTGAGGAATGTGTGTGTGTGTCAGTGAGATGTGGGGCGAGTGCAGACAGGTTAGGGGTATAGCATGTGAATCAGCTTCAGCACACATGTCAGATTAGACCATCATACCAGAAAAGACTTGCTCTTTTCCGCTGCTCCCTTACACCCTTCAAGTCTTTATCTCCAGCTCCTCAGGCTTCATGGCTCGCTACCAACCGTTCTGATTTATTGAATTTGTACCACACTCCGCGCTGTATTGATCAGAATTGACCACTAAGCACAGGAGCAGCAGCAGCCGCCCGCCGCCGTCCACCGCCTCCGTTGTCTCTCGTTCAGCTGTGCAGTGGCGTGAAGCGCAGAGGCCAGGCGGCAGCACCAGTCGTGACCTGTTCTTCCTCTGCCCTCCAGGTTCTTTGATGCTACGCCGCGTTGCCTTTTGTCCCTGTTTACCCAATATGACAGGGATATGGGCCCCGGCCCCACATGGGGGCAGATGGGGCTTTAAGTAGTTCCTGTGCAGAGAAGGAGGGCTAAAAAAGAAATGCAGGTGCTAACCCTCCGCTAACCCACCTCCACCTCCGCAAAACTCAAACCCCTTTCCCTTCCCTGAGGGCAGCCTGTCAGGTGTGCTTATTTTTCCCTGTGTCATCACCAGGCATCTGCCTCATCCTGTTTTATTGTTTTATTTAACAGTCCAGTATGTATTTACAATGAATTCACATGGAAGGACTAGTGACTGATATTATAATAATAATAATAATAATAACACAAAGTAAGTTGCAAAGACTAAAGGAGGCTTTTTTTCCCCCCTCCTCACTTCCACCCTTAAGCCAAGTGTCAGTCAAATATTTCCCAAAAATACACTTCCACACCCAAAACCTCCTTTTATTTTCATAAAGTGTCCCTTTTGTCTATATATCCTATTTATATTTTTTGGAATTGTCCTATGGTACTATGGAGTTTGCTAATGCTAATCGCGGACACTAACCGCGACTGCTAATCGCGGATGCTAACCGCTAATGCTAATCACAAACGCTAAATTAGCTTCAGCTTTACCGCTTTTTACTGCCGTTGTTAAATACTGTTTTCATAGTGTCACAAGATTATCATTAATTCTCATTAATTTCCTCATTAATTCTCATTAGTTTGTGTTAAAACTACTATGCAAAGACTACTCACTTCCACACACTGAAGCCAAGTGTCAGTCAAATATTTCCCAAAAATACAACCTCCACACCCAAAAATTTAAATTTTCCACTTGAACTGACTTGACACAAACCTCCTTTTATTTTCATAAAGTGTTCCTTTTGTCTATATATCCTATATATATATATTTCGGCATTGTCCTCAGTTTTGAAGCTGGTTGTGTGAGAACCAGATGTAATTGCGGACGCTAACCGCTAATGCTAATCCCGGATGCTGTCCGCTACTGCTAATCGCGGACGCTAACCGCTAATGCTAATCGCGGATGCTATCCGCTGACACTAGAAGCTAATGCTAATCGCAATACTGTGTTCATAGTGTCAGAAGATTGTCATTAATTCTCATTCATTTCCTGTATGGAAATGAATCACCTGTATCCTGGACTTTTGTGGGAGTGTTTGAACTGAATGGAAGCAAGTCCATGACAGGTAACACAAGATCAGAGGTCGGACATGAGAAGGAAAATCTTCTTTTTTTTTAAGTTATAAAGTCTGGAGGTTTAAGGAGAGCAGAGGAGTTGGGGAGTGGACCCGGATGTTGATGGACAACCGGACCGGAGGAGACGCCCCTCATTTGATGAGGACTTCCCCGTTTTTGTGTAACGGTCGCTCCAGCTTTCGTCTGGAGAGTCTGCTCAGGAGCGAGCAGACTTTTACCTTTTCTGCCAGCAGCAGCAGCAGCAGCCAGATGATGACTCTGACTGATGAGGGATACGAGATATCCGCACAGTGTCTGTCTCCACTGAGGCGGCTTCATGGTGGCGGATGTCGGAGGAAAGCCAAACAGATAAGAAGGAACGATGCCCCTGTGTTTCCTCGTTGCGGCAGATCAATGGGATAGATATGCAGCTATGAGTGTGTGCGTGTGTGTGTTTACACGGCGCTGCCTCCTTGCAAGGAAGTGAATGGTTAAAATAGCGGGGGGGCATAAAGCGATAAAGAGAGTGTTACAAAAGCAACGCTGGGTTCTCATCGCACCGTGCACCAATGTGCCCGTGCGTGGCTGTGTGCATTTTTATCGCACTGTTGTTAATTATTGTAATTATATATCATTATTTCAGCAGAGAGATAGTTTCCACTGATGACATGAGGGCAGTGTGCAGGGCCTGTTATAACTCGTGGGCTGCAGAAATGCAAAGCCGTTTAGATGTGGGTTTGATCGGCCTGAACGAGAATGCACAGACTCTGTAACTGCAGAGCATGCACTCAGATGCATACGTAGCGTAGCATCTCCATAGAGTGTCTGTAAACATGGATATAGTCTTCTGTGAAGCTGGATGGAGGAAGCAGTTTCGCCACCTATCTAAGTTTCTAGATTTTCCTGTAGTAGTAGTAGTCTCAAATTGTCCTTTTTAGGACATGATGGCAGTTTTGTAAATGATGGTCCCATATATGTGTAAACACCATTATTGTTCTATAGGTGGATTTCTTGTTGCAAAAACTGACGATGGCGAACGTCATTGCTTCACAACGGGCGTCTACGTCCATTTTTTTTTACATTGTCCAATCCTTAAGTCCAAAAGATGTGTTTTTGGGTACTTTCACACCTACAGCATTCGGTGCGCACCCAACGCGTTTGGTCCGTTGGTTCGGTTCGTTTGCGCTGGTGTGAATGTAATCTCTGTACTTTGGTGCGCACCAAATCAACCGGTCCAAGACCTGCCTGAAGGGGTGGTCTCGTACCACGCTTTCTGCTCTACTACCGGTACAGTTCCTCTGGTGTGAAAGCAGACAAACTTAACAAAATTAATTAACACATTCTCACTGGTGGTGGTAAGCTACGTGTAGCCACAGCTGCTCTGGAGCAGACTGACTGAAGCATGGCTACCAATGTGCGCCAAACGGCCCGTCCGACCACCACCATCAGTCATACAGCGCATGTTTTTTCGAACTTTGGGTGGAAGCCGTAGAACCCGGAGAACATGCAAACTCCTTGCAGAAAGCCTCTTGTTCCAACTCGGGCCTTATTGCTGCAAAGGCGAGAGTGCTAACCGCTACACCAACCGTGGGCCCATGGTTATGAGACGAGATACGGGATTACCCCGAATTTCCACGCGCCCGGTATAGAGCGTTAACCCAACACGGCGAGTATAAACGCCTCCGTGCGTCCACGTAAGGCGCATTCTCACAATTAGCCGCGGCGTGCCCGGTGGAAATGCTCACATTGATTATAGTAGCAGTGATCCGCTCCGGTGAAAATCGGGGGTTAGTCCGGTTCCGGTGCCGCCTGTTTCCTACATTGTAACATTTTCCTGACCGGTGCAGACCAAAGCAATCGAACTATAGGTGTGAAAGTTGCAAGAATTCCTTCGCACTCCTTAATAAACTTTGTGGAGAAAAGTCACGCGATTGCTTTTGACGTGTTCTTCAAAGCACTTTTGTTTTGTGTGAAACTGTGTCTGAGTGGAACAGAGAGAGTGTGAGCCTGACCTCTGGGGGCCGGTCCAGGGCCACCAGACACCCGCTGCTTCACCCTCTCCCTCTGCTCTTCCCCGACCTTTGACTTTCGGGGTGAGAAGGGGGCGTGGGCCCAGGAGCTGGGAGAGTTTATTATTTCCTGCCTCTCCTCCACCTCCTCCTCCTCCTCTCATGTTGCCCTCTGAGAGAGGGAGAAGATGAAGAGGGTGAGAATGAGCCATGTGAATAAAGCATCTGTGTCTCATTGGTTAGATCACAGAGGAGTGGACGTCTGCTCAGCATCACTCACACGGCCAGCGGTGGAGCAGCTGATAATTGATTAATCACTCGGGTCATTTATCAAGCAAATTGAAAAACACTCACTTGTACGACTACATTATCCAGATTTGCTGCTTTTGATGAATGTGGATTGGATATCTTAAAGGTTTGGCAGTGTCAAAGCAGACCAGTGTTTAAAAAGAAATGTATCTGTTGGCAAAACAGTGATAGGGCTTTTGACCACAAATCAAGATAGAAGCCAGGGAACATTCACAGTTAAGAAGCTTAAATAATCAGAGAACTTGTTTTAATTGTTGAAATTAGTTGGTAATTCATGTAAAGCTAAATTAATCGGCAACTATTTTGATAATCGATCATCAGTTTGAAGCTTTTTTCATGATTAAAACAAGATTTCTGATTGCTTTAGGTTCTTAAATGTGAATATTTTCTTTGTTTCTTTGCTCCACATCACAAAGAAATCATTAAAACTGAATCATTTTGGTTTGTGTACAAAACAAGACTTTCGAGAACATCATCGTTTCCAGCTTTGACAAACACTGATCAACGTTTTTTTTAAAACATTTTCTGACATTTTATGGACCAAACCATTCATCGATTCATCTAGAAAATAATCGTCAGATTAATCGATTACGAAAAAATAAACGCTAGTTGCGGCTCTTAATTCATGTAATAATCAGTCGTTGCAGCCCCAAACGATAGCAAAAAAGGAACATTTATGTTTTTATTCAAGTGATCAGCCGACAAGAAGTATGTATTTTGATTTTTTCGTCTTAATTCTAAAGTGGATATCTCTGGTTTTGCTCCACAAACCGACCTGCACGATTGTGGAGCAGATGGAGCAGTGTTATGGTTCAACTTCACTGATCCTACGCAGGGGTTTTTTTTTTTTTTTTTTAAATACGACCCACCCTTCAGCAGCGCTCGGCCCTTTCCGCTAACGTCTGCGGAGCCACCGAAGCGCCAGTGTGAATATCACAGCTGGACGTTCCATTGTCCCTCTGGCCTCGGGCTCAAACCCTGGTTACCAAACCAGCAACCTGGGATCAAAGCTCACATGGATTACTCTTGGAAAAAAAAAAAGGAGGAGGAGGTGCCACGGTCGGAGGGGGGGTTGAGTTGAAAAGGGATCGAGGAATGCTCCTAATTACGTGCCCCTCCACTTCTTTTCTGTCTCTCACTTTGGCTTCGCTCTCTTGTCTCTCCCCCCCCCCCGTGTGCGTCTGGGCCTGCACTTCAGGCCACAGTGAACCCATGAGGAAGCAACACGGTGTGACAAGAGAGTGATATTGAGAGCGAGGCGACAGTCTCTCCAGAGCCACTCCATTAGCGCCAGATCTCTGCCTCCATGGAGACGGTGAAAACGGGTGAGAGGACGGGTCAGAGGAGACGAGTGGGAGGCGGAGATCAAGGAAGTGTGCAAAAAGCGGATGTGTTGCCAAAGATTAGAAGGATTGACGTATAGAATTCATTCGGATCCCCGCACTGGATTTCCGTCCCCTGCATCGAGCTTAAACGCGGGGAAATCTACCCTCATCTCGTTTTTGCAGTTTATTTCCGTCTGGCGTCCTCTTTTGTTGGCGTGCGTGCTTGTCATGTTTCCCGGCAAAGCTCCGGTTTGATGTGTCTCTTGTCTTTTCTTCTGTGTCTCGCAGGTTTGCCCAACAGACGGACGCGTACGCGCCGGAACAACGCGGCTGCTGACAGGGGTCAAAGTGCACCATGGACAGTGGCCTAAGGGTCCTCCTGTCCACTTTGCTGTGTCTCAGCCAGACTCTGCTCATCAGCTGCTCATGTATGTTGTGTTTGATGAATGTTAAAAGTCATTTTTGTGTCGTATTTGTTATTGTATTTCATTAAATGATGAAAAAAAAATCCGGAATAATAGCACAACATTTGCAAAGCTAGCACTTAACTTAGCTTAACTTACCTTAACAGCGTCAACATTAACGCGATTTAACTCTGACCGGAAAAAGACGTGCGACGTCATGTTTGCGGGCCCGCGGCACAGTTTACCAGTTAGCTGCATTAGCTCCTTTAGCGCTGTAAGCGTATCTACAGTCGAACTGGGGCGGTTTGTTTATTAAACGAAAAGAGCAGCGCCACAAATAGCCAGCGTACCTGTGTACTGCGTATGTGTGCCTCTGTTTTTAAAGTTTTGCGTTACTTTAGAGACTCATTTTAACAATCGGGAGTCACGTAAACATGATGTCACACGCGTCTTTTTCCAGTCGGTCGTTTGTTGTGTCTTACTTATTATATTTTATTAAATGAAAAAAATCCAGATTAATAGCACAACATTTGCAAAGCTAACACTTTAAAGCTTTAAAAATTTCTCCTTGTGTCCCCTAAACAACCATCCGTGACAAAAATACTAGTGCTGGGCATGTTAACACCACCTTTAACGGCGTCAACGATAACGCACATTAACGTATGACGCGTTTCCATGACGACTGACCAGAAAAAGACGTGCGCGACGTCATGTTTACTTGAGTCCAGGCACCTTTTACCAGTTAGCTCCGTTAGCTCCCTTATCGTCGTTAGCGCGCCTACAGTCGAACTTTAGCGGTCTGTTTATTAAACGAAAAGAGCAGCGCTACAAATAGCCAGCGTACCTGTGTACTGCGTATATGTGTGCCTCTATTTTAGCTTAGCGTTACTTTAGACCCATTTCAACAATTGGGAGTCACGTAAACATGACGTCACTTGCGTCTTTTTCCAGTGAGTCGTCAAGGAAACGCGTCATTGTTGCTGTGTTATATTTTATTAAATGAAAAAAATCCAGAATAATAGCATCGGTAGCAACAAAAAAAGTACAAAGCTAACACTTTAAAGCTTTAAAACTTTCTCCTTGTGTCCCGTAAACAACCATCAGTGACAAAAATCCTCACCTTTTCTCTGCTCTTGTCTCCTCACCAGCTCAGTATCCATCCTTCACCTCTGAGCCGTCCTCCCTGGTTCAGAATCGAGGCTCTCTTGCCCGCCTGCGCTGCTCCGTGAATCCTCCGACGGCGACCGTGTCCTGGCGCTTTCGAGGCCTCCCCTTGGAGCGAGACGCCCTGCCCGGCGTGCAGCTCGACGGAGACTCGCTCGTCATCTCCTCCCTGACGTCCAGCCACGCCGGGCTCTATCAGTGCGTGGCACGCTTACGGCATGGGCCGGCCGCAGCCAGTCGGCTGGCGCGCGTGGACGTAGCAGGTAACGGATGCAGTGAATGACCCTCGTGTGTGTGTGTGTACTTCAAAGCAGCGCGGCTGAGAAAGAGAGGAAGTTGCCTTGAGAAAAAGGAAGGTCATTTTCTAAGTGTTGAACACTTTGACTGAATGCTTTTCCTCGGCTTGCCTGCTGCTGAGCGGCGGAGGGGAAGGAAGCAGTAGGACGTTTTAGTCGGGCGCTCGGCCCAGATGCCTCTTGACCGATATCCTTAATGAGCCTTGGGCTTTCCTGTGTAGTGTGTTATGTTCCTGCTGGGATGCTTCGTGCTGTTGTTAGCAGTTGACCCCCCCCCCCCCCGTTCTGCAACTGTATCAAGCTGAATAGAAATCGCTCGCTGCATCAATAAACAAACTCAGCGATCCAACACAAACAAGCTCAACTCGAGTAGCTCAGTTGGCTTTGATTCCCTGAACCCAGCTGCTCCTCCAGAAGGACACTTGATCTGAAGAAATCTCTCTCTCTATGTTTCTGCAGAAATCGCACAATACGAGGACGGTCGACGGCGGTCGTTGTCGGTGCAGGAAGGCAGCACGGCTCTCATAGAGTGTCCTCTACCGCACAGTGTCCCTGCAGCGCGGCCCAGACTAAGAGTACGAGGGGAGTGGATGGACGTGTCGACAGGTGTGTGTGACCATGAAATCTCAAGAAACGCTTGAGGGAGTTCCCCCGTATGATGTTAGTCAGACATTTAGATTTAAAAGATTGGGGTCACTTAGAAATGTCCTTATTTTTGAAGGAAAAGCACTTTTTTTCAATGAATATAACATTAAATTAATCAGAAATACACTCTATACATTGTTGATTTGGGTGGTAAACGACTATTCTAGCTGCAAATGTCTGTTTTTTTAATGGAATATGTACATAGGTGTATAGAGGCCCATTTCCAGTGTTCTAATGGCACATTGTGTTTGCTAATTATGTTAGCACAGCTAAAAGCAGTTTTGCTGGTTCTTTGACACAAACAAAATGATTATTTTGAATAAAAATCATCATTTCTAATCTTGTCAATGTCTTAACAATATTTTCTATTCATTTTGCAACTCTTTTGGTGAATAAAAGTGACTTTTAATCACAAACAAATTGCATAGGTGACCCCAAACTTGGAACAGTAGTGTACAATGTAGACACATGGAGGCGATGAAACAATAGGAGGAGTTAATTTTCCTCAGAAAACAAACCCCAAACTTCCCCCAAAGAAGTAACTGCTTGAACTAAATCATTTGGAAACCCTTCATTCACCCCATCATTATTTCTAATCTTGTCAATGTCTTGACTGTATTTTCTATTCATTTTGCAACTCTTTTGATGAATAAAAGTGTGACTTTTAATGGAGTTGTATAGGTGACCCCAAACTTTTTAACCACAGTGTAGTTATTTCTAAAAGATTTCTTTTTAAAGCAAACAGAAACTTCTTCTCTCTTCTGTTTCTAACTCTAAATTAAAACCGTGCCATCTTCTTCTTCTTCTTTCAGATGACTATCTGGTTTTTCCGTCTGGAAACCTTCAGATCATCTCCGTGTCGGCCCAGCACCAGGGCATGTACAAATGCGGCGCGGTCAACCGCGTCACCGGGGAAACGGTCGTGCAGTCTCACGGTACAAAGCTGTTGGTAAAACGTAAGTCTGACCTCCATCGGAACTCAAACGTGAATTGCCTCCATTTTCTGTTTCCGCAACTCAAAGTGGTTCATTCCTCTGTGCAGATTTAGTCGCCTCGTCCTCGGTGAGGATCGTTTACCCCACCGCTCCGACGACCGTCACGGCGCGGGAGTCCGAGCCGCTGACGCTGGAGTGTGTCGTGTCTGGTGTTCCCACGCTGCCGGCCAAATGGTTTAAGAACGGGAAGCAGGTGACGCCGGGGCCTTCGCGGCAACAACGGCACAACAACCTTGTCTTTGGTGCGGTGACGAGCGGCGACGAAGGGTGCTACGCCTGCGCAGCTGAGACCAAGCAGGGGATTGTGATGAGCGCAAACTACACTGTGAATGTTCTCGGTGAGGAAACGTGAGCGTTACAGCGTTAGTTCGCTCCGCAGACGATCGCAGCGACATTAACGTCTCGCTTTGCTCCTCCCACACAGAGCCCGTGTCTATCGTGAAGGGCCTGAACGACCAGCTCGTCTCCCCTGGCTCCTCTGCTTATTTTACCTGCTCGTCGAAAGGACAACCCTCGCCAAACATCACGTGGCTCTTCAACGCCGAACCCATCGCGCCATCGCGCCACTTTCAGATCTCCGAGTCGTCGCTCGTTGTTGCAGACGTGACGCCGCGGGATGCAGGCGTGTATCAGTGTCTGCTGGACAACGGGATTAGCACGGTGCAGTCACTCGGAATGCTAACAACACAAGCAGGTATGTAAACATTATTCGTCTTGCACTGATGTGTAATTAATAGTACTGGGCACGGTTAGCGTTAGCGCACATTAACCCATGACACGTTGCCATGACGACTGATCGGGAAAAGACGTCATGTTTGTGACTCCCGATTAAGTCCCGACTCAACTTAAAAAACGCTGTTCTTTTCGTTAGATAAACAGACCGCTCCAGTTCAACTGTAGGCGTGCTAACCGACGCTAAAGGAGCTAATGCAGCTAACGGAGCTAACTGGTGAACGGTGTCGCGGCACAAAAACATGACATCACGCGCACCTTTTCCGGTCAGTCATCACGGAAACATGTCGTGCATTAACGTTGGCACCATTAGCGGCGGCGTTAGCGCGCTAATCTAGTGCTTTATCTACTTGGCTGGTAATGGTAAATAAATAAACTTTACTAAAAGACATTTTTTCGTTAAGTTATTCAGTCCTAACAAAGCCAGTTAGCTATTCCCAAGATATGCAGTTTTACAAAACACTGTTCAAAATACTATTTAAGAAATTTGGATTGAAAAGATTGGGGCTCATCCTCACTATGATTGTTTTTTTTTATATTTTATTAAATGAAAAAAATCCCAAATTAATAGCACAAAATGTGAAAAGCTAACAGTCCTTGTGTCCCGTAAACAACCATCAGTTACAAAAATACTAGTGCTGAGCATGTTAACACCGCCGTTAACGCAAGCCGCGTTTCCATGATGACACCAGATCGCTCCATTAGCTGCGTTAGCTCCTTTAGCACTGTTAGCGCTAGATACTAAAGGAGCTCAAAGAAAAACCTGCTGGTGTTTGACAGAGTTAAGGCGTCTTTTCAGGCAGGTTCTCTGTGGGCTTGCGTCTACAGTATCCGCAGGGAGTCCTCACTGTGTGTGTGTGTGTTTGTGTGAGGCTGCTAGGAAAGGTTTGGCTAAGGCCGCCCTCCTCCTGAGCCTTGAACTGAGGCTCGAGCGTGAGAGTGAGCTTTGTGCACGCCGCCGGGGATAAGCCCCTGGACCATGGAATGCAAAGGAGTAGCCACGGCGAGAGGGTTATGACGAGGAACAGACCACCCAGCTGTCATCGTCGTACACAACTGCCTTTTATTTATTAACACATCACAACCCCTCCCGTTCCTCCTCCACCACCACCACCCCATTCCTCAGCTCGCTCGGCCCCCCCTCGTCGATTAATACATTTACATGTGGTGCGTAGGGAGTACAGGAAGAAGAATGAGCTTTAAATAACAGATGATATCTATATACAAAACACAGAATATGCAGCTGATAAGCAGCAGACTGTGCCCTCTCTGACTTCAGTGTGTGCTGGGCTGGTTTTTTACGTACCAGGCACTGGAGATTATCGAACTTTACGTACATGAAGCGTAAAATAAACTCAAATGGAACTGAATCAGATTTATCAAAGTGGGTTTTAACGCTGAGATAAAGGGAGTCGGATTACTACTTTATGTATACGTTCAGTCAAAGTTAGGGTTTAGGGATTACTAAATTAATCATCAACTAATTTGATAATTGATTTAAGGGTTTTTTCAGCTACTTAAATGTGAATATTTTCTCTTTTTTTGTTCCATGTTTTGTTTTGTGGACAAAAACGAGACATTTGAGAACATCATTACCAGATTTGAGTGACATTTTCTGACATTTTACTGATCAAACACCCAATTAATCTCAGATTAATTGACGAATTCTCAATTAATCTCAGATCAATTGACAGATTAATTGATTATGAAAGTTAGTTGCAGCCCTAGTCAGACGGCAACAAGGCAGAAATGGCAAAAGGAGACTGAATTTATGCTCCGTCATCTTAAAGAATTAAACATGCATGCTAGCTGTTAGCTAACGTTGTTCTGGACTGTGATGTGATGCAGGAACTTTGAAATTGCTAAGTCCTCACGCTCATGGGGGGCCATATCGCCACCTAGCGTTCCAAGACAAACACATTCATTCAAATGAATTGACCCCCTTGCTAGTGCTAATGCTAGTGCTAATGCTTGTGTGCTGAGACAAGGACAGAAGCCTAATTAGCTGGTGTAGCCGAGCTACAATAACTGTGCATGGAAACATGCTGACTGGTGTGTATGTGTGTGTGTGTGTGTGTGTAGTCTGTTATTATAATTCATCACAGACAGCAGCCCGGGAATATGTTGGGGTTCTTTTAATGTTTGTTGTTTTCGTTTATTTCCGTCGCCATGACGACGACTCGCTGCTTTCCTCGTTGCTCGTTGGGATGTACTATACCTCTGGGGAGATGTGGTGTCCTCCTAAATAGCGAAGCTAGCATAAAGAAAAGTTAGAGCAACAAGTTATAAATGGCTTTGATTAGTGGTTATTGTTTATTTAGCATAAACACCGCTCCGATCTTTTTAACCCTTTAAGGTACTACTCAACCATTTGGTCGACCACACTTTAAGTCACTATCTCTGCATCATGTGCCTTGTTCTGAATTATGCAAACAAGGTTTATTATGAACAGACGTCTCAACCGTTTGGTAGAGGCCTGTATCTGAAATATTGTAGGGTCTTTTTTCTCGGTGTGTACCTTTAAAGGGTTAAATAATCATTAACTGGATGTCTTTGTTTTTTTTATTTGCTAAATCTGAGGATTGATGTTAGCATCAGGTACACTCTCCGCTAATGGACTGACCCGTTTTTTGGGGGGAAAAAGCTGTGGAGTGATACCCGCTCATCTCCGTCATGAGGATGCCGTGGCCTTAAATGCCTCCTCCTGTATCGGCGTGTTAGAGGAGGATTCTGTCTCTCTGTGGTGAAGCCATGAGTCAGAAGTTTGCGGAGAGGCGAGAGAGTTGTTGGAGTGGAAAGAGCCGGGGCGAGGGTGTAGAGGACTCCGTGTAGCGCTGGGGTCCTGATTCTCTCCGGTATTTTAATGGTTGGCGTGTGGAATGTGTGGCAGCTGGCCGCAGTCCCAGGATCAGTTCTACTGTAACCAGCTTTGGGCCTGTTTGTTTTACAAAGCGAACCCCGGTGCTGCGCAAAAAAACCCCCGAAACGCTGCGAAACTGGACCCCAGGATCCCGCAGCGCGGTCCCTGTGGCAAGGCCTCGCCGATTCGACTCGCTCATTCCCGCGTCTAGGTTTTAATATTGAATTATGTTGCTCTTTAACCTCACACTGGAGAAGTCGCTGCTCTTGTGGTTCTGTGCTAAGTGTTCCCTCCTCCAAGCTCCTGTGAAAAAAATTCCACCCGGGGCTCTGCCAAACCGGTGTCAGCCATAATAAAGCTCCACGCTCGCATGATTTGCTCAGGTGGACTTCTCTGGCTCTGGAGCAGGTTTAATGAAAAAAACACAAACAAAGCGTGATTATGTAGCGCTGTAGCACTGCGCGGGGCTCCAGGTTTTTCGTGTTATTTTATGCAGATCGAAAAGGCTTGTTCCAAAATGTAAAACTTTCCAGCACTGGCCGCCCTCTGTCTGACATGTAGGGCCACCTCTGTTAGTCACTGGCAGACACTGGTGCCATTGCTTCAGCTTTTATGATGAACTTTCCAAAACATGTTTAATACAAGGACCAAGCCTGGCTAATAAAAATATGCCATTGCTAACGCTAACGTTATCCAGGAAATACAGTAGATTACTGCAAACGTTTATGCAGTTTAAGCAGCTTGTTTCCATGTGTACTAAGAGTTACTTGGTAGAACAGCCAACAGGAGGCGCCCTGTCTTGGAATTGACCCGTCGGGAAGTCTGGTTCTGTCTTCTCTCGTGATTTATTCTAGCATTAGCGATCAATAACATCAGAAATATGTTGCGTACCTTAGCCTTATGCTTGAAAACAAGACAGATACCCACCAACGAGCTCTGATGTTAGTCTTTTTAAGAACTACATCTCCTTTGTTGACACTTCCGTAACGTAGGAAGCTTTGTTTACGTAATCCCAAAATTGAATGCAAAATCTTATCTTAGAAGAATTGCTGTTATTTTCACATACGACAAAGTTAGGTGAAGATAGTCAGGGTTGAGGTTCAATGGCGGCATGATTGTTAGCCAAAAATTCGACCAGGTAGCTAACAGACAATTTTGGAAACGTACCTTAAAGCAGCTAAAACACCAAACTATGCTTCTTCTATACGATACTTATACTCCGCTCCTTGTTTTCCAACAGATCCACACTCCACTGCTGCTGCCGTACTGCTGGAGCCGTCGCCGTCGCCGTCTTCCCATCCCATGCAAAGCGACGAGGGCCACGACGGCAGCAACGCCAACGCGCCGCCCGAGCGCAGCGGCAACCGCCCGACTCCGGAGGCGCCGATCATCACCAGCCCACCGCAGACTCACAAGCCCGATCTTTACGATCTCGAGTGGAGGGCGGGGCGCGATGGCGGCAGCGCCATTGTCGCCTATTTTGTCAAATACCGTAAGGTGAGAGAAGGAATGCACTTCTGTCTTTCCGTTTTCAGTTTTACGGCAAATTCGTGACCTTTTTCGGAGTGTAATTAGCGCACTAAGTAAAACAAGGTAAGGCCCGAACGTAGACTGATTAAATTGGAAATGATTAACTGTTGTAAGTCCCAGCTTTGCTTCAGTCTGACTGTGAAACTGCAGCGATAATAGTTAAGACTCAGCTGGCAGCGAGAGTCACTTCTGCTGCTGCAGTTGGAAATAGTGGCAGAAACCTCTCAGGCATTGTCTCGGAGGCCGTCCCCCCTGTTGTTGTTTAGACTCGGAAAGAGGCTGAGCTGTGGAAGATTACAGAGCGACAGATGATTCTGTTTTTCTCTCTGTCATTTTGACTCATGTGTTTTTATTTGTCTCGTTTGTGCGTCTGTGCCTGTTGTGTGTGTGGCCGTCTGTGTCTGTGTCTTTCGCTTGCGTCAGGTCGACGAGATGGGAACAGTGGTGGGGAGCTGGCACACCGTCCGCGTCCCTGGCAGCGAGAAGACCCTGCGGCTGTCGGAGCTCGAGCCCTCCAGTCTCTACGAGGTGCTGATGGTGGCTCGGAGTTCGGCGGGCGAAGGCCAGCCGGCCATGCTCACGTTCCGCACGGGCAAGGGTCAGTCCACCGAAACATGGTCAAAATCGTTTGCTGTGTAACCGTCAGTGTTTTTGGGGAACAACTGACCAAGTGGAAGACACCACTTTGGGCACTCCCCCCCCCCCCCCCCCGTTTTTCAATCAAGCCACAAGAGGATTAAGAAAATGTTCAGCTGCCTAGAACATCAACAGTAAATGTCAGGTTTTTGGTGTCAGTTCCTCTGAGCTGCAGAGCATCTGGCTGGTCTCTTCACTGATTCGGGGCAGAATTTTACTGCAGAAGAAGCAGAAAACACGCATCCGCTTCTCTGTCCGTGGCAGCCCTCGCGGGAGCGCAGAGATATGCTAATTGCGACAGCGTGTTTTCCAAGTTAGAGGAGGGCGTCGCTGGAGTCAGCCGTAGCATTTCAGAGCTGATATTTGGCTTTCTGTCTTGTGTTCAAACCCCGTGTAATCACATTATGTTAAGTGATTCATCGAAAAGGAAGCATAATGATGTGTTTTTAGCAGTGCTGGGCGGCGGTTAAAGGCGTTAGCGGCGTCAACGGTAACGCACGTTAAAGCATGGCGCTTTTCCATGACCACTGACCGGAAAAAGACGTGCACGACGTCACGTTTACGTGCCGCGGTACCGGAGTCCAGGCACTGTTTACCAGTTAGCTCCTTTAGCGCGCCTACAGTTGAGCCGGAGCGGTCTGTTTACTAAATGAAAAGAGCAACGCGACAAATAACTAGCGTACCTTTGTACTGCGTATGTAACAACGGTTAGCGGTGTTAACGCCGTCAACAGTAACGCACATTAACGCATGACCTGTCGGCGGCAGACTGGAAAAAGACGTGCGCGACGCCATGTTTTCATGCTTACGTGCCGCAGTACCAGAGTCCAGGCACCGTTTACCAGTTAGCTTCGTTAGCGCGTCTGTAGTTGAGCTGGAGTGGTCTGTTTATTAAAAGAAAAGAGCAGCGTGACAAATAACTAGCGTAAATGTGTACTGCGTATGTGTGCCTCACATACTGTCTGTCGTCAACGCGTCATGTGTTAATGTTGACGCCATTAACATCGGTTAGCCGTGTTAACGGCGTCACCATTAACGCACATTAACACATGACACGTTGGTGACAGACTGTAAAAAGACATGCGCGATGTGATGTTTTCATGTTTACATGCTGCGGTACCGGAGTCCAGGCACCGTTTACCAGTTAGCTCCGTTAGCTCCATTAGCTCCTTTAGCGCCTACAATCAAGCTGGAGCGGTCTGTTTATTAAACGAAAAGAGCAGCGCTACAAATAACTAGCGTGCCTGTGTACTGTGTATGTGTGCCTCACGTAAACATTAACATAAACAACACGCACGTCTTTTACCGGTCTGTCGCCAACGAGTCATGCGTTAACGTTGACGCCATTAACACCGCTAACCGTTGTTAACGCATTAGCGTGCCCAGCACTAGTTTTTAGATTTTCAGCCAAGTGAATTCCCAGTCTAAACCATTTAAATGTATTCAGTGTATAGTATTACATAAAGCTAAATAATCCAGTTCTAATGCTAAATTTGTCCGTTTTATTTGTTTTTTGAGCTGCAAATGCTCAAAAAACAAACAACGAACAATAATGTTGTACCACAGCAGGGTTTGAAAACAATGTCCCCTGGTCAGAAATATGTCTAAAGCTGCAGAGAGAGAGAGAAAATGATCATAACCCAAGGGCGGTTATTTTACAAGAGCTCGTCCAAAACCAGACTCTTGTGTCCAGATGTGGCTTCAAACTCGCTTTGACATAAAAAACAGACAAATAAAAAACCAGTACAGAAGATAAAAATCAGGCTTTCATATCTCACTCGTGTGAAAATGGAGAATCATGACCTGAATCTATATATTTTTGTTTAATCTTTTGAAGTGTACTTACCCTGCGTTGGGAGAAAGTGTTAAATTGCACACAACATTCGTCCAACTCATCTGCATGGCTCAGTTGTGGCTGCACGAGTTGTCAAAGTGAAAACCCAGAATCCGCCCGTCCTGAGAAACCAGGAGGAAGTGTTGGATTTCAGAGCCAACATCCGGAGCTGTTCCATGTGCTGTCGGTGGAACTGATAGCCCTGAAGACCCATTCTAGACCTTGTTTTTTCTTACTCCTTCTTTTCTTTTTCTCCCCCCCCCCCCTTTAGAGAAGAGCACCTCCTCCAACAAGAACCCTTCCAAGCCTCCCGTCGTCCTCATGCCCCCCAAAGCTCCCGAGGACAAAAGCCCCAACACGCACTTTGGAGTCATCATACACGACCGAGGTAGATGTAAACACGATCACGGATCACTCTTTATCGCTTAGCTTAGCTTAGCTGTCGTTTCTCCGCAACTATGGGATGTTTCTGATGACGTACATGCAGAGCTGAATCAGTCTGAGACAGATTTGAGCCGCGGGGCTGTTTTGTTTCTCTGAGTGAAAACAGTGAAACGACAGTTGACACTCACAGTAAATGACTCTGTGGATGCCGTGTGCACAGAGCAGTGAGATTTCACACAGCTTTAGGGCCTGACTGTGTGTGTGTGTGTGTGTGTGTGTGTGTGTGTGTGTGTGTGTGTGTGTGTGTGTGTGTGTGTGTGTGTGTGTGTGTTCTTGTACTTGCAGCATACTGAGGACCAGTGAGGGTTTTTAACCAACAAATTGAGGTAATTTTTACGGAGTGAGGACATTTTGGCCGGTCCTCACTTTGTTTTCATTGAAATCACTTCCTTAGGTTGCTATAACATGCTATACTCAATTTGTCAAAAAAAAAAAAAATCACATTTTGGACGACATAGTGTAGCATGACGTTTTGTCAAATTTTGGACCATAATTTTTTTGTCGAAGATTTTTTCAAATTTTGGACAACAGTATAGTATGATGGTTTCGTCACATTTTGGACCAAAAATAATTTAAAAATAAATAAAAAGTTTTCCAGACCTTTTTGCTCTGGGGCTCCACCTGCAGACGTTTTATGGTACTGCACCCAGTAGTTCTTTATAGATGTCATTCACGAAGTAGATATTTGTAATTGTTTTGATTTATATTTCGTGGAAATGCTGGTCCTCATTTTGTCAGCACTTTTACCCGGTCCTCAGTATGCAGCAAGTACAAGAATGTGTGTGTGTGTGTGTGTGTGTGTGTGTGTGTGCATGCTTTACTCGAATTACAACCTCTTTTTTTTGGCCTTTTGCACTAACCCTCCACTCTCTTTCTCTCTCCTGCCTCCACTAACTTTGTGGCTAAGAGGCCGTGCAGTAAGTACACATTCTTCCACGACATGCCACATCACTGTGATGTGTGTACTCCCCTCCTCCCTTCTTTCTCTGTCTCACTCTGTGTGTGAAATTGTTCCATACTCACATGACATGGGATGACTGATGTGAATCACTTATTTCTCCTGTCTGTTTTAACTGCGTTTATTAAAAAAAAAAAAAAAAAAACCTAAGACTGACACAAACTTATTTCGCAGTTCCAGAGGCCCCCGATCGGCCGACCATCTCCATGGCGACCGAGAGCTCCGTCTACGTCACCTGGATCCCGAGAGCCAACGGCGGCTCTCCGATCACGGCCTTCCGCGTGGAGTACAGGCGCGGCCGTGCGGCGGAGTGGGTCGTGGCTGCGGATAACATCTCTCCTCTCAAGCTGTCGGTGGAAGTTCGTAATCTGGAGCCCGGTGAGTTCTCTGACAAGATGTGATTTTTTGATTGTTACCAGTGATCCTGAATTCAGACATAAATTCATACTGCTGCGAAAAATAATAATGACTCCATTCATGCAGCTGTTAGAGCTGTCGTCTGATACTGATCTCACTGTTGTGTAGTGTTATAATCCAGCTGTTATATTTAACCATTTTAATGCAGCTGCTATATTTAACAGTTATAATCCAGATGTAATATTTAACTGTTATAATCCAGCTGGTGAATGTAACAGTTTAATCCAGATGTTACATCTGACTGTTATAGTCCATCTGTCATAATTACCTATTATAATCCATTTGTAATATTTGACTGTTATAATCCAGCTGTCATATTTAACCACTTTATCCAGTTATCATAACTAACTGTTATAATCCATCAGTAATATTTTACTGTTTTTGTTTTTGACTGACATATTTAGCTATGTTAATCCAGCTGTTACATTTTTGACTATAATAATCCATCTGTCATAACTAAGTGTTATAATCCAGATGTAATATGTAACTGTTATAATCCAGTTGGTATATGTAACATTATAATCCATCTGTCACAATTACCTACTATAATCCATCCCTAATCTTTGACTGGTATAATCCAGCTGTTGTTTATGACTGTTATATTTAACTGTTTTAATCTGCCTGTTATATTTGACGATTATAATCCAGCGGTCATATTTAACGAATTTAATCCAGCTGTCCAACTAACTGTTATAATCCGTCTGTCATAACATAACTAATTATAATCCATCCATAATATTTAACTGTTATAATCCAGCTGTTATATTTAACAACTTTTTAATCCAGATGTTATGTTTAACCATTTTAATCCAGTTGTCGTTACTAACTATTATAATACATCCATAATCTTTGACTGTTACAATCCAGCTGTTGTTTTTGACTGTCATATTTAACGTTATTAATCCAGTTGTTACATTCCACTATTATAATCTGTCATCTGTCATAACTAACCGCTATATTTGACTGTTTTAATCCAGCTGTCATGTTTAACCGCTCTAACCCGGCTGTTACATTTGATTGTTCTAATTTTACGCATGACCACAACATATGATTACAATGTCAGCACGTTTTGCACCTCTGGACTTCTATGACTCTCCTATGAGTATATTGACAGATGTGTATTGACGCCACTGAATTCCAACACTGTTTTTAATCACATCTCTTCCATCTCTTCCATCTCGCTCTCTCAGGCTCCACCTACAAGTTCCGCGTCGTAGCCATGAACATGTACGGCGAGAGTCCTCACAGCATCCCCTCCAAGCTGTACCAGGTGCCACAAGCTAGCCCGCGCATGTCGGAGCGGCCCGTGGTCGGACCCCACATCTCGTCCACGGACGCCATCAGCGACACGCAGATCATGCTGCGCTGGACTGTGCGTACACCACTGACACACACCACCACGCACACGGTACTATAGATCCTTACGTAGCTTCATTCGTCGTCACCTCACATTTCAATTAGGTATTATAAGTAAAAGTAAGATTTACACTGAGTCAGGATCCATCCATAGCTGCCCTTTAGCCTCCTTTGCTTTAATCAAGCTAGTTTAGCTGTGAGTGAAATTATGGCTAATCTGAACTGCTCTCAAACTACCACATATACATACTTGACAAATCACGTTTGTTGGTCTGGAGTTTAAAGTGTTCAGTAGCATAACATGGAAAACCCCAAGTGTAAAGATCAGTGCTTTAGTGGTTATGTGACAAAGTTTGCCATTTCCAGCTAGCTAACGTGTGCTAGGAGCTGAGACTCAATCAGATCTTCACAGATTATTAGCGCTGTGCTCTAACAGAGATTAAGAGGTCCTCTCCTTCTTCAGTTGCAGATGGACACAGATAGTTTCCCCACGTTTAGCTACTCTTTAGCCTCCTTTGCTAATCAAGCTAGCTTAGCTGTGAGTGAAATTATGGCTGATCTGAGCTCCCCTCGAACTGCCACATATCCATGAAAGTGTTCGCATAAAAAGTTTAGCATAAACTCCAAGTGTAAAGATCAGTTCTTTAGTGACCATGTAAAAATGTTTCACATTTCCAGCTAGCTAACGTGTGCTAGCAGCTGAGACTCAATCAGATCTTCACTGATTAGCGCTGTGCTCTAACAGAAATGAAGAGGTCTTGTCCGTCTTCAGCTGCAGATGGACGCAGATCGTTTCCCCACGTTTAGCTACCCTTTAGCCTCCTTTGCTTCAATCAAGCTAGTTTAGCTGTGAGTGAAATTATGGTTTATCAGTTCTTAAGTAACTATGTGAAAACGTTTGTCATGTCCAGCTAGCTAGCATGTGCTAGCAGCTGAGACCCTATCAGACCTTTAGTTAGAGCGATTGCGCTGATTAGCGCTGTGCGCTAACAGAGATTAAGAGGTCTTGTCCGTCTTCAGCTGCAGATGGACGCAGATCGTTTCCCCCCACGTTTACTCGACCTCAGACAGCCTCGTTATTCCCTGAATTCAGACGGACACTGCAATCACAACAGTCTCACTGTACATCTGCTGATAACAAGCCCCGTCATTAGTTGCCCGGAAAGTTTTCCTCTCTTTGTACAATAATTGCCCGCCACATTGCTGCAGTCTAATGTAATCTCTTTCTTTTTTTTTTTCCTTCCCCCCCCTGCAGTACAGTCCCTCGAGTAACAACAACACTCCCATCCAAGGTTTCTACATTTACTACCGGCCCACCGACAGCGACAATGACAGCGACTACAAAAGAGATGTGGTCGAAGGTGAGCGGAAAAGAAATATGTGTGTGTGGCTGGTGCAGAGTGTGTTGTTGACAGCGTCATCCGGTCCCGGACGTCGGGCCCATGCTGTGCAGATAAACTCGGGAGCTGCAAGGGTAATGGATACTGGATTCTAAAAGAGCGGGGGGGGGGGGGAAGTAGTGACGAGGGGGCATTTCTGCCCCGTTTGATTTATAGAAAGTGCTGTCCCTGGGCAGCAGGGCTTTTCTGAAATCTGTTTTTAATAAATGGTTGCCAACTAATGGGCCAGGGCTGAAATACGAGCCCAGCGCAGAGGACAGGGGCTCAGGTTGCTGCGTGGAATGCTAACAGTGGAGCCTGGTGCAGGCGGGAAGGCTGAAGGGGGAAAGGAGGGATGTTCTTCAACTCCGCCCCCCCCCCAGCGTTTTTAACATCTGAACTTTTCAGCTTTCCACCGTCTCCTCGCTGTCTGGGACAAATGATTGTAGAGTTTTGTTTCCCCCGTCTGCATAGTTCTGGTGAAATGAATGGTTTTTAGTTGTTGGGCTTAATACTTTGTGTTGTTTTTCACCTGCATTTGACCTTTATATACAAATACACTTGCTACACTCTATGAAATACACTTTTTGTTGATTCAAATCCAACTTTATTTATAAAACACTTTAAAAACAACAACAAATAAACCTGTAACCTAATAGACCTAAGAACAAACAATAAAAAAATACTGTAGAAAATATAAAAACAACACAAATAAACAGGGTTATACAATAAAACTATAAAAAAGGATAAAAAGCCAAGGACTAAATATGTGTTTTACGATGCATTTTAAAAAGTAATTTTATTTTGAATAGACAAGCCAACCTATTACAAGAGATATTATATAAAATAATAATAAAATCCATTAATTTTGGCAAGCTCTTGGGCCTTTCTGTGTCAAGGAAGGAGTTAATGATTTTATTATGTTTTGTTAAGATTTCTTAACAAAAAAGTAACACCCTAGCTTGTCATGGTCTTTGGAATATGATGTTGTTGGAGTCAAATATGATTCAGAGTGAGCCTAAATGCGTAGATTTTTTTGTATCGTTCCCTCTTTCAAGAGTTAAAACACGTGTTTTTCATTTTAATTCTCTGTATTGAACAAAACATGACAAGAGCAGCGGCTCGTTTGTTGGAAAAGGGAGAGTTTGTCGTCTCATCTGCGACTTCAGAGCGCGTCGTGGTGCGATTTTGTGTGTGTGTGTGTGTGTGTGTGTGTGTGGAGTGGGGGAAAAAAAAAAAAACTGGAGGCTCGCCAGGACAAACATGGAGCTGCCTTATATGGAGCTCACGCAGAGTAAAGCAACTGTCTGGGCCCTCGTGGGACTGATGGAGTAGGAGAGAAGGGTGGCGGGGGAACTGAAGCAGAAAAGACGTGTGTGTGTGTGGGGGGGGGGGGGTTGACGGACGGACGGACAAGTGAGAAAAGCGTGAAAGAGCATGACATCAGCGAACATGTGAGACACAAAGAGAACGAGAGAGAGAAAGCAGGAAATTGTGAGTTTGCACATGTGACACGACGAGTAAACACTGACTCACAGAGGAGGTGGTTTCTCACCTTTGTTCCCCTTCCTCTCTGTTTATGCCCTTTCTTTCTTTCTGTCTGTCTTTATCTCAGGTGTAAAACACTGGCACCTGATCGGACACCTGCAGCCCGAGACCTCCTACGACATCAAGATGCAGTGCTTCAACGACGGCGGCGAGAGCGAGTACAGCAACGTCATGATCTGCGAGACGAAAGGTGAGAAAGAAAGAAAGAAAGAAAGAAAGAAAGAAAGAAAGAAACAAAGAAGTCCAGGCGTGTGTTTTCCTCTGAAGTTTGACAGGTTTGGTCACAGCTGTGTTCAAATACTCATTCTCTTGTTCCTCTCTGCCGTAGCGCGTCAGTCGCCCGGGTCGCCCAGTCAGCATCCCATCACCCCACCTGGCCCTCATCCACCGGATCCACCCAGTCCTCCCGGAGGCCTCCTGTACCTGATCGTGGGCTGCGTCCTGGGGGTGATGGTGCTCATCCTGCTGGCTTTCATCGCCATGTGCCTGTGGAGGAATCGCCAGCAGAACAACATGCACAGTGAGTTTGGCGAGCAAATCAAAGCAGCTGAAAGTGATTGAATAGCTCCGTATTGATTGTCACAATATAAAAAGTTTATTTTTCCACACACACATGCAAATCCTTACAGTCAGACTTGTTAAAAACATACTTTTATCCTTGGGAACAGACATGGGACCAGTGTTGTTTTTGACAACCATCTTAGATTTAGTCTTAGTCTTAGTCTTTTGGACGAAAATGCTTATTATATTATTTTCGTCACATTTTAGTCACTACTATATGTGATAGTTTTAGTCCAGTTTTAGTCGACAAAAACTCAAAAAGGATTTAGTCTAGTTTTAGTCGAAAAAAGAAGTATAGTCTCTTAACAAATTTATTTAGGTCAGCTTGGTGAGCTTGTAGATTGGCTATTATAACACACAAAGAGATGACCACACCGTCACTGAATGTAAACATGGCTAAACATGCTGCTAAAGAAACACACACATAATTAATTGACGTTAGCGTAACAAAAGCTAACTTTAGCCACTACTACTAACTACTGTGTCCACTTATTGTCATGTCCTGCTTTCTTTCCGCCGCTAAATAATCCATCTGTTTGTTGTTTGCTAAAATGTTAGCATAAAGATCGCTAGCTTAAAATGCTAACGAGTCCACTTACATAAGTGTCGGGTTAGAAGAAGCACAGCCGCAGTTCAGTCCCTCTGTGGGATTCCTTATCCATCTTCATTCAACGGTACACACACACACACACACACACACTGCGGGGTACGTGCATATTAAGTAGCCATGTGCTTTCTCCGTGACCTTCAGGTGATTGGCCGAAAAAACGAAATGTCATGCGTTTCAAACGTCTGACAGACCACCCACTGACATTTTCGTCCATTCTCGTCTCATCAACGAAAACTCACACAAGTCTCGTCATGTTTTCATCATCATAGAGTTACGTTTATCTCGTCACCGTCTCGTTATCGGCATGAAAAAAAGTGGCGTCAACGAAAAGATTTCGTCATCGTTGACGAAAACAACACTGCATGGGATCAGTGTATATTTGAATAAAGGGCAAAGGGTGAAGCCAGATCTGATCACGTGGTCACAGGAGATGAGTTTTAATGCACAGTGCAGTACTTAACGTGGTCTACGTGTCTTTGGATCCTCTCAGGACCGACGTTAATGTCAGGGCCTAAATATAGGAGAAACTTTAGCACCGTCCCAGAAGATTTTATAGGAGGAGGTTTTTCGCAAATGACTCCTTGAATATTTTAAACTCCAGCACATGAGAGCTGGTGGAAGCAATGCAGATAATGAGATGCATTCAAAGACCCCGGCAAATTTCATCAATTCGCTGGGATTCAGTGGGTTATGCACAGAGGAGCAGCTACAAGATGCATTCAAGGAACCTCTCAAGTTTCTTCACTTTTGCAAACACTTAGGAAGCCCACTGACTAAAATGAGATAATAGATGAACCACAAATTTAGGTCATTTGTCACAGTAACCGATCAACATTTTTCTATAATCAAGTAAACAATTGCATAGTCCCCATCCCGACCACAAATTTGCCACGTCCTACATTAACTGCGTTGTTTTTCCGGTGTTGCGCAGCGACGGCTAACAAACAGTTAACTTCACTTGTCTCATATTCAAAGATCATTGGCCTCGACGCAGATACGGCTCCCACGGCGGTTGCAAAACGTTTTTTGTTTTTTTTGCCATTGTTGGACGACTCTCCAGCAGACCTCTCGGATGAGTCAGTGGTTTTGTAACTTTAATATGTGGGAGAAACCTTTAGGATTGAGTCACAATTTAGATTTTTCTGGCAGCGCGTTATCTGAGTTACTGCGCTTGTGCCATTTTTCGAAAAACAACAACGCAATTTCCTGATTAATTGTGTATTTTAAGGCAAAAACAAACACAAAAATCTGTCTCTGGGTTTTTTTTTTTGGTTAAAGTTATGACTGTTGCTAAGACAGAATGAAAACATTGATCTGTTGCCTCCTCCCCTTCTTCAGAGTACAACCCTCCCGGTTACCTGCAGCAGCCAGCAGAGATGAACGGCCATGTTCTCGATTACACCGCTCTGCCTGGGGGCCCCGGCCGCATCAACGGCGGCGTCCACGGCGGCTACGGCCACAACGGCCCCATGTTGCCCCAGGGGTGCCATCACCTCCACCACAAACTGCCCAACGGTTTGGCGCTGCTCAACGGCACCGGCGGCCTGTTCTCGCCGGGCCACCCGCACACCCACGACGGCACGCTGCCCCACGCCGTGCGAGACTGCGAGCACTCGCACCCTCACCACCACCACAATGTGAGTTTGATGGAGTTTTTCCAGACACGGCAGAGTCTGCATTCTTTATCCATGCTGCACAAATATTAAATGACGTGGTATTTTAGGTTATACACTTAGAAATGTTAGAGCAGGGGTGTCAAACTCATTTTCACCGAGGGCCACGTTAGCATAGTGGTTACCCTCAAAGGGCCAGATGTAACTGAATATAATGTAAAATTAAGGTAACTACTCTGTAACATAATATGCTAAATAACTTTCTGTATTTATTACTTATTCAATTTCACTCGTCGTTCATGATGCTTATACCATGATACAATGCGATCTAGTGGCGGTGCCGTCACTTTGCGGGTAGCGCAATCGCCGTGCATTGTGGGAAATGTAGTTTATGGTCAACGCACGCCTTAACGCAGCATAGACCTATTTTAACACAGATTTATAAGACCAATTAATCACTCGCGGGCCACATAAAATGACGTGGCGGGCCACATCTGGGCCCCGGGCCTTGAGTTTGACACGTGTGTTAGAATGTTGAAGGAAAAGCACTTTTTTCATTAAATATAACATTAAAAGAATCAGAAATACACTCTATACATTGTTAATGTGGTAAACGACTATTCTAGCTGCAAACGTCTGGTTTTTAATGGAATATGTACAGAGGTGTATAGAGGCCCATTTCCAGTGTTCTAATGGTACATTGTGTTTGCTAATCGCGTTAGAAGACCATTGAAAACCCTTATAAAAATCAATATTTCTAATCTTGTCAATGTCTTGACTATATTTTCTATTCATTTTGCAACTCTTTTGATGAGTAAAAGTCTGACATTTTTTGTGTGTTTTCCATTAAAAGTCAGACTTTTAATGGAAAACACACAAAAAATTGTATAGGTGAGCCCAAACTTTTGAACGCTAGTGTAATTCAGTTTTTGACTAAAATCTGTGTGTGTGTGTGTGTGTGTGTGTGTTGTTGTCAGGGTGGAGGCATGTACACAGCTCTTCCCCAAACAGAGTCTCCTGACTGTATGAGCTGTCAGAACTTCTGCAATAACAACAGGTAAGAGGAGGAGAAGAAGAAGGTGTTTATGATGTTGTTTGTGTTCATGTGTTACCAGGTTATAGCTGACTAGTGTGTGTCATTGTTATTGACGGATTCATTTTGCATCGTAAATGTATAAAAGTGTGCGATATCACCCTAAATATCCTTTAATTTCAACATTACGATGTATTATTAAGACATCGTTTTGATTTCTTATCACTAAATCGTTCATTTCCCACTCCTGACCAGACCAGGCCCCTGATTTAGAGCTCATATTGGTCAGAAAATTATTTAAAATCTTATGATGAAGTTAAGTCAAGAGCAGTTAAGTCAGAAAGTAACAAGACTCAATATTAGTATCATCCAAAAAAAGATATTAGCATCAAAGGACACATAAGTCATATTTTGACACCTGTAACAAAGATTGATGAGTTATTATTATTAGCAACGAGCCAATGCAGTTCTGAGTGTCACTCTATGAGTGTGATACTGATTAAAATAAACTATAATGACTATCAGGAGAGGGGAAAAGTCACATTTGATTCACTCCAAAAAGCCAAAATATCACATAAATGCTTCAATAAGTCATGACACGCTATTTCTTTTTTTTTTTATGGGAGCGTCACATTTGTTGCAGTTCAATAGTTTAAAATATCTATATAAACAAAAAAATGACTTTAGAGGATTCAACGGACAGTAAAACAAGTGATTTCCTGTAATGGACTCATCTGTGTCGTCTTATTTCAACAAAATCTCACATTTGAGTTTGTTAAAAACCTGTTCAGTTAATTTTAAAGTCTCAAAATAAAATGAGTCCATAAAAAAGAGCATTTCTTTGTGAAACAGAAGAATTAAATGTCACAAGCTGCAGAGCTGACCCCTACACACTCTTTGTGAGGACACTTACCCTAACCCTAACCCTAAAACCAGCCCTTAAATCCCAAAAAGCCTGGTAAAAAAACATTTGCTTGACTCACGTTCACCTAGGTTAGGTAGCCAACTATTTTGATAATCGATTAATCACTTTGGAACTTTTTTCATGATTAAAACAAGATTTCTGATTGTTTCAGCTTCTTAAATGTGAAGAAATCATTAAAAATTCCACATTTCCATGTTTGACGAACTCTGATCAAGGTTTTTTTTTTTTTAGCATTTTCTGACATTTTCTGGACCAAACGATTCATCAATTAATCGTGAAAAAAATCAGCAGATTAATCGATTATTAAAATAATCGCTAGTTGCCGCTCTAACTGGTTCCACGTTGCCTGCTAAAGACATGTACGCACGCTGATAGGACGCTGCTGCTGCTGCTGCTGCTGCAATCTTAACCTAACCGAAATGCTAATCTTAACCATAAACTGAGGTTGTACCTCATCAGGACCAGGTTTTAATCTCCATGACGACGCCCGGTCAGCAGAAAAAGGTCCTAAACAGGTAGCAAGTACAAGTATTCCCACACACATACACACACACAGACGCATCGATTTGCCTTCCTCCTTGTCGTGTTTATGTTCTTAAGGGTCTCCAGCATCACAGTTTACCCTGTGTGCACCCAGCCAGCAGACCTAATGAGCCCACTGTTTATTTACCTCTGGCTGCTGGGAAAAAGAAGGGGGCGGGGGGGGTGCGGGGGCCGGATGGTTGGCGTCCAATCATGGAGTAGAGTCGAGTTTTGGGGGGAAAACATGGTGAAGAGCGCTGCTGCGTGCAACCGTCTGCTTTTTGGTTAACTTCACCCGAGAGCGAAACCACAATGTGTCACAGTTATTGAGAGGCAGCGAGGAACCGGACCTTTAATCTGCAAGCGCCACTGCTGGGTGCTTTTTCGCGGCTGTAGTCGTCGCTGTTTTGCACGCTGTTGGGATTATTAACACAACAGTTCAGCAGATGCAGGAAAAAAAGCCCCCCACACTGTATGAGAAAGAGCTGCGCATGAACCGGTGTGTCCCACGTTTCTCTGTGCAGATGTTACAACAAGACCAACGGCACCTTCTCCAGCGGCACGCTGCCTCTAATGCACCGCGTGGCGCCGTGCCAGCAGGACGGCCTGGAGATGGTTCCCCTCGGACAGGTTTCGTCCCGGTGCCAAGGCCCCAACGGCCAAATGAGCTGCGGAGATCTGGAGGAGGACGGCGGCGGCGGCGGCTACCAGGCGCTGGAGCACGGGGAGTCCTCGCCCTCCCAGCATTCCTGCTGTCTGGTCGGGAGCAATGAAAACTGTCCAGGAGACAACAACGGTGAGAATTTATATCCTCAATGTGTTTCTATCCTGGAACATCTCTCTGTTTTTCTTCTCCCTTGTCCTGGTGATGTCATGTTTGAACTATTTGAAAGAAAAGTTATGAGTTATAGAAAGTTCAGGCAGAAATAAGCTAGCACCTTTTTAGTAGTGACTACACGAGTGCCTTTAAAGCTGCAGTACGTAACTCTTACATAGAAATAAGGTCCGCAACTAACAATAATTTTCATAGTGTCGATCGTTTTCTCCGTTAATCAAGTATTTTGGTCCATAAATGTCAGAAAATGTGTTCTTTTGTGTCCGTTTTAATGATTTTTTTGTTAAATGGAACAAAAAAACTGAAAATATTCACGTAAACGAAGCTGAAAAATCACAATACTTGTTTTAGTTAAAGGTGCAGTAAGCGTTTTTGGCCACATTCTTACATATGGCACCTTTAATGAACCTGTCCTGGAACATCTCACTGATCCGCCCTGGTGATGTCATGTTTGAACTATTTGAAAGAAAAGTCTTCTGAATTATGAGGTTATAGAAAAAAGAATATACAAAAATTGGACCATGTTTAGGCTAAAATAACCTTCTACCTTTCTGATAGTGACTACACAAGTGCCTTTAAAGCTGCAGTACGTAACTCTTACATATAAATAAGGTCTGAAACTAACAATAATTTTCATAATGTTGATTGTTTTTTTCAAGTATTTTGGTCCGTTTTAATGATTTCTTTGTTACATGGAACAAAAAACCCGAAAATATTCACATTAACAAAACTGAAAAATCAGAAAGCTTGTTTTAATTATTGAAAAAAAAAAAAAAAAACTTTTAAATCGATTATCAAAATAGTTTTACAATTCATTTAGTAATTGAATAATAATTGACCGCCTCTACATGTAACCAAATGTCTGTTACATTCAAATTATTGTCACACAGTCTCATAATCTCATTGTTGTCATGACACACAAAGGCAACAGCAACTTTGCTAACAGGTCGGATTACGACCCCAAAACTCAAAGAAAATCCTGTGTGAGAAGTCAATTCTACTGCTTAAAAATCCCAGTAGTTAGTAGTCTGTCGCTGTGCTGCTGGATTATAATCACAAATAATCTCTCAGTCAGAGACAAAATGAAGTCTTACTCTGAGCAAAAGTTGCGTAAAAACCTGCATACGTTTCAGAGTCACTTGACCCGAGTGTGAATGTCTCACAAAAAAATAACTTTAACATGGGATTAACTTCTTTTTTGACCAGTGGGATTAGGATCTAAGTTAAATATGAACCCGTCTGTAGCCTGAGATCCTCAGGCAGAGTCTTTTATCTGTTCCTGAGGCGCAGATGAAAACCAGAAGTGACAGAGTTTTACAGTCGGAGCCTGGAGCTGCCTGAGGGAATCACATCAGCACAACCAGTGACCTCTTTTTAAAATTGCTTCTTAAAACATACTCTTTTTTTGGAAGTTCTCCTGGATTTATTTTTCCCTCTGGCTGAAAATGTATCTTTGGTGTTTTTTTTAGGTTTAATTTTAAATCAAAATATCTGTTTTTGAGCAGCAATTTTGTTATAGATTTAGATTAAAATGTGTTAATTGTGTGAGATAGTGAGGTTTTTGTTGCTAACTTTTCACTCTACATGAGAATTGTACTTTCTAAATGCCTTAAACTTCATTTTGTGTGGACATGAAACATCAAAATTGCTGTTTCCGTACTTTTTCCCAGTCTAGCTAGCAGCTAAGCTAAACTACTGCTAGCTAGCGCTTCACATTTACCTTTCCTGTAATCGTCAGTGTTATAGTGAGTTAGCACATTAGGAGATTGGTTCAGCGCTAATGTGAAATCAAACTCTACAAGTTCTCTGCGTCACTGCCAAGTTTTCACTTCCTTGTGTTTGTTGCAGACAAAATATGTAGCATTGTTGCAAAATGACACTGTGGAAATGCATCTTTGTTGTGTTATTTCAACAAAAGCTCACATCTTTAAGTTGTATGGGGGGAAAAAATAGGTTGAAAAAAAAATACCTCCATACCTTTTTCCCAGTCTTTGTGCTAAGCTAAGCTAACCTACCTAACCTAACCTAACCCCATACTGTATTTATTGGCAACCGACAAATATGTGCTAAGCTAAGCCAACCTACTGCTAGCTAGAGCTTCACGTTCACCTTTCATGTAAAAGTAAGTAAGCACATCTCACTTAATGTTGTCCTTTAGGCATTAGACGATAGGTTCAGTTCATTTTAAAGTCTCAAACCAAAATATAAGCCGTATAGGTTTCACGAAGAAATGCATTTCTTTGTTAAACATTAGAATTGTTGCTAACTTTTCACTCTACATGAGAATGGTACTTTATAAACGCCTGAAACTTTATTTTGTGTGGACGTGAAACGTCAAAAGTGCTGTTTCCATACTTTTCCCCAGTCTTTGCGCTAAGCTAAGCTAACCTACTGCTAGCTAGAGCTTCACGTTTACCTGGCACTGACCTTTCCTGTAATCCTCAGTGTAATAGTGAGTAAGTAAATGTCACTAAATGTCATACAAGTTCTCTGCTTCACTACCAAGTTTTCATATAATAACCAGTCCTTGTGTTATTTGCAGACAAAATATGTCGCATGGCCGCAAAATTACACTGTGGAAATGCACCGGTCTTTTTTTAATATGAAGCCTAAACCCTAAACTCTTCTCTGTGTGTGTGTGTGCAGCGGAGGAGGAGGAGGAGGAGGAGCTGGAGTGTGTGGACATGGACATGAACATGGACGGACCTGTGCTGTGCTGGGAGAGTCTGGGACTGCCAGACTTGGACTGTGACGAAAAGCACGGGTGGATCTCCAGCAGCAGCCTGGCAGGAGAGCTGATCCAGCCCGGCCCACAGGAGGTCTGAGCGCTGCTGCAGCAACAAACACATGCTCTCCTGCAGCGACGGAGACAAATATACGGCTGCGGAAGTATCGCAGAGGAACGACACAGGATAGTCAGAGACACTGCGCGGTGGCGAGCAACCGAAAACCGTCGATTTGAGACTCGGGGGAAAAAGACAGTGACGACACGAGGCTGAGAGCAAAGCCAGATGGAAGGAAAAAGACTTTAAAAAAAAAACACCCACTGGAGGGAAAAGACTCTCATAAAAGAAACTCTTTAGATGACTTATTTATTTTTTTGTAGTAGTAAAATATTATTTCATATGAATGTATCTGTTTCAAAGAAAAAAAGTTTGTCTTTTATATTATTTATGCCTTTTTGGATTGAGAAATACTTTTTATTTTTTTTTGTTGGGTTGTTCCAAATTCCTCTGTCCCCCCCGCCCTCCCCCCACTCGAGCGTGGAGGAGATTAGCAATTGTCTGTGTAAAGTTTTGTAATAATATAAAGAGAAGATATGGAAGAGTAAACCACGACCTATTTTCAGCGTCTTTCCTCAACTCCTTTTATATGAATTTCCCAGCCTCGGTCAGAACCATCAGGATTCCTTTGATGTGGCTCCGTGATGGGCCGTTCCACTGCAGTGACCCCTGAACAGGGTGAACATTCCCCCGCTCGCTCGCTGCTCAGATTAAGGGCTGCTCGCTCTTTGCTTCAGTGAATACTTGATAGCTCATCACTTCTTTCTTTTTTTAACGCAAAATGCACCGTTTGCTCCGAGAGGAACCGTTGACCTACTGACCCCAATCAGTCTGGAGGGACGGGTTGAGCGTGGAGAAGCATCACAGACCTCTTGTTGTCACTCAGATGCTTAATTTTACGACATAAAGTGCTTTATAATGACAATAATATGGGGGGAGGAGGGGGGAACACCTGAAATGACTCTGCAGTGTCTCTGGTTCAGTTTCCGCTCGGGTCTTTGTCGCGGTTCTACCCCCTTCATCCCCCATGATGCTTAATATTTCCTCTCCTTTCACATGAAGGTGAAGGAACTAAAATATTCAGCATAAAATATCAGGTCTAAAAGTGTGTTGTTGTTTTTTAGAGAGCCTCATTTGTCGAAGAAAGATCTGATAAAACATTCCAGGAAGTAAAGTAAAGGGAACAGGAAGTGAACACTAGTTTCACAAAAAACTGTTCCACAAACGCTGTGCTATGATTTGGATAAGATGACCCACCTTAAAGGTCTAGAAATTGACGATAAAATTATAATAGGTAAGTGTAAAATCGCCTGATTATGTGAATTATGTATTTATCTCAGGAACTGGGTCAGCTCTACGGAGCTCCGCCATTTTGGACCCAAATGTTTTTTTGCCTGGGTGACACACGGTTGCCGTAGTGTTTTGCGCTCTTGCCTTTGCAGAAAAAACAACCGGTAGTTTGAGCTTCGGTCGGAACAAGGGCTTTTCTGTATGAAGTTAGCATGTTCTCTGGGTTCTCCGGCTTCCTCAAACATCCAATATGGGGATTCGGTAAATTGGTCACTCTAAATTGACCGTAGGTGTGAGAGTGGATCATTGAATGGTTGTTTGTCTCTATATGTGGACCTGCGATGGACTGGCGAACTGACCTCGCCTATCGCTCTATGTAAGCTGAGATAGGCACATCGCCCCCTGCGACCCTCCGGTGGAGGAATAAAGCGGTAGATAATGGATGGATGTATGTTTTTTTGCTGGGTCGCACCGTTGGCGTAGTGGTTAGCGCTCTTGCCTTTGCAGCAAGAAGACCCGGGCCTTTCTGCAAAGACTTTGCATGTTCTCCCCATTTGTGCGTGGGTTTCCTCCGGGTTCTCCGGCTTCCTCATGGTCCTATGGTCCAAAAACATGCAATATGGGGAGTGGTGTAAGAGTGGATGGTTGAATGGTTGTTTGTCTCTATATGTGGCCCTGCTACTGTCCAGGGTGTGACCCCCCGACATCGCCCTATGTCAGCTGAGATTGGCACAGCGCCCCCTGTGACCCTCATGTGGAGGATAAAGCGGTAGAAGATAGATGTTTTTCTGCTTTCATAGGTTCACGGATGCCCTCCTGTTGTAGTGGAGGCGTCTCATTCATAAAAACAGCTGGAATATACTTTTTTCCCTCTGCTCGCGTCCTCAACTCACCCAAACCCCATTTTTCTCAGGGCTCAAAACCTCCTCCTCCTCCTCCTCCTCCTCCTCCTCCTCCAGTGGTTTTTAAAATAATCTCCCCGTGTTGGTTGCTGGCTGATTGGAGCTGAATGGTGGAGCGCTGCAGTGGCTGTGGTGGTGCAGGCTTCACATGCCTGGTGCCTGTCTGCCTGCGTTTGTGCCAGCGTCGGCTGCCAGTCCTCGGGCCTCCGGCTCGCCTGGCATCTCCTCCTCCTCCTCCTCCTCCTCCTCCCTCTCTCTCTGATGGTATACGGGTTATTCCTGGCACATGGATTTTTTTTACTCGCCTGCTGCCGAGGCGTGTCGTGGCTTCTTCCGACTCTTATTTTTAGGCTCGACGGAGGCTGTTGTGCTGCCATTCTTTTCCCCCAGCTGACTTGACTTCAACTCTATCTCCAAGAATAGCTCGCGCAAGTTTCTCAGGCCTCTCATTCTTCTTTTTTTTCTTTCTTTACTCCGATAAGGCTTTAGAGGAGGGGATCCACAAAACGAAGCGATAATGGGACGAGAGTCTTACAGGGTATCCGCAGGGTCTAAAAGTCTTAAAAAGTCTTAAATCCAATAATTTTAATTTAAGGCCTTAAAATGTCTTCAATTTTGCTAAAATCTCATAAAAGGTCTTAAATACAATTTTGAAAGGTCTTAAAAATCTATTAACGTTACTTTTATTAAAAAACGTGCATAAACTTCAGTCTCGCTTTGAGGATGCGCCAGCATAACTACAACACGGAACTAAATTAGGCCACTTGTGCTGCCCAGGGAGAATTTATCAAGCACCACTAGCTAGTGGGCTGTGCACGCGCCGCGGTCTGTTATAGCTTAGCATAGCATAGCAGCGGAGAAAACTTAATGTAAGCCCACAGCTAAGGCGAATTGCAAGTTCAACGATTTGTGGCTCCAATTTTCCTTCATGTCTTTTGTACTTTTTTTTTTGCCAGTATGGATTTTGAAATAGGTCTTAATTTGTTATTCATTATGGTCTTAAAAAAGTCTTAAAAAGTCTTCAGTTTGACTTGTTAAAACCTGCAGAGACCCCGATCTTATCTTTTGTTTTATTTTTCACTGATTCGTGTCCCGCCGTCATCAGCGAGGGAAAAAGGAAAAAACTCGACAAAGGAGGAGGAAATGAAGCTGAAAATGAAAGAGAACCAGAGAGAGAGAGAGAGAGAGAGAGGGGATGCTGACAGATGCAGGCCGGGCTGATGAGGAGGAGATAAGGCCGGGGTTGTCTCCAAAACGAGCGGCTTCTCCATCTCCCACGTCTGTCAGTCGACACTCTCCCTCAGCCCTACGCTGCGCCCTCGGCCCACGCAGCTACACCCCTTCATTAAGGAGCCCATGGGAACAAGAAAGCTTATTGTTCGCCCTGGAATTTCTGCCCCTTGCTGCCGAGCCGACCTGTTAACGCCAGTCCCTTCTCCGCCCACCATTCTTCCTCTCCGGCACAACCCTTTGAATGAATGCGATTCTTGTGAATCGGGGGCAGTGTGTCTCTCTGTGTGTGTGTGTGTGTGTGTGTGTTGTTAACTCACTCGATTTTTTATCCCTGAGATGTCACAAACCCCCCAAGTGAAGCATGTTGTGCTTGGACGAGCTCCAGCAGGATTCCAGCAGTGTCCCCGCAGATGATGATGAGCTCACATGCACTAAAAGACTAATAATCTAGACGCTTCCTCCCCAAGAGGATATCCGCAATTTATTTGTAATCAGGCTCAGGCCTCGACGCACGGAGACGCCGAACTGATGCGCTTGTAAAACTGATGCACCTGTCGGATTGAATCATCTTCATTTCCAGCTGCATCTATAAAAAAGCCCCCCCCATTTCCTCCTGTCAACAAACCGAGGCCTTGTTCAAACTGCGTTTGTACATTTTTATCAAAATTGTTATCGTAAACTCAAAGATTTGTGATATGACGAACACCATGACCGTGTTTATGCAAGCAGAGATTCACCGACAGGAAAATATCGTCTCATTTGACACTAAACTGGAAACGATCTATTGGAGAAGACCCGAAACGAGCGATTGAGACGATTGACTCCTCAGGGAACTTTCTCTGTTGTCGCCTCCTAGTGGCAGTTCACTATATTATTACCTCTGTTTTGGCCTCCTCCAGCAAACTGGAAGACTACATCCACTTTTTATATACATGTTCTCAATAGTAGTCAAATTTGGCTGTTTTAAAGCTGATTCCATGGTGTATTTTGCATAAATCTTAGAGTGAGACACAATGATGAAGTGCGATCATATAGTAAACGGACTCCTGTCACACAAGACAAATGGTTTGTTTCCAATGGTGCGTCACGGTTAAGTTGTGTTTCCACTAGCGTAGTACCTGCTACCAGGTACTTTTTTTTAGTACCTACTCTGGCAGCGCGCTGAGACGATACTATGCGTGATGTCGCCAGACTAACCCTAACCCCAACCCTAATCCTAATCCTAACCCTAACCCTAATCCTGCCATCACAGGAAGAGACGTCCGAGGCGAGAATCAAAGCCGAACTATAGATCAGTTAAAAAGACTGGGTTAATCTCCAAAAATTAGCAGAGAAATCTCTAAAATCTCAATATTTAACAGTGGAGTCTGGCGTGTTTAGCGATAGCACTGCTAGCTAGCATCACAAACCCTGCTGCTGTATTTCAGTTCAGTGACTGTGTCAAACGGGGTCTGTGCTCCGGTCATGGAGGAAGTGTAAAACAGTTTCATGCAGCCGTGCAGTGATGACTCCGCCCACGCTGAGTCAGTACTTTTTTTTTGCTAGCAAAGCTAGCTAACCAGGACAGGTTGTTTGCATCTAGACGCTAAACTGATTTGATATTCAGTCTGAACAAAGTGCAATGATGTCATCGTGCTTATTTTAATACGGCAGAATTATTCAGGAGGAACGTTTCAATTAGTGCTGTCAAACGTTAGCGCATCAGCGGCGTTTAACGGTAATGCTAAACTTAAAAAAAAACAGAGGCACACAAACGCAGCACACAGGTACGCTGGTTATTTGTAGCGCTGCTCTTTTCGTTTCATAAACAGACCGCTCCAGTTCGACTGTAGGCGCGCTGAACGGCGCTAAAAGGAGCTAACGCAACTAACGCAACTAACGCAGCTAACGGAGCTAAAAGGAGCTAATGCAGCTAACGGAGCTAACTGGTAAACGGTGCCTGGACTCCGGTGTCACGGCACTTAAACATGACGTCACGCGAGTCTTTTTCCAGTCAGTCGTCATATGGAAACGTGTCACGCGCTAACGCGCTAACCCGCTAACCCGTGACAGAACAAAGGTTCACCTGGAAATTATTCAGGAAAGAGTCTGTAGCCTGAAGCGATGTCTGTCTGCCCCGACGCGTCGTATTCTCTTTAAAGTGACAATACGACGTGGTTTACAAGCAGCTAAATGCAATTAGAGGAAGAAAAACAGCACCGCGGGGGCTGTTCGTTGGTATATAATGAACATTATGATTCGGGAGACGATAAAAACATGAAATAATGTTGACTAATAAACTCGCCGCCGCCGTCATCCAGATGGATTTAATAATCAACACAGAAAACTTCTTCTGTGTGGTGATGCATTTGAAATGGAAACCACAACCTTAGGTTCTACGCTGTGTAAGTTCATATGTCTACAAAAGATGTCAGGAGACAATGGTGGAGTCTGTCAGCGATCACAGTCTGGTGTTAAGAAAATCAGTTCGTCCAAATGACGGAGACGTTTGTCCTCTCTTTTACCTTCGAACATTTATTCACGGAGATCACTCTGTGTTTATTTGACCGGGTTTTTCCGTTTCTCCAGCTGCTCAGAAACAATGGAGCTCAATGGAAGTCCAAAAACCTCAAAACACACTGATTTGGACAATAGTCGTGTAAACATCGGATTATTTAAACCCAGTGTTGTCATGCAACACAGTGTTTACTTTGTTATTTATATTTCTAGCAACTTTTTACTCTTTTACTAAATTTCCGCCCACTATCTTTGTGACTTGTTACTACCAAATAAAAACAGAAGAAGAAGAGTTGGTATTATGGTCTGGATTTATATAGAGCTTTCACTCATTCACACTTTATAATACTTTTACTTCTAAAACTTAAGTACATTTTATGTCAGAAAATTGCTTTTGATACTTAAGTACATTAAATGTCATGTACTTTAAGACGTTTACTGAAGTAATTTTATAAAAAAGTGACTTCAACTTCTACCAAAGTCATTTTCTGGTAAGATACTTACTACGACTATTGCTTAAACCTGAATTAAATAATATAATTATATATAATATGATTTAAAGTTAAAGTTTATGTGGAGAATACAATTTTTAGATGTGAAAATTGGTCAAAACAAATGAACAAACATACAAAAAACTTTATTAAACACCCCCTGTCTTTCAAAGTCTCCCACAATGCAACACTGTATGTAACGTTAGCAGCATGTGCTATCGCTATAGCTAACGGATCACAATAACAGCTGATGTTTGAGGACCTTTTTTTTTTAACGGAAGCTTGGAAGCTTTTCGTAAAGGTTCATTGTTGCTTTAAATTAGCGGCGGACCTGCTAAGAAGTTAACGGCGTTTAAAGGCGTCAACGTTAACGCATGGCGCGTTTTTCCATGACGACTGACCGGAAAAAGACGAGCGTGACGTCATGTTTACGTGACCCCGGATTGTTAAAATGAGTCTCTAAAGTAACGCTAAACTTTAAAAAACAGAGGCGCACATACACAGCACACAGGTACGCTAATTAGTTGTAGCGCTGCTCTTTTCGTTTAATAAACAGACCAGACTCCAGTTTGACTGTAGGCACGCTAACGCCGCTAAAGTAGCTAATGCAGCTAACAGGTAAACGGTGCCTGGACTCCGGTGCCGTGGCACGTAAACATGGCGTCACATGCGTCTTTTTCCGGTCAGTTCGCGTCATGCGTTAGCGTTGATGCCGTTAACGCCGGTTAACGTGTCCAGCACTACTTCAAATATCTAAGAACATACCACTATTACCAACACAGAACATGCTTTTTTTGGGGGAGTTTAGAACTCGCACACAGAGCTCAGGAGCCGGGCGTTTCGATCATCGCTCGTCCTCCACATCCAGCCGTGTGGAGTAGAACGTTATCCTGGTGCTGTTGTCTACGTCGTACATGGCCTGGCAGGTGTACGTCCCCGTGGAGTTCCTGTGAAGCCCCTCTATGACCAACGCCGACGTGTTGTCGGGGATCTCCATGCGGCCCAGGCCGCCGGACTGAGGCTCCAGCCGCGGGCCGTGTCCGTAGTCGTACGCCACCGCTACGCTGTTGTCGCTGCCCGGTTTGGTGAAGCCCCAGATGAAGATGCTGGGCACGGCGGAGCCGCACGACAACGTGACCGAGCCGCCCACCGTCGCCGTGACGTTTGACTGGACGTAGTCCACCTCTTCTGGGTTGAGTATCTCCAGATCTCCTGAAACAGTGACGGATGATTATCAGGAGGTTTCTTTAGATCATTTATCACCGTTCATTAGGAATGGACTACACCCTTAAGAATAAAAAGTGCTAAGTAGAACCATATAAGGTTCTTCGGCTTATCCTCATACGAGAACCCTTTTTGGCTTCAGGTAGAACCTTTTTAATAAAATGGTTCTTACTGGAACCCAAAAACCCCTTCAAAATCCCATATTCAGGAAAGCGGTTTTAAAGGGTTCTCTGGTTTAAAATGGTTCTTACTGGAACCATTAGTGTTGCGAAGAACTCTTGAAAAACCCTTTCTTCGGGAAAGGGTTTTAGAGAAGCAAATAGTTCAAGGTAGAACCTTTTTATAAATGTTTTACCTGGAACCCTTTTGGAGGGTTCCACCAAGAACCCTTTCAAAACCCATTATGTAGGAAAGTGGTTTTAAAAGGTTCTCCTGATCAAAATGGTTCTTACTGGAATTAGTGTTACCAAGAACCCTTGAAAAACCTTTTCTTCGGGAAAGGGGTTTTCCGAAGCAAATGGTTCCAGGTAGAACCTTTTTTATAAAGGTTCCACTTGGAACCCTCCAAAAGGGTTCCACCAAGAACCCCTTCAATATCCCATATTCAGGAAAGGGGTTTTTAAGGGTTCTCACAATGGTTCTTAATGGAACCATTAGTGTTACCAAGAACCCTTGAAAAACCCTTTCTTCAGGAAAGAACCCCTTCAAAATACCATATTCAGGAAAGGGGTTTTAAAGGGTTCTCTGGATCAAAATGGTTCTTACTGGAAGGTTCCACCTGGAACCCTTTTGGAGGGTTCCACCAAGAACCATTTCAAAACCCTTTGTTCAGGAAAGTGGTTTCAAAGGGTTCTCTCAATCAAAATGGTTCTTACAGAAACCATTAGTGTTACCAAGAACCCTTGAAAAACCTTTTCTTCGGGAAAAGGGTTTTTCAGAAGCAAATGGTTTCAGGTGGAACCTTTTTTATAAAGGTTCCACCTGGAACCCTTTTGGAGGGTTCCACCAAGAACCCCTTCAAAATCCCATATTCAGGAAAGGGGTTTTAAAGGGTTCTCACAATGGTTCTTACTGGAACCATTAGTGTTACCAAGAACCCTTGAAAAACCATTTCTTTGGGGAAGGTTTTTTTTCAGAAGGAAATGGTTCCAGGTAGAACCTCAGAGAACCTTGTAGAAGGACCCTTTTGGAACCCTTCTTTCTAAGAGTGTATGTCACCTCTGGAGGACGAACTCCACATATTTAGGCACAGTTTTGGTTTGCGCTAATAGCGTTTTGTTTTTTTTTGACGATTTGATCGAAACTCTCCTCCCCCTCAACTTTTCTCCAACTTTCTAAAGTAAAAGTGCAACGAGGAGCCCTTACCTCTCAGAGGAGGAGTCAGCCAGCAGAGCAGCAAACAGAAATAAGGAACCATCCTCAGTCAAACCTCAAGTCAGGAGGTCTATTTAAAGCTTATCTCGGTCTCTTCTGCAGCAGCTGAGCGACGCTGAGAAGTCTCTCAAACGACACCGAATTCACTTTGAATTATTCATCGCCGAGGCGTCCACCTCCCATTTGTCTCCTGCGCCTCCTCCTGCTCATGAATCGGCTAATCATGCCTGGACCTGAGAGGGCGTACGGTGTCAGGTGTTCGTCTATTATTGAATAATAGAAATTCCATCGCTTCTAATGGGAAATTAAAGCACAAAGCGAGCACATATTTAGCCACAAAAAGTCACAGGTTTTTTTGTATAATTAATTTATGGATATGTGACCCTTGTGAAGTAGGACACAAGTAGGTGAAAAAGTGCTTTTTTTTTACAGAACTTTTGGTTAATATTTTAGGCCTGTGAGCTTCGGTGCAGCCCATAAACCTGCTCTCTCACTGGAGGCAACCCCAGACTGAGGAGAAGGCTCTAATTAGCAGAGGCTCAGTGTTCCGCTCTCTTTTTGGGGGGTGGTGGTGGTGGTGGTGGTGGTGTGAGAGCAGGACTATATTTAGAACGCCGCTGGAAGACAGACAGATGTAATAAAGAATGTGATATAAAACAACATGGTTTCTGAGGTCAGTGTGTGGGACTGAGCAGGATGAAGTCAAGAGATGTGTCTGAGAAACACTGAGAGACGAGAGGAGGGAGGAGATTATTATAGAGCAGCGTTTTCTGTGAGTTTACAGTAAACAAAGAAACGCTTTAGACGGAATTAACACATGTGGACTGACTCTAGTGTCTTATTTTGAAAATAAAGGACGAGTTGGAAGGTACTTTTACTCCTTAAGACGTAGTATAGGGCAGTATCAGTATATGTCCCATCAAGAATCCATTAGAATGGCTCTGCTTTATGATACACAAGAGAAAAACATATATTATATTATATAATATAATAATAATATAATATAATTATAATAATATTTTATAATATAAAATTATAATAATATTTTATTATATAAAATTATAATATATAATATAATAATAATATATAATTATCGAAACATTGAAAAAATAAAAACTATTGTGATATATTGACGATATTTCACATAATTTCAAAATAAAAGCGTTTGTTTTGCTACGGAAAGACACATAGTTGACAATATTCATGTATTTATGCAAAATGAGTCAATTCACATACAGAAATAACTAATAACTACTTATGTGGACTTTAATTTTCCTGATTTGGTTTGATTTTGATAGTTGTGTTGTTTTGTGGATTTCCTGTTTTTATTTTGACACTTCCTGTTTTGTGTGTCAATCAGATTACCTGCTCCGCCCCTAATTAGTTCCACCTGTGTCTGGTTGTATATAAACACGCCACCTTTTCCTTTTGCTCTCTGTCAGATTATCTGTTGTGACTCTGGTTTCGCTCTGTGTTTTTCACCTCTGTAAGTTTGATTTTTTTTTTAACTTTACGCCTGATTTTATCTGCACTTGTGTCATAACGCCACGTTTGTGACACTGTTAAAAGTCTCCACAGCATCAAAAGTCAGCCTTTTAGTGCTGTAATCACATCTGCATGTCTTTATACAACCTAATGATATCAAAACAACCTTTTTTGGTCATTAATCGTTAGCATTTAGTTTGGAAATTGGTCTTATTTATGAACTCAAGCATGTGTTCAGTAAACGTGACATATTGAAATATGAAATATCAAAACTATGGAAGCTATGGAAGGTAAAACTTAGCCTTGATAACTTTTTTATCTCATAATTATGACATTTTATCTCATAATTATAACATTTTATCTCATAATTTGGACATTTTATCTAAAATGTTTGACTTTTTATCTCATCATTTCAACTTTATCTCATCATTCTGACTTTTTTTCCTCATAATTAAGAAGTTTTGTCATATAATTTCAACTTTTTATCTCATAATTTCAATTTATTATCTCATAATTTCAACTTTATCTCATTATTTGAACTTTTTATCTCATAATTTCAGCTTTTTTTCTCATAATTTAAACTTTTTTCCCCTCATAATTATGACTTTTTATCTCATGATTTCGACTTTATATCATAATTCTGTCTTTTTATCATATAATAATGATGTTTTATCTCATAATTTAAACATTTTATCTCATAATTTCAGCTTTTTTTCTCATAATTCTGACTTCTTATCTTATGATTTCGACTTTATATCATATTTTCGTCTTTATCTAATAATTATGATGTTTTATCTCATAATTTCAACTTTTATCTCATAATTTCAACTTTTTATCTCATAATTTCAACTTTTTATCTCATAATTCCGACTTTTTTTTTTAATCTCATAATTATGCCTTTTTTATTTCATAATTTCTATTTACTTTGAGGATATATTTATTGCCATGGCTAAGTTTTTTTTCTGGCAGAAATGGACTTCCTTACAAAACAAATAAAAGTTTTACCAACAACTTTATGTGGGTTCCACTCCAGGTTTTGGGAGCCGGGGTCGTGCTAAATATTTAACACTTAGTTCCCCATTGTTTCTGGATGTGATTGAGTAAATTGATTGGGATATAATTATAATGTATATAACTTGGATGAGTTTTTACCTTTGCACCACTTTGTCATTGGTCAGTTGTGGGCACAGTAAAACAGTGAGCGCTGCTCTGCGTCACAGACACAGTCTTGCAGCTGCTGCTCTGGTCTATAAAGTCTGTGTTTACTGTGACAAAAGAGAGACTCAGAGTGATTTGTCATTAATGAGAGCAGCAGTAAGAGCCGAGTGAATTCTTTAGTGGTGAAGCACTGAAGTCCTGCTGCACACAAGGATCTGCCATATCTGCCGTCTGCCTGATGTGCAGCAGTGGCTGCTCACTACGAAGGAAGACGGAAGGAAAGAGGGAGGACACAGTGACTGGAAACTGTGAGTGGAAAAATAGTTTGGCCTCAGAGCGATAAAGGGAAAGTTCTGTCTTATCTGGACCTGGTCGTAGTCTCAGGAAAAGCTTTCACGTGCACTGCCCCATGTGAGACTTTTGTTTCCTCATAATTATGACTTTTTATCTCATAATTTTTACTTGTTATCTCATAATTTAAACTTTTTCTCAAAAATTATGACTTTTTAATCTCATAATTTTGACTTTATCTCATAATTTTGACTTTTTCTTCATAATTATGACTTTTTATTTCATAATTTTTATGTTTTAGCTCATAATGTTTACTTTTCATTTCAGAAATTCTACCTTTTATCTCATAATTATGACTATCTCACAATTTTTACTTTTTATCTCATAATTATGACTTTATTTCATAATTTTGAAGTTTTATCTCATTAATGGCTTTATCTCACAATTTTTACTTTATCTCACCATTATGACTTTATCTCATAATTTTTACTTTTTATCTCATAATTTCAACTTTTTCTCAAAATTATTACTTTTTAATCTCATAATTAGGACTTTTTATCTCATAATTTTGAGTTTTTATCTCATTATGACTTTTTATCTCATAATTAGGACTTAATCTCACAATTTTTACTTTTTAATCTCATAATTTCGACTTTTTATCTCGTAATTACGACTTTTATCTCATCATTTTAACTTTTTATTTCATTTTGACTTTTTTATCTCATAATTTTGACTTTTTTATCTCATAATTGTAACTTTTTATCTCATAATTTTGACTTTTTTATCTCATCATTTTAACTTTTTATCTCATCATTTTTACTTTTTATCTCATAATTTCGACTTTTTATCTCGTAATTATGACTTTTTATTTCTCATAATTTCCACTCTTTATCTCCTTATGACCTTATTTCATCACTTTAATGACTGATTTGCAGCACTGGCTGCTTGCTACGTAAAAAAAGAAAGAGGGAAGGAAGGAAGGAAAAAGGACACAGTGACTGGAAACTGTGAGTAGAAAAATAGTTTGGCCTCAGAGAGGAGGAGAGTGAGTGAACACATCGCAGCCACACCAACATGAGCCACCAGCCGCTTCTCTTAAAAGGCTGGTGAAACACAGGTGGGTTTCCTTGAGTTGTGCCCTGTGATTAGATCACTCATTAGCGCTGGCATTGTTTTAAAGTAAAGCCAACGTCTCATTTCAGAGAAGACCACCTGTGTCGGAATGTGTTCCTAAAGCTCAACAGCAGATGATTCAGTCAGAGGACGAAGGGAAAATCAGCCAGTGTTTGCTCCAGAAGGAGGAGGAGGAGGAGGATGTATGTTTCCACTTATCAGCTCATGATTTTATTCTCCTATAATTTTGACTTTTAGTCTCATAGTTCTGACCTTTTAATCTCATAATGACTTTTAATCTCGTAATTATGACTTTTAATCTCATAATTGTGACTTTATCTCATAATTATGACTTATTAATCTCATAATTTTTACTTTTTAGCTCATAATTATGACTTTTTAGATCATAATTTTTACTTTTAATCTCATAATAAAGATTTTTAATCTCATAATTGTGACTTTTTATCTCATAAAATACTTTTTTATCTCATAATAAAGACCTTTTATCTTGTAATATAGACCTTTCATCTCATAATAAAGACTTTTTATCTAATTTTGACTTTTAATCTCATAATTTTGACTTTTTATCTCATAACTATGACTTTATAATCTCATAATTTTGACTTTTTATCTCATAATTTTGACTTTTTATCTCATAATAAAGACTTTATCTCATAATAAATACTTTTTAAATCAGAAGTATGACTTTTTAAATCCATAAGTATGACTTTTTTATCTCATAACTATGACTTTATAATCTCATAATTTTGACTTTTTATCTCATAATTTTGACTTTTTTTCCTCATTATTGTGACTTTTTATACCATCATTTTGACTTTTTATATCTTAAGTGTGACTTTTAATCCTCATCATTTTTACTTAATCTCATAATAAAGACTTTTAATCTCATAATTTTGACTTTTTATCTCATAATTATGTCTTTTTAATCTCATAATTATGACTTAATCTCATAATTTAAATTTTTAATCTCATAATTTGGACTTTTTAATCTCATAATTGTGACTTTTTAAATCAGAAGTATGATTTTTTTATCTCATAATTATGTCTTTTTCATCTCATAATTATGACTTTTAATCTCATAATTTTGACTTTTTAATCTCATAATTTTGATTTATCTCATAATTCTATACCCGTATTACATCGTGTTTGGTCTGAAAAGGGCTAAAACGTAAACCAGCCTTCACTTTCTGACTGGAAAAAGGTGGATGTCATCCTCCGGTTTGCCAGTTGAGGAAAACCTGGAAGATAGAGTATGTTGAATGGCCACCAGGGGGTGGTGTCGATTTTTTTTTTGTAAATCGTGTTCCCATTTGGAGGAGAATGAGCGGGCACCTGTGTGATTGACGGCTGCGCGGTATCGTCGATGAATTTCTGCCCAAAAACCAAAACACGGAGCCGTCCAAATCAGACGTGGATGGGAAAACTCCACCAAAACGTTGTTTTTTTTTTGTTTTAGTTTCAGTTTCACTTCATCGTTTCTCTCTACTTCCTGTTTCCGCCGGCTGTTAAATGGACGTTTTACGCCGTTTATTAAAATGAAAACGTGGTCGTGCGGTTGTTCCGTTTACCCAGTCGCATACGTCTGCTGCTGGCTGCAGCTGTGAGTTTCCCTCCTCCTCCTCCTCCTCCTCCTCCTCCTCCTCCTCTCTGCTCCTCCCTCCCCCTCTCTGCTTTTTCTTGGCTTGACAGGGACCACACAGTGAGGAGGAGGCAGAGCGAGGCTGTTGTATTACTCTGCTCGACAGGCTAACATATATTAACCAGTGTACCCGTGCATTTTTTGGGCTCTCATCATTTATCTGCCAGGCAGGCGGAGTGGAGACATCAGGCTCGTAAAGCATGGCGCCCCCTCCTCCTCCTCCTCCTCCTCCTCCTCCTCCTCCTCCTCTTTAACCTTGATTTCCCTCCTGACTCACCTCTCACAGTCTCATCAGACCTGGACTCCCTGTCGGTTCCTCAGAGCACAGCCACAGATGACTGGCCTTGGGACAAGGGCGGCAGGAAGAGGCCTCTCTCTGCTCTCTAATATAACTGATCCCCATGAGGAGAACACGGCACACACAACAGGATCTATAGGAGGAGGACGTCTGGCAGCGCTGCACACTTTGTTTTCGTGCTCATTTTTTGCTACAGTAATCACATTTGCTTACAAGGGCCAATAAAATAGGTCAGACGGGGCGACTAAAGCTCACTTTCTCGTCAAAGCTCCGCCCACAAAAAAACGCTAGAAGTTGTTATGGGTCTGGGAATATTTGCCGTTTCTTTTTTTCTCTCTGTGACTCACTCGCCATTTTCGGTGTATCATCACGTCTGCGTTGGTGGTTTTGTTGTGAAGAACAACCAGCAAACAAACAAACAAACAAACAAACAAACAAACAAACTGACGTTGGATGCAAGTGGAAACATTTCACCCTGTCCAGAGGTGTTATTAAAGTTGCAGTAGGCGACACGTAAAAAGTTAGCTTAAAACAAAAAGACTAGTGCTGGGCACGTTAACGCATAAACATGATGTCATGCTCGTCTTTTTTCGGTCATTCGTCATGGAAACGCATCAAGCGTTAACGTGCCTCAACATTAACGCATGACGCGTTTCCATGACGACTGACAGGAAAAAGACACGCGCGGCGTCATGTTTTTACGTGACTCCAGATTGTTCAAATGATTCTCTAAAGTAACGCTAAACTTTAAAAACAGAGGCACACATACGCAGTACACTGGTATGCTAGTTATTTGTAGCGCTGCTCTTTTCGGTTAATAAACAGACCTCTCCAGTTCGACTGTAGGTGCACTAACTGCGCTAAAAGGAGCTAATGCAGCTATCAGGTAAACGGTGCCTGGGGTCCGGTGTCGCGGTGCGTAAACGCTAAACTTTAAAAAGTTAGTAGCTACAAATAAGCTAGTTATTTGTAGCGCTGCTCTTTTCGGTTAATAAACAGACCCCTCCAGTTCGACTGTAGGCGCGCTAGCGACGCTAAAGGAGCTAACAGGTAAACGGTGCCTGGATTCCAGTGTCGTGGCACGTTAACATGACGTCATGCGCGCCTTTTTCCAGTCAGTCGTCAACGTTAAGTTGACGACTGACTCCCGACTCCCGACTGTTAAAATGAGTATCTAAAGTAACGCTAAACTTTAAAAACAGAGGCACACATATGCAGTACACTGGTATGCTAGTTAATTGTAGCGCTGCTCTTTTCGATTAATAAACAGACAGCTCCGGTTCGACTGTAAGGAGCTAATCGCGCTAACAGCGCTAACGGCGCTAACTGGTAAACAGTGCCTGGACTCCGGTGCTGCTGCACATAAACATGACTTCACGCGAGTCTTTTTGCGGTCAGTCGTCATGGAAACGCATCGTGCGTTAGCCGCCGTAAACCGCCCAGCACAATTTTTTTCCATTACCGATCAATAATTTGTGACGTTTTGGCGTCCACATTCTCCATCCATCACCTGAAAACCTCACAGAAAATGGGGGTTTCTATTTCAAACCTCACTTCAACACTAGCGTGCCTGGTTGTACGGCCGCTGCTGTCATCATACATGAATTAAACGGGAGCTAGCTAGGCACAATTTAGCTGTAAGGCAGAAATAAACACGTGTCGGACGCTAATTAAAATCACAAATGTGAATCAATCACCTTGTGGGTAATTGGTTGTTGCATAGGAAGTGAATGTGACAGAAACCCTAAAAGATTAGTATTTTAAAGACTTAATAATCAGCTTTTTTTCTAGCTATCCAAGCTATTACAGTTTTCAATGATGTTAATCATGCTTGAAATTCTGAATATACACTATTACCAAAAGCAACCTAATAGAATCAGACTGATGTTGTATTGTGTGTCTTGTGCAAATGGAGCTGCTGTGGCAAAAGAAAAGAAGCAAGAAAAAATGTGAAAGTATTTAATCTATCTTTATCCTTATCTTTAATTGACAAGATGTATCCCTTTGTATAATTCCTGCCTCAATCTCTCATTCAACTTAGAGCAAAGATTAAGTGCAGTGAAGTGTTTTTCCGACACGTCAAAACACATTCTTTTAATCATTTTCCAGTGATTTAAGTGTGTTTATGTGGACTTAAGTTGAACATTACATCCAGAATCTTCCCTGCCAATAGACACTATCCTCAATAAGGATTCATAGGCCTGCAGAATTGAGCCTGAACGACATTCTGTGTTGATCATACCCACGATACAGAGCTCATAACACAGCCTCAGTCCTTTTCTGGGTTTTTTTTTTTTAAGAAGGACGATCTGTCGTCAGGGTTGGATTATTTAGCCTTTTGCCAATTAAAATCAACTCGTATAAACAATTTACAATCAGTCAAGTGTCGTTCTCTTGAGACTGCTGCAGTGGAAAGATTTGCCGGTGCTGTTTTTGCACTCGCAGTGACCTGTAACACACACAGTGGATGAAACAGAAGTTATTTCCACTCCACTGACCCGAGTTTCATTATCGTCTCAGAAGAACACGCTGTCAGGTCAATATGACGCCGTGCGCTCGCCGTCGTCGCGTCTCTCTTACAGCGTGTGCTGCTGCTGCTGCTGCTGCTGAGTGGATTACACTGTGCTACGACATGCTACGCTACGCTACGCTAGCTATGTAAACCCACAGACTGGCACTCGATCTCCTCTCGTGTGAAGCACAGAGAGAGAGCAGGTCCATGTCAGGGTAGGGTGTGTGTGTGTGTGTGTGAAGTCCTGAAAGAGCTGCATGAGGATCGGGGAGGTGTGTGTGTGTGTGGGGTGGGTGGGGGGGGGGGGGGCTTAAGCACCACAGAGGCCTTTTGCAAACATGTGGAAAGACTTTGGTGGCTAATGTAGCGTGGAGTATTTATGTACTGAGCACTGACTTTGACCACTGTCCGTCAGTATTTAGGGAGGCAGATCTGCCGCATACGGCCACAACCACTGCAACTGTTTCCACATGAATACTCTGTTCGGCCCCTCTGGTCTTTCTCCTCTTTTGCTTCAGCTCCTTCGTCAACTCCTGCTCCTCCTGCTTCAGCTCCTGCTTTTAGCTTCAGCTCCTTCTTCAGCTCCTTCTTCAGCTCCTGCTTTTAGCTTCAGCTTCTTCTTCGGCTCCTGCTTCGGCTCCTTCTTCAACTCCTGCTCCTCCTGCTTCAGCTCCTGCTTTTAGCTTCTTCTTCAGCTCCTTCTTCAGCTCCTGCTTCAGCTCCTTCTTCAGCTCCTGCTTCAGCTCCTTCGTCAGCTCCTTCTTCAGCTCCTGCTTCAGCTCCTTCTTCAGCTTCTTCTTCAGCTCCTGCTTTTAGATTCAGCTCCTTCTTCAGCTCCTGCTTCGGCTCCTTCTTCAACTCCTGCTCCTCCTGCTTCAGCTCCTGCTTTTAGCTCCTTCTTCAGCTCCTTCTTCAGCTCCTGCTTCAGCTCCTTCTTCAGCTCCTTCTTCAGCTCCTTCTTCAGCTCCTTCTTTAGCTCCTTCTTTAGCTCCTTCTTCAGCTCCTTCTTTAGCTCCTTCTTCAGCTCCTTCTTTAGCTCCTTCTTCAGCTCCTTCTTCGGCTACTGCTTCGGCTCCTTCTTCAACTCCTGCTCCTCCTGCTTCAGCTCCTGCTTTTAGCTTCTTCTTCAGCTCCTTCTTTAGCTTCTTCTTCAGCTCCTTCTTCAGCTCATTCTTCAGCTCCTGCTTCATCCCCTTCTTCAGCTCCTTCTTCAACTCCTTCATCAACTCCTGCTCCTCCTGCTTCAGCTCCTTCTTTAGCTCCTTCTTTAGCTCCTTCTTCAGCTCCTTCGTCAACTCCTTCTTCAACTCCTGCTCCTCCTGCTTGAGCTCCTTCTTCAGCTCCTTCTTTAGCTCCTTCGTCAACTCCTTCTTCAACTCCTGCTCCTCCTGCTTTTAGCTTCTTCTTCAGCTCCTTCTTTAGCTCCTTCTTCAGCTCCTGCTTCACCACCTGCTTCATCATACAGTAGTTTTTAACCACTGTCGCAGGTGCTCTGTCATTGGCCTCTGTGTTTGCCAGTCACAGATGGCAGCTGAGATCAGATGAAAAGGATGTGTATTATTATAATAATAATAATAATAATATTATTGTTATTATTATTATTATTATTATTATTATTATTATTATTAATAATAATAATAATAATAATCCACTTATTCTGGAGTCAAAACATCATTCAATCAGATTTGGAGAGATTAAAGTATGCAGTGGACTCATTTAGTGTTTTTTCCTACATTAAATTCAGTTTTCTGGACATTTTAAATGTGTTTTATACTGTTATATACACGTTTTTCTTCATTTTAAATTATTAATACACTACTTTAACATGCAGTAAATTGTAAATCACTGCCAGATATTCAAAGTTATTCTTCACCTAACTCACAGGACTGACATGTCACATAAAGTGGATGGTGATGTTGAATTTAATCTCTAGCTATGGTTGTGGGGTGTTTTATTAAATCCAGATTATGTAACAAATGAATTTGCATAGACACATAGACAATGCCCAGGTTTACACACACACACACACATATATATATATATATATAAATATATAAATGGTGAGAATTTCTTGAAATTAGTGGATGTTTTTAATGTCTTTAACCACTCCTGCACATTGTGCATTAGATAATCTACATAGAATACCCACAAAGATCATATCATATGGCGTAAATCATTAGATTATTCACTCAAAAAAAACCCTCAGGTGAGAAAGAGAGCATTTTGTTGAAGTATCTTCTCTAACGGTAACTCTGCCTTTCCATATTTAATGAAAATGTCACTCCACTGCATTTTAAACAAAAACTACAGCATGTTTTTTTTTGTTTTTAATTATCATGTCACGTGAGGTGTAGTTAAACTGCTCGGGGCAGACCATTCTGATGTCAAACGACATATTTCACTGTCACTTGTTCAAGATGTTAAAACTGCAGGATTTTTGGAAACACTTTGTATTATTATCCAATTTATCACCACATGTATGACAGTAAATTATCAGACTCTCTCTCTCTCTCTCGCTCTCAACAGAAGCGCCGCGGCGCTGGAATGTCGACAATTTAGACGTCGGGGACGTTTCCCTTAAACCGAAAATTAGCCGGAAAAAAATGCTTGAAACATGACAGCGAAATTGCTATTTTCTTTCCACATGGCGTAATGGGGGTTGTCAAACACGGCTGAAGCATTCGGTCTCGCAGGGAGGAAACGTTGCTGCGCGTGATTTACGAGCGCACGAGCGCGATTTCGGCGGGGCGTGAACGTGCGCGTGATGACGCCGGTTGGCACAAGCGAGCGGTGATTGAGGCGCGGCAGAGGGAGGACGTCTGATAGTCGCCCAAGATATGAGCTCAGTTTTGGGCAGTTCCATTATTACTTAACCCAGTCAGTAAGAGATTACAAAACGGTAATGATTAGTAATTAGTAGTGCTGGGCTCGCTAACGTGCTAACGGCGGTTAATGAGTCTCTAAAGTAACGCTAAACTTTTAAAAACAGAGGCACACATACGCAGTACACAGGTACGCTGGCTATTTGTATCGCTGCTCTTTTCGTTTTGATGAACAGACCGCTAAAGGAGCTAACGGCGCTAACTGGTGAACGGTGTCTGGGTTCAGGTGTCGTGGCACGTAAACACGACGTCATGTGCCTCTTTTTCCGGTCAGTCGTCATGGAACACACGTTAATGCATGACACGCTTCCGCGGCGACCGACCGGAAAAGGAAGCACGTGACGTCATGTTTACGTGACTCCCGATTGTTAAGATGAGTCTCTAAAGTAACGCTAAACTTTAAAAACAGAGGCACACATACGCAGTACACAGGTACGCTGGCTATTTGTAGCGCTACTCTTTTCCTTTAATAAACCGACTGCTCCAGGTTGACTGTATGCATGCTAACGTCGCTAAAGGAGCTAACGCAGCTAACTGGTAAACAGTGTCGCGGCATGTAAACATGACGTCAGTCGTCATGGAAACGCGCCATGCGCTAACATAGTGCCCAGCACTAGTAATTAGTAGTAATTAGCTGGGGTTACTGCATTAAAAGATTACAAATTGCCTTTTTCGCTGCTAACAGCTAGCAGCTAGCAGTGGAATCTTCTCAAGAAATCGCTCTTTTTCCAACAGAGAACAAAAGCTACCGAGTCCACTTTTGAAAGAGTGAAAGCAGCAATGAAACGTACACTCTTTGTGTTTTTATAAAGAAATTACTGGTGGCATTGAGGAGAATCAGAATCAGGAAAAACGTTGTCTGTCATGACAGAAAATCACTTTTGATGTGGCTCAATGCAAGTCATATCGCCAGTATCTCACCGTCCTTCCACATGCAGTGCGATAATCAATTAATTAACAAATTAAGGCACTCTTGTCACTGCTTGACGTCTCCTCATGGTGGCGCTGCTCAAATGAATGAGGAAAAACAGCTGGGTAATGGTGGAAAAAGCCACGTTAAAAGATCCACGTGATGCACTTTGTTCTTCATGTTGTGAATAAATAGAGAAATCCTGAACTTTTAATTTGTCACCGAGGTTTTGCTTTCTTCAGTGAGACCGATATCGCGATATGATCGTCTTGCGATATATTGATTAGCGCAGAATCGTTGTGTCGTATCTGTGATTCCCGCCACTCGCGTACGGCGCACATTTAAATATACGTGTTTGTAAAAGAACATGAATTGCTAATTTGATTTGAAAATGATAATATAGTAAAATTCATGTATAAAATAATGCTCTTTATGCAGCGGTGGAGTTTGAGGTTAGCTTGAGTATAAATCTGATTTACGCTGGCTCTGTCGCTGATTAACTTTGAGACATAAAAACATACGAGGTGCTGGTTTATGACTTTATTTTATCAATGATTAATACAAAAATGGGTTTATAACAAGTGGCTAACTGTCATTTATTAACCAACCTATTGTTATGGTTATTTTCCTTCATGGGACAGTGAATAATAACAAGAGTTGCCTTAACTAAAGGTCTTAATAAACCTGTTTTATGGTCACGTTTATATTGATCCGTACTCCTATGACCTGGCTGGACACTTTTTTGTAATCTCAAATCACCTCTGTGTAACATCTGCACAGATGTTTTCTGTGTCAGAGAAAGACTCTAAACCAGGGGTTCTCAAAGTGTTGATACCTGAGGGCCAATTTAGGAACCCAACATTGGACTGAGGGCCGCCAAAGGAAAAAAAAAAGGAAAGAAAACAGAAATAAATCCCATTTGTAATAATTTTAATGACCAGATTGCAGTTCTACAGTTTAGCGTTAAGTAATATAAGCGTTAATAAAATGTAATTTAAGCATTAATATAATAACGCTTTATAATTTACTGGGTAATTACCCAGTATTTTGGCCATTGTTCTTACCTTCTAATTACAGGTTAATACCAAGTAACACATTTCTGTTACCATATATTTACTGGGTAAATAGCTAGTAATTGGGGGCTGTAGCTACCTGCTTATTACCTGCTTATAACCCAATATTACACTAAAATTCACCATATAGAAACCAGGTAAATACCCAGTATTTTTGTTTACACTTATTGGTCTGTATCCAGTAATGTCCAATTAACATTTAACAAGCTTAGTAGCTCCTGAATTAAAACTATCAACTGTAATTCATTGCGGACCGCGAGAAATTTTTCTGCGGGCCACCATTGGCCCCCGGGCCGCACTTTGAGAACCAATGCTCTAAACCATTAGCGAGAGGCTCCGTGTTCTCTTCAGCCGTTTTTACAAGCTTCTAAAAAATGGTTCTGAAGTGGTTTCTGACGTTACAAGAGCTCTCCGGGTGGGAAAGGTGACCATAAAGTGGTCAATAATTCGCCCAAGTAACAGTTGCTTTTGCTCTCATCTCATTATTTGTCAGGGGAATAGACTTTATTCTGTCTTTATTTTGAAAAATCTTGAGAATGTCGTCGCTGTGCGTGATGACAATTCAGACACCTAGTTCGTGTTTATGTCATCATAATTAAAAGTTTTTAATGGTGGCGTTTTCCAGAGAGGAATAGTTATAGTTGTAATATTTGAGCTGTGGTTTTGAAGCTCTGGAATCAGGGATACCTGTAAAACAAATCCAGGACAACACTTAATTTGAATATCCAAACTAACACTTTAATCCAATAAAGAGCCAGAAGTCCCCAAAGAGACGGACCTTTCCATCCTTTGAAGTTGAGCTTTTTATACGTGAATAAATTCCACACCTTCGTAAAAACACAAGTTAGCCAAAACTAAACTAAATGGCAGGTTTCCATGACGACCGGCTGACCGGAAAAAGATGCGGTGACGTCATGTTTACGTGCCGTGGCACCAGGCACCATTTACCAGTTAGCTCCTTTAGCGCAGTTAGCGCGCCTACAGTCCAACTGGAGCGGTCTGTTTATTAAAGGAGAAGAGCAGCGCTACAAATAACCAGCGTACCTGTGTACTGCGTATGTGTGCCTCTGTTTTTAAAGTTTAGCGTTACTTTAGAGACTCATTTTAACAATCGGGATTCACGCAAAAACGACATCACGTGCGTCTGACATGCCCGGCACTAGTTTTTTTTTGCTTTTCCAGTAGAAATAGTACCTGATATCTGGTGCCTTTTTTTGGTATCCGATACTAGAATGAGACGTTGACAGACTGCTGGCCACGGATTGGTCAGAGAGTGTCGTCACGGGAAGAGTCACGAGCGCGACGTCCAAGACGAGAATGAAACCAAACAATGCCGAACTGTAGATCGGTTAAAAATACTTTTAAAATCCTGAAAACATGTATTAATTTCTAAAATCTCAATATTTAACGAGTTAAAAGTCAGTTACGTCGAAAATAACTGCTTTTCTATAACAACGCTGCCCGATCCAAACCGAGTCGAGTCGTGCTGGAACTGTATCGTGGAAAAGCGATACATAAAATGTCCCTGATGACAAATTCAACATCAAATTTCCCCCCAAAAGCTGAAGTTTATGCCCACATGACAGCATAAAGCCATGAGCTCTCAGTGTGAAACCATCACACTGTCACTGGTGTGAAATCACAGGCTTTCTAGAGAAAACCCAGAAATGATCTGCAGCGCACGGTCGATGACTTTAACACGAGCGACGCGACCAATCTGTGACCGTTTTACGCTCGTGTCGGTTTCTCCTCGCGCCGCATGGTTTTTGTAAGGTAAAGACATTAAAGCATTAGATTTTTTTTAAACAAACTTGAACCTCAGAGTGACTTCCCCATCTGGAAGGAGGACGGGGTTTGTTTAAAAGTAAAAAAAAAAAGACACTAACAGGGCCGAGTGTCCGCCATCTTTTCTAACAGTTACGTTAACAGGACCAAATGTCTGCCATTTTTGCTAATTAACAGTTACGCTAACAGGACCAACTGTCTGCCATCTTTGCCGACAGTTGTGCTAACAGGACCAAGTGTCTGCCATCTTTGCTAACAGTTACGCTAACAGGACCGAGAGTCCACCATCTTTGCTAACAGTTGGGCTAACAGCACCGAGTGTTTGCCATCTTTGCGAACAGTTACGCTAACAGGACCAAGTGTCTGCCATTTTTGCTAATTAACAGTTACGCTAACAGGACCAAGTGTCCGGCATCTTTGCTAACAGTTACGCTAACAGGACCAAGTGTCCGCCATCTTTTCTAACAGTTGCGCTAACAGGACCAAGAGTCCGCCATCTTTGCTAATAGTTACACTAACAGGACCGAGAGTCCGCCATCTTTGCTTACAGTTACGCTAAGGACTGAGAGTCCACCATCTTTGCTAACAGTTGCGCTAACAGGACCAAGTGTCTGCCATTTTTGCTAATTAACAGTTTCGCTAACAGGACCAAGTGTCCGGCATCTTTGCTAACAGTTAAGCTAACATGACCATGTGTCCGTCATCTTTTCTAACAGTTGCGCTAACAGGACCAAGTGTCTGCCATTTTTGCTAACAGTTCCACTAACAGGATCAAGAGTCGACATCTTTGCTAACAGTTACGCTAACAGGACCAAGAGTCCGCCATCTTTGCTAACGGTTCCACTAACAGGAATCTGTGACTGTTTTACGCTCGTGTCGGTTTCTCCTCGCGCCGCATGGTTTTTGTAAGGTAAAGACATTAAAGCATTAGATTTTTTTTTTTTTTAAACAAACTTGAACCTCAGAGTGACTTCCCCATCTGGAAGCAGTACAGGGTTTGTCTAAAAGATAAAAAAAAAAAAAAAGCGATATGAATCGCTGCTGGCAACTCAAATGTCCAGGCTGGGATCAATTATGGAGACATGGATTCAAAGAGAGAGGAAGAGGAAGAGGAGGAAGAGGGGGGGGGGGAGCAGAGATTGTGTATCTAGTTCAGCACAAACACACACACACACACACACATGCTAAACAAACTTCTCTGTGACCTGTAGCTTGTGCGCTCAGTTCCCAGTGTCTGATTATGGATTGGTTGCCATGTCCCCCGCCCCCTCCACTCGCTCTCTGCATTTAACAAGCGACTGATGGCGGTTCCAGATGAGGCCACAGCTGCACTGTCATGTGGGAATAAGTCCAGACAGTCTTTTAACAGCATTTATTTACTATTTACTAAGTATTTCATTCCATTTTAAGGGCTATCTCCCCAGTTTGATGCTGCATTTCCAGTATATGCTACTGCAACGCACCAAAACATCTGCCTTGCAGTCTCACGGCAATGCATTATGGGACGCTTTAAAGACTGCAAAGTGGGAGGGGTCGTATACAGGAATGAATATGAATAAAACAAAGTAAAAACAGACCGGGGCGAACGGACAAAGTGGGAGAAAGACAAAAGAGTTAATAGGATCCAGAGTGGATGGAGCTCTGAGATGCTGCCGTATGAACTACATCTGTACCAGAGACAGACGTTCACAGCCTGACCAGAGGTCACGGCGACACCTCCCGTCTCTATAACCTTTCTTTTTAGGGTCAGGCTTCGAATCACAAATGGTGCAGACGTCACCTCGAGTGGCCCCAGTGAAATCCACGTGTCTGTGTCTCCCTTTACAATCACTCATGTAAACACACAAACCAGTGGATGTGATTTTACGCCTTACATGTCATTTAGGATCCAGGTTGAAATAAAAAAAAAATCTAAAATCCTTCAAATGTCTGCCATTACGTTTTTTTTCCCTGTCGTAGATGAATGATGTTACGCAATGTGGAATCAGCCAAGGACATTGTAGACATCTTCAAAATGACCAAACCAAGCGTCAGAATGGGCAAGAAACCAGATTTATTTGTATATTTGTATTATTTTTTACATTTTCTACATCTTCTTTTAATATTTTTTTTAATACTCTGTATAGATTGTGCTCTATATTGATATGTATACTTAAAGGTGCATTATGTAATAAATCCAAAGCAACTGGCCGTAAAAACCTCCTAATATGTCACAGAGACTCAGGAATAATGTTCATATAACAAACTGAACTCACCAACAACAACAGTACAGACAAAATATTTGCATTAAAAAAAAACATTTTGCAGACTGCAAATCATGTTTATGTTTTGAAATCACGTTTTGGCATGTGGCGCCACCTACCGCCGTCTACCAATCATTGCAGTCAGTAGAGTCTCCGCTGCCGAGCAACCAAGGGTTGCCAGTTACGTCAGAAAACGAAACCTAAAAGACCTCGGTATTTTGAATTTGAGTGTAGTAACAGTTTTTGGCCACATTCTTACATATGGCGCCTTTAAGTTTCGGTTCCTGTTCTTTAAAGACTCTCGCAGAACCCGCACAAGATTTCCAATGTTCCTTGACTGTCTGTTTAAGCACAAATGGCAAATAAAAACCTTGAACCTTAAAGGTGAAGTAAGTAGTTTATAGTGCCATCTAGAGGAGAGGCTGAAATTTACAACAAAGAACTGCTCCTCTGCTCACCCCCTCCCTTCCCTGAGCGCTACGGTGTCCTCAGCCGGTCAAATGTCGTCCTCGTCGTCTTTCTCCGTGTCAGCGGATGAGGTTCGTGAGGTGAGGGAGAGGGCGAGCTACCGCGGCCGTAGCAGACGAAGCGGAGAGAGAGGAGGCGGGACTTCCGCTACAAGTAAAGAGACGCTTGATTTGTTCTCTCGCGTTTGTCCTTACAGGCTCCCGTAGAAACATGGCGTCGTGGCAATGCAGCAGCGGCCCGCGACCATGTTATTTTACATGACTTTTTGAAACACTACGGAAATGAAACAAAGAATATTATACAGCGACTAGACAATGCAGGAGCACATAATATGTATACAAAAGTGGATTTTGGGTCATATAAACCCATAAATACTACAGTGTCCCTTTAAGTGACTTTAAACCTGGCATCCAGGAGGCAGCAGTTGTCTGCATGGGTGAATGTGTCTCGCTGAGCTGGTTTAAAATGACAGAAAATGCTTGCAAAAGCCACTCAATAGAGCCAGAAGACCATCTCTGAAAGCACAAAAACACTGAGTCTCTATGGAGATACAGCAGCAGATGTTCACACGAGGTGCAGCTCCTGGCCTTGGATCTCTGAGGAACATCTACTACTTATCACAGGGGTCTGGAGGAGGCCACGAAGAATCTGGTTTGGATGGAAATCCGTGAAACGCAGTAACAACGGGTAAACGGACATTACTATGGGGTATATGGAGCGGGAGTTGTGACGACGCTGCATGACAATAGGTGATAAGTAGCGACTACTTATGTAGTTTCGTCTTCCTCCACCAGCCAGTTTCCTCCCACGGTTCGCGTTCAACTGTTGTCATGGTTACATGAGCATGCCGGCATCGATACTCCCCTGGAAGCAGTGGGTGTGTGTTTACCTGGGTCTCATTCACATGTAAATGACCGGGCACAAAACCGAGCGTTCTGAAAAGGGCTGTTTTGGCAGGTTATTGAACTGCTATTGTGCTTCATCCTTATGATATTTTGACTAAAGCATGACACAGACATGCTCATTAGGGCACCAGGAACTAGTTTAACTTGGGGTAATAGGGTATAATATGGGCTTTTTAAATAAACTTGATAATGGAGCGGGAAAATAACAGAAGCTTGTTTACCTGGACGTTGAAGGACCAGCGACAGATGACGGATCTGTCAAGTTGTCAAATCCTTGATTCTTTTTGCTCTCCTCAACTTGCTACATAATCAAAGATACATCATTAAAAACTCAGCTCTGTGTTTTGATTGATTGATTAATTGAAGTTTTATTGCAGCTCTGTTGAGTCAGGACTCGCCTTCTCCGGCTCACGACCTGACATGTCCTCTGTCCTCTCAGACTGTAGGGGGCAGAATAACGCAAAAGAAGAAGAACACATTTATGTCAGGATTATTTATTATGATCCGACATAAACAATCATGTTTGTTTGGCAGATGTTAACTGAATTATTACATGAAATAAAAGATTTAAAAGTCATGTTGGTGCTCGCCCTCTCCCTCCTGTTAAATAGCTGTCTGCAGGAGTGGGTGTGTCTGTCAGGGGGTGGGTGTGTCAGCTTGTCTTTGCCCCTGCAGGTTGGCCAGAGAAACCCCTTTCCCTGGTTTCCGTCTAACTCACCTGCTGCATGTTACTGTGATTGCCTCCACTCAGTTCACCAGTGTTTGTCTTGTTTGAAAGGTGTTGCTCGTCTCTCCCACATATTGCCTCCCACAGGTGACGCAGGTAATAAGGTAAACACAATTCTTGGATTTACAATTCCCACCTTTTTGGGTTTTGAAGATATTGTTATTAAAATTATTGCACACCCAGGAGCAGTGCTGAAAAAAATTCCCCCATATCCAGAGGGTTTACAGGTTCCCATGGGCTTCATGTTGGCATGCACCAGGAGATCCGGCAGATTTTTGTTCCTGCTGTAGGCAGCAATGACCGTATGATCTTGAAGTATTTGAGAATTGTCAATATTTGAATTAAAATTATCTCAGATTTTGCTGATTAATATAGATGCAGCCACAGAATAATTAACAACCACAGGAAGGAGTGAGGAGACAGAAATGGGCTCAGTTTGTTTGAATGATTTGTATGCCCTCCTGAGGAAAGAGCGACAGTACCCTCTTGTGGTCAAAGTTGTGAACAGCAGTTTTGTAGCACTTCTGAAATCCTCCTCTCTCGTGCACACTCGGTGGAATCTAAGGAGTTGGGATTTAACAATGCCAGAATACGTGTGTTTGGGATGATGACTGGTTTTAAATAAAAGAGCAAGTGTGTCTGTTTTTTTGAAAAATATTTGAATGTCCAATTTATGTGTTTGCATGAAGTCCGGGCCTTTATAGGTGGTCGTGTCCAGGAACTCTACTGAATTCTCACCTCCGCAATCAGACTCTATCAGTCCGCCTGCCGGAATTGCATGTGGTTTGCTCCATTTTTCGGGTTCTTTATGAATTTTTGGTAGCATATAAAAGCGCCCTGGCCTCGATTCCTTACTCCCCCTTAAGTATCGTTTTTGTTTAGAATTTATGAATTTTTTGTCATGTAATGTTTGGGTAATTTTGTTAATCATGGAGATTGTCTCTAAATAAATAGGTCCCTCCAATTTGGTGTAATAATTTGTGTCCAAAAGTTGCCTGTTCCCTTCCCAGACGTATTGATCTCTGTCCATAATGACTACGGCACTACCTTTATCCGCCGGTTTAATAATAATCAATGTATTTTGTTGAAGTGATTTGAGTGCTTCCGTTTCCTCCTTGGTGAGGTTTGGTTTGGTTCTGTGAATTTTGAATTTTGAATCAAAATATTCTAAATCCTGCTTAATAATTTGTCCGATTCCAGGAGGATGCTGTCCCAGAGGGGGAGTCCAGCTAGAAAGTGGGGTGAAAGGTGGCGCATTTTTGTCTCTTTTCCCCTCAAAGTGAGCTGCAATTTTTTATTTTCTGTGGTACTGCTTTAGGTCGAATCTGGTGTTTTCCATGATGACAGAATCAAAACAAACCTAAGCCTATTTTTTTTTTTTTTTTTTTTAATGGTTAGGTTTGAGAGTTAAAGGTGAAGTAAGTAGTTTATAGTGCCATCTAGAGGAGAGGCTGAAATTTACAACAAAGAACTGCTGCTCTGCTCACCCCCTCCCTTCCCTGAGCCCTACGGTATCCTCAGCCGGTCAAATGTCGTCCTCGTCGTCTTCCTCCGTGTCAGCAGATGAGGTTCGTGAGGCGAGGGAGAGGGCGAGCTACCGCGGCCGTAGCAGACGAAGCGGAGAGAGAGGAGGCGGGACTTCCGCTACGAGTAAAGAGACGCTTGATTTGTTCTCTCGCGTTTGTCCTTACAGGCTCCGGTAGAAACATGGCGTCTCGCTGCTAACAGTGGCTATGCAACCGCGGCCCGCGACCATGATATTTTACATGACTTTTTGAAACACTACGAAAATGAAACAAAAACTATTATACAGCGACTAGACAATGCAGGAGCACATAATATGTATAAAAAAGTGGATTTTGGGTCATATAAACCCATAAATACTACACATTGTCCCTTTAAATCTGGGTACTTTAGGCAGCAAAAATCGACTGAGGCTAGGGTTAGCCAAACTGCCGCTGAAAAGCAACCCATCAACTGCAAGCAATTGCATTGAAAAAAACTTTATTCCAAATGTCAGAAAAAAACACAAATGCAGTAAATGGAGTGATAAATACCTTTTATTGTCAAAATCAAACTTATGATTACATCCATATGCTAGATTTGAGCCTAGGTAGATTATTGACACATCATCAGGTGTGGGCCCCTGGGATCAACGAGTGTTTTCGGCCCTTATCACACGACACTCTCCCCCAGGGAAGGCCCCCGACAGAGATGATCAATCCCTGCGGTGCGTCATAAGAAGCTAGCTTGGCATTACTTTTATTCAGTTAGCATTAACTTTAAACAAACCTTGATATAATTCAGGACGGAAACTGAGGTTTTATTGGTGGTGAACACCTTTAAAAGTGAAAGTGAATCATGATCCTTTATGTTGTTGAGCACCATCTAGTGGCACACTGAGCACATTACAGCCATGGAGAAAGACCCCATCGTTTAAGGGGATTTAACGGTGTGCTATTTTTAGCAGCGCGACTTCACAGCTGATGTGCGCGAAAACAGCTGACGCACACTGTAAACAGTGATCGCCGGTGTTTGTCGGGTGTTTGTTCTACTTTAATTGATTAAGAGTGTGTGTGGGGTTATAATTACAGTCAGTTTTAATGTTAGACAGTGGGTTTTGGACTGTACTGGGAAAGTTTGTGGCACCACAGTGATTGTGGTGGCTGCGCGGAGGTCTCGCTCTGTCGCGCGGGGCCTGAAAGGCGGTTGTCGTGATGTGCTAGCGGACGCCATTTTGGCTCACGCAGGTTTACAGCGGTTGGTGCGGCTGCGCATGCGCCGATGTTCCGCGACGGAGCTTTGATTTGGGCGATTTCTTTAATCTCTTAATTTTCGATGTTAACTTTAAGAATGGGGTCCTTTTTGCAGATGTGGGACTTTTGTGGCTTTTGTGCGTTTTTTAGTACTGTGGTCTGTTCACTGAGATGTATCTGGGATAGTTTATAACATTGTAAGTTATTACCCAGAGTGCATTTTGATTTTTTTTGTTGTTGAACTTTTATTTCTAAAACGTTTTTTCTTGATGGAATGAGGATAGTTACACTGTTATAAGATAGGGGAACGGGTGGTGGTAGCAATTGGTGCCATTTTGTACTACTTGTTACTGGTTTGTACTTTTTGTGGTACAGTTGGGGACCATGACTGAGAGGGCTGTGTCCCACATAGATTAAGGGAGGGGGTCTGCGGGTCACTGTAATGCAGCTGAGAACCATCGCTGTCTTACATTAGTAGATAAACTGTGGTGAGTTTTAACTTGAGAATGTGTTGTTGGGCTGTGAGGGTACAGATACAGGGATTGTGCGGTGTATGGAATACTGGATCTGGTGGGAAGCACTGAGCATGAGGATAGCTTAGCTTTAACGTGGGTGGGTAGTCTGGGTTAGCTTTATGGACTTGATGGGAATTTAGGTTTGGTTCTGGGGCTATTGGTTTGTAGCTTAGCTTTATTTAAGCTAGTTACATTCTGATGCCATGGGATGGTTCTTTAGGGTCCAGGAGGTTGTGATTGGTGGCTTAGGTTTATTGGTAGGAATATAGGATTTAGGGCGTTTCATGCCTTTTAAGGCTGGGATAACCATTTTTGAGTTAATGATATTTTGACTATAGCATGACACAGATATGTTCATTAGGGCACCAGGACCTAGTTTAACTTGGGTTAATAGGGTATAATATGGGACTTTTAAGGTTAATTTCTTGCTGTCTGTAGGTTTAAAGGTCACTGAAATCACAGATTTTGTGTGATGGAGGTGTGTTTATTGATTTGGCTAATGTGTTTTTGACTCAGATGTAATGTTAATGTTAATGTCTTGCTGTCTGTAGGTTTATAGGTCACTGAAATCACATGTTTTGTGTGATGGAGGTGTTTTTATTGATTTGGTTTATGTGTTTTTGACTTAGATGTACTGTAAATGTTAATGTCTTGCTGTCTGTAGGTTTATAGGTCACTGAAATCACAGGTTTTGTGTGATGGAGGTGTTTTTATTGATTTGGTATATGTGTTTTTGACTTAGATGTAATGTTAATGTCTTGCTGTCTGTAGGTTTAAAGGTCACTGAAATCACAGGTTTTGTGTGATGGAGGTGTATTTATTGATTTGGTATATGTGTTTTTGACTTAGATGTAATGTTAATGTTAATTTCTTGCTGTCTGTAGGTTTAAAGGTCACTGAAATCACAGATTTTGTGTGATGGTGTGTTTATTGATTTGGCTAATGTGTTTTTGACTCAGATGTAATGTTATTGTTAATTTCTTGCTGTCTGTAGGTTTATAGGTCACTGAAATCACATGTTTTGTGTGATGGAGGTGTTTTTTATTGATTTGGTTTGTGTTTTTGACTCAGTTGTAATGTTAATGTTAATTTCTTGCTGTCTGTAGGTTTATAGGTCACTGAAATCACATTTTGTGTGATGGAGGTGTTTTTATTGATTTGGCTGATGTGTTTTTGACTTAGATGTGATGTTGATGTTCATTTTTTGCTGTCTGTAGGTTTAAATGTCACTGAAATCACAGATTTTGTGTGATGGAGGTGTATCTAATTTTTTGGGCAGTATGGTTTTGAAATTTTCACTCACTTTTAACTGATGGTTCTGACTCCATGGCTGTAATGTCCTCAGTGTGCCACTCGATGCTCAATAACAATAAAGATCATGATTCATTTTTATGTTTACGTTGTTTCACTAACAACAACACAGTTCCATTCTGAATTGTTTTAAGGTTCATGTACTCCATTTTTTTCTTAAGGTTCATGCTGACTGACTACAATCATGGCAGAGCTGAGTGTTACTGCTATGATGAGAACAAGACAAACACTGGTGAACTGAGTGGAGGCAATCACAGTAACATGGAGCAGGTGAGTTAGACGGAAACCAGGGAAAGGGGTTTCTCTGGCCAACCTGCAGGGGCAAAGACAAGCTGACACACCCACCCACTGACAGACACACCCACTCCTGCAGACAGCTATTTAACAGGAGGGAGGGGGCGAGCACCAACATGACTTTTAAATGCATTTAAATCTTTTATTTCATGTAATAATTCAGTTAACATCTGCCAAACAAACATGATTGTTTGTTGGATCATAATAAATAATCCTGACATTCTATTGTCATATTCTGCCCTCTACAGTCTGAGAGGACAGAGGACATGTCAGGTCATGAGCCAGAGAAGGTCCTGACTCAACAGAGCTGCAATAAAACTTCAATTAATCAATCAATCAAAACACAGAGCTGAGTTTTTAATGATGTGTCTTTGATTATGTAGCAAGAGGAGGAGAGCAAAAAGAATCAAGGTACTTGTCCTCTTTTTATCTTCTATCCTTCTTCTATAATAAATACATCTTAAAAATGAAAAATGTCTTCACCTTCACTCGTCTTTTCTTCTTCCAGGTTTTGACAGCTTGACAGATCCTTCATCTGTCGCTGGTCCTTCAACGTCCAGGTAAACAAGCTTCTGTTATTCTCCTGCTCCATTATCAAGTTTATTTAAAAAGCCCATATTATACCCTATTACCCCAAGTTAAACTAGTTCCTGGTGCCCTAATGAGCATGTCTGTGTCATGCTTTAGTCATGCTCCGCTGTGCAGCCACTCTTCCTCCCTCGCCTGCACTCTCGTATTTCACAGGGACAAGGGGGAGCTACGGTGGAGCTGTGAAGTACTCTGCCTGGTGGGGGGGCAACATTCACGGTGAAATGTTCACTATGTCGTAACTGCGCCGGAGGTTTAAACATCGCGTGTTTTATCGCCTATACTTACACTAAGTGGAACCACTAAAACATGACTGAGTCTTGTTTTTTCACATTTTGGGGACTGGCATGGCCCCTGAGTCCCAAAGAGAGAAAGACTGTTGTTGTTGAAACAGTGGACGTTTCTCGCTTTTCTGTGTCACAGAACGCAGTTTTAAGATAATTTGAGGCGAGAAATTGGCCATTTAGAGTCTAGACATGTGCTGTGCGTGTTCAGATATGACGTATTTATAGTTTGGCAGCGACGTTGTCGGCGGTGATCAGCTCCGCCTCTGTGGATGCTCGGTGTGCACTGTGAGCCGGCACAGAGCAGCTTCACTCGGCCTGTCCTGAGGACCAATCGCAGCTCTTGCCGTCTCCGTTGTCCCTTGACGGAGTGACGGACGAAAAATATTTTGTGCAGTCGGAGACGACGCAGAGGCTCTACGACAGGCTCTCCATCGACGCAGAGTAACCTACGCAGAGCACTTTACGCAGGAGTATAAATTGTGCTTCAGACTTGAGTTTAAACTGAGTGTTTGTTTGTTCTTCAAAAGGAGGAGAAGGAGGAGTTGTTGAAGAAATTGGACCACTTAGGTTTATGGCTTATGCCAAACCTTGTGGTCAGGGTCACCTCCAGTCAAATGGGAAACAAGATGGCTGTCATCAGGGTAACCACGCATTCTGTTTAGTTGACACTGTCTGTAAACATGGTAACACACAAGTTTACACTGTGTACACAGCTGTGATGACTGTGTGTAACCATGGTAACACAGTCATCACAGCCGATTCATGTGTTCACCTCAGGACTTGGATGACGGAGTCTTCATAAAGGTGAGGATGATCGACTCAGAGGAGGAGGAACTTATCTTCCTCATGTTCTTGTGCAGGTGAACAGGTGATGATAGTGGAGGGAGAGTTGAGAGGGACAGAGGCTGTGCTGGACGACCTTAATGAGGGCAGCAGCTCTGCCAAGCTCACTCTGGTCTCGGTCAGTAGAAAACTAAACTCTAATCTGTTATAATCTGAGAGATGACATCTCATCTGACAGATTTTTTTTTCTGTGTCTTCAGGATGAACACAAGGGGGAGAGAGTGAGCGTGGGAACGCAGTTTTTCTCCAAACTCTATATTGAGGAGGAGGAGACTGAGGAGGAGGAGGAGACTGAGGAGGAGGAGGCCGCCAAAATATAGAGGCCACTTACAGTTAAATTGTGTTATTATTATAAATGTTCCTGATATGTGTTATATGTGTTATATTTGAATGTTCCTGATTTGTGTTATATTTGTTATGAGTTGTTGCTGGTTTTTATTTAATTATTATTAAACTTTTGTATTTCATTGTTTCTATCTAAATCTTTTGTTAATTTCTAATGCATTATAATGTCAGTATTACCTCATGAGCTTCCTATTGGCTAAAAATGATTGTAGGAGTAATATCTTATAGTTTTCACAGGACTCAGTTCTCCTTGCATTTCATTGAGTAATCCAGGGTCAAAGTTCACTTTTGGCAACAATCAATTTAATATTCGTCCATCTTTGAAGAACTATAATCATCATTTTTATTAGTCGTTCACGCTTGTGCAAGTACTAAGTCTAAATCAGAACTGAAATCATAAACTACTAATAATTATTTTCAAACAAATAAAATAAGTTATTCCTTTATTCCTCCCATATGTTTTGCAGTGTTACAGCAGCCAAACACCACAACAAGGTAGAGATGGAAGAAAAATAAGTGCATTAATAAATACATGCAAAGAAATGCTGATAGGTGACTATATGACTGTAGTTCCACTTTCTACATTATTATATTTTTATTTGACATCATTATGTTACATGCCATCACAATGATAACATATCGTTTTCATGTATAATTTCACATTTTTCTTTTCAATAAGTCGCTTTCAGACTTTATTTTGAAAACCGGAAGTAGGACTGCTTGGCCTGGAGCGTTTAATGTAGAATTGACGTAAAGGAGACTTCACATTAGCAGCGGCTCATTTTGACCATGGAAAAACAAGTGACGGCTGATAGAACCGATGACACGTACAATGACGGCCTGGTGTTCAGCAGCCACGTAAAGGAGAAGCTGGAGGCAGTCTCCTGACCTTTGACCTTTCTGAAGGTCGCACAAGTCCAAAACTCTGCACCCTGAATCATCGTTGGTTCCTAATTATTACAAAAAACTAATTGAAGATGTTGACAACGTCATCAACAACAACACAAACTCTTCCTTTGCTGAGGAAACAGTTTGTTTCTTACCGGCTGGGATTTCCCGGCCGCGACTGCAGTCGTCATCGCACTCATCTGTGCTTTCGGCGAGAATTGAGACGTTGAACGGAAAACTGTTGACGTCCTCGTGAGACGGTGCAGGTGTACGACAGGATCTGCGTGTGATGAAACCTCTTTTCCTCATTGAGCCTGGAGCAGAAAAAAAAAGATCTAGGTGGTTTTAGTAAGCGAGTCATGGGCTTTTCTTAATCAAAACGACGATGCTACTTTAAAATTGAAAGGTTTAAACACACTTAGAATATGTAACATCATGTGTAATTCAAGCATTCATCATTGTTTTAGTGTTAAAAACTAAATGAATGTACTTACTTTGGACTCTTGGTGGCGCTTCTGGGTTTATTTCTGGGTTGAGCGGCCCATAGAGCCTGTACAGTAGCGTCATTCCCATGATGCCTCTCGGTTATGTGAACGAGCCATGGATGTATCAAAGAGGCTATAATATTAATAATATCTATGCTTATAATAATAAGCGGCGACACGTAAAATAAGACATCGCTATTAACGAGAGGGAGTTAATCTGGTTAAAACTGCTCGGTCATTTAATCTAAACACTTTCCCTTCACTTTCTTTACCTGTTTGTAGTCGTACAGTATGGCTATATTTTTGCAATTAATGCAACAATACCTTGTAAAATCAAGCGCGCTTTATCCACAGAGCATAATGTGAAAATGATATTAATATAATAACAATAATAACAGTGAGCTTTACATTCTGTGTAAGCAACATTTGTGGACAATAAAAGTGTAGAAATATTTTTATAGATAGATAAATAGATTAATTTTTTTTAATTAATTTAATACATTTTAATAAAAATAAATAAATATGGATTTGCTACTTCTTCTTTTTGCAGGTATTTTTTAAATTATTATTTTAATTTAAAATGGCCGCTCTTCTGTCGTCGTTTTACAATCTGAAACCTGTCCTGAAGGAGGACAAACAGACAAAGGTGAGTATATTACACCGATTTCTCTAAGTCTTCTGTTCACTCACATTATGACAGTAATTGTGGAATATTTTTATGGCTAAAACGTGATGGTAACAAGCCAGTTTGTAGCTTCACACATTACTAGATTAAGGCAGTAAGACAGTAAAAGTATTTCAGATTACCTGTGAATCAAGTACATAAAACTAAATGTCATTCTTTTTTTAATTAAATCAATTTTACTAATGCATTTCATTTGACATCATTGTTGAATTTTTAATAAAAAACTTTCATTTATAATCTTTTGGCATATTTAAACTTATGTATTCAACATTTTGGACGGGACTTTATTTTGAAAACCGGAAATGGACTGTTTGTTTTGGAGCGTTTGAGTAGAATTGACGTAAAGGAGAGAATATGGCGCACTTATGGTCACATACTTGGACTTTTACTCAAGTATCACTTCAAGGTACTTCACACACGCACTAAATCATCACATATAATCACATATTATCATTATAATCACGTCAACACTCACCATTCTGTCTTTGTGCTGCGTAGTTAAAACGGCGACTGAAGCAAATAGTTCCACTTTCACTGCTCCACCCTCCTCTGGACTTACAGGAAATAACAACAGTTCAGTCATGAACAGCCTCTGCACGTGAGCTGCAGCTTCCTCTGTCTTAGAAGTCGTGATGTTGGCTGAAGGCTGGTGAAGACTCATGTTCATGAAGCTTTGAACCCTTTTGGAACCACTGGAGGGAAAATTGCTTGTTATGGTTTCTGGCTGCTGTAACACTGTAAAACATGGGAGGAATAAAGGAATAATATCTTATAGTTTTCACAGGACTCAGTTCTCCTTGCATTTCATCGAGTAATCCAGGGTCAAAGTTCACTTTTGGCAACAATCAATTTAATATTCGTCCATCTTTGAAGCAACTGTTTGTATAGGTTTTTACAAGTTATTTACAGTATTTTATTGTTCTTTACATTTATATTTTCACATACTTTATTTATCTCTCTGTTCCTACAACAATATAAAGAGAACATTTGAATTTTTGGCATATTTACGAATGGTAATTAATCATGATTAATCGTGATTAATCCACAGCTACCCTGTGATTAATCTGATTAAAAATGTTTATCTTTTGACAGCCCTAGTTAAAACTGCATGGGGTAGCAATTTAAAACAAACGTCTCTTATTCATTTAAACTGGGGTAAAAGACTTTATGACAGTGTGTAAAAGTCTTAATTTTTTCTACACTATAAAAATGAAATGTCAACAGTTTTTTATTCCCATTCTGAGATTAGAAAATATTCACATTCTAAATTTTCACATTCTGAGATTAGAAAATGTTTGCATTTCGAGATTAGATAATATTCACATTCCTTCCGAGATCAGAAAATATTCACATTCTGAGATCAGAAAATATTCACATTCTGAGATTAGATAATATTCACATTCTGGGATTAGAAAATATTCACATTCTGAGATTAGATAATATTCACATTCTGGGATTAGAAAATATTCACATTCCGAGATTACAAATTAGAAAATATTCACATTCTGAGATTAGAAAATGTTCCCATTCTGATATTTGAAAATGTTCACATTCCAAGCTTATTCTTAGTCAACAGTTTTTTTTTCATAGCTCTAATCCTTAAATGGGACAAAGTTTAGTTCTTTGAATATAGTATATGTATAAAAACAAACTTTACACATGATATTATCTTCATTTTAAGGGTCAACTATGTTTATTTTGCTTCTCCAGATTCATTTCATTAGGGTAGAGAAAGGACAAAAATGCCTCTTTTCATCCTTAAGGTGTCTCAGGAGGCTCCCGTAGTTTCACGTGCACAACAGGAGAAACAGGAAGTGCATCGTAAAGTTTTCCCTCTAGATTTTTGATTAGGATTTAAAATCTCTTATATTCTTACCAGATTAACATAGTCAGTTGTGTCTTTGTTACGTCCTCTGTCTCACTTGTCGACCAAAGACGGCCAGAAAATTATTACAGTTTATATCTGAAAAATAAAAGAGTGACAGGTTATGACCAGGTTATTGTAACGTCTGTGCACACACAGCAGGCAGCAGACGTTTGTTTCAACCACAGAATGGCTTTATTTTGTAACGGGAGCACATACATCAAGGGCTGTTGTTCTGGCCACAACACACGCCGCTCGGCATGAATACAACAACTTCACAACGTTTCCGACAACAACAAAACTGCGCATGCGCACACGGAACACTATCAAAACCTCTTAAAGGGACAGTAACAGAAACACACACTTCGAACAGTTGAACAGTCCCAACCACACTAACCAATCCCCTTCAGGATTGTTACACAGCCCCCCCAACAGTTAGTTCCTCGTCCCCAAGGGAACAATAAAGTCTCTGAAACGTGGGGTTAACTGGTGGACCCTCCTAGGCCGCCCGGGGCTGGGAGAGGGGCCCGGGAGCCCACAGGCTGGGGAACTGGGCTACCTGGTAGGGCTGGGCGATATATCGATGTTTACGATATATCGATATATTTTTTAAATGCGATATGGAATTAGACCCTATCGCGTATATCGATATAGTTCAAATTAGCGCTGTGATCCTTGCTCCAGACAAGCCGCTGACCGGAGCGCTCTGCACTGCTTCTCTTGCCCCGCCCCTCTTTCATGCACAGAGAGGGGAGGGGCAGGAACAGACACTCCGTTTCACATGGAGAAAGCAGCAACGTCTGCGGAGCGTGAGGAGGAGAGCGTCTGGGTTAGTTAAAGAAAAAGCAGTGGCTCAATCATTTCTAGATGGCTTGGATACAAATCATCGGACGAGCAACAAAACCATGCTTTATGTAGGGAGTGCCATAAGCACGTTGCAGCCAGTGATGGAAGCTATACAAATCTTTTTCACCACTTAAAAACGTGGCACAAAGTGCAATATGCAGAGTGTGTGAAACTGCGCGCTGCAGAAGCCAAAGGCGCAAGCCGTCCACAACCCGACAAAACTCCAGACAAGTGGTGTGAAATAACAAAAGCGGTGTCCTTTCACATTGCCAAAGACACGTTAATGAAAAGCTAATGAAGACGATGGACCCGAGATATGAGCTTCCCAGTCGCAACTATTGTGCACGAGAAGCACTGCTGCAAATGTGACGTCAGACAGAGTCTTGCAAACCGGCTCGCTAACGTCACCCATTTAGCGTCGACCAGCGATATGTGGTCAAGCAGCACATGTGACAGCACTACTGTTTATCAAAGTAAAATAAAAGAGGGGGAAATGTTTATTGAGTTGCTGCTCTGTTTCTTGTGCAACTGGTTGAGACTGTTCAGATAAGTTAACAAAAAGGAAAAGGTAATCTGAAGCTGATGTTTAAAAATGTTTTTCTTAAAATGAGCACTTTATTTTGTTGTCTCCATATATATAAATGCTGTCCTTTACTAGGGTTTGACATATTTTGTTCTTTTATAAGAGAAGAAAATATGTAATTTGATTTTCAAAAGCCATTTATAGTTGTCAAACTAAAACATTTTGATATTGTACTTTTCTCATATACACATATTTATTTCAGAAAAAGATTTTTATTTCAGATATTTTTTTTATTTAAATGTGCACCTTATGGAGCTTTGATTTTATAAAAGGCACTCCACTCCTGTTGTGTATTAAGTTTTCAATAAAACTACTCATATTTGGCTTTGACTTTGACTGAACATTTCATTTCACAGCTCTCACTTTGCGGAAAAAATATCGAGATATATATTGTCTATCGTTATTCAACCAAAATATATCGAGATATGACTTTTGGTCCATATCGCCCAGCCCTACTACCTGGGGAACAAGGCAGATCATTCTGTGGGCCCCTGTCCACCGGAGCAGGGGGAAGCTGTGGGCGTCCTTCTGGAAAGGAAGGAAGAGAGGGTCCTCTGTATGGTGCCAATCTGTCTCTATGCAGGACCACTCTCCTGCCCCTAGGTGGCAACTGCACCCGGTAGACCAGCTCTCCCACCCTCTCCAATACTCTGCATGGCCTCTGCCACTTACTGTCCAACTTGGGACACCGCCCCTTCTTTCTTTTTGGGCTGTAAACCCACACCAGTTCACCAGCACTGAAATGTCTCCCTTTCGTGGTGACATCGTAGTTCCTCTTTTGACGCATACCTGCTTTTTCTAGCTGGTCTCTGGCAAAAGTATGCGCCGTCTCACACCGGACCTGCAATTTCCTGGCGTATTCCGGCCCAGGAGCTGCAACTGGCGTCTCCGGTGGTTCTCCAAAGGCTAGCTCCGCAAGTCCGCAGCCTGCAGCTCTCTGCCAAACATCAGTAGTGCAGGCGTGCAGGCGGTGGAATCCTGTACAGCAGAGCGATAGGCCAGTAGGACGAGGGGAAGGTGGACGTCCCAGTCCCGCTGGTGCTGGGCAGTAAGGATGGCTAGCTGCTGGGCCAGGGTCCTATTGAACCGTTCCACGAGTCCGTCGCTCTGTGGATGCAGTGGGGTGGTGCGGGTTTTGTGCATGTCCAGGCGCTCGCACATGGCAGCAAACACCCAAGACTTGAAATTTCTGCCCTGGTCACTGTGTATAGTCCCTGCAGTGCCGAACCGGCTGAACATCACCTCCACCAATGCATCCGCCACCGTCTCTGCTTCCTGGTCTGGGATGGCGTACGCCTCTGGCCACTTTGTGAAGTAGTCCATTGCTGCTAGGACATAGCGGTTCCCCCGATGCGAGCGCGGAAAGGGGCCCATGATGTCCACAGCGACCCTTTCCATTGGTGCACCTGCTGGTTGTTGCTGCAGCAGGGCACGTGACTGGTCCAGAGGCCCTTTGTGAGAGGAACAGGCAATCGCAGCTGCGGCAGAAGTCCTCCACATCTCTTCGCTGCAGGCCCCAGTAGTAACTTTGGCGCAGGCGGCGGAGGGTCTTAGTAACGCCGAAGTGTCCTGCCCCTGAGCCCCCATGGCAAGCCTCAAGCACAGCTGACCTCAATGCTCTTTGAACCACAACTTGCCACCTCTCCTCCCCCATGGAAGGGTCCTGCCACGCCCGTTGCAGCACGCCTTCTCATCCGCGTACTGTTCTTTTTGGGGACCATCACCACCGCGGAGGCCCACGGATTGTCAGAAGGCTCAATAATCCCTGCCTGCAGCATCTCTTCCAGTTCTCTGTCAGCAGCTTCCTGACGGGCCACGGGGAGGCGCCTGGGGCGTACCTTAATGGGTCGAGCATCCCCGGTGTCAATAAAGTGTTCCACCAAGTGCGTCAGCCCCACCTCCCCTTCATTGAGGGCGAAAATGTCTTTAAATTCCAGCAGCACCTGCCACAGTTTATCCTGTTGTTGCTGATTCAGCCCCTCACAGTTCTTGGCCCAGATACTCCTCACAGCAGCGACCCGCTACTATTCTTCCCCCACAACCGGACACTCAGCTGGCAGCTGCATGGTGGTATCTGCGGTGTTGGCTGTGGGTGCAGCCGTTCTCGAGTGCACCAGGAGGGGGGGTAACTGAACGCACTGCCCCCCTGGAAAAGTCAACGAGCCCCTCCCCAAGTTCAGGATGCCGCCCACAGCACGGAGGAAGTGCAGGCCGAGGATACAGGCGTCCTGTACATCAGCAACCCATGCGGCAAAAGATAATAGACAGGTCCCCCACCGTAAACTGGAACACACACCTCCCCTTAATTGGGGCCAGATCACCGGTCACTGTCCTCAAGCGCACGGTTGTAGTCTCCACAGAAACCCCCACAGGAACAATATCTGGTCGCACAAGCGTAGCATTAGACCCAGTGTCCACCAAGGCTGTGCACGATATTTCTCCCACAGTCACCGGAACATGACAAAAGTTCCCTACTTGAGTTCAACCCACAGCGATGACTTGACTTGGTGGAGGTGGCGACAGAGCATGGGTAGAACAGGCCCGTGTGTCCCGACTTACACGGGCCCCCTGCTGTTTCCCTGCGCTGCGGCAAACCTGGGGCAGTCTCTGAGCAGATGTCCGGTCTGTTCTCACCCCCAACAGTTCTGCGTTCGGCGTCGTGAACGTGCCTCTAGAGCTCTCGCCTGCAGGGCAGCAGCTTGGATCGCCTCCTGCTGCTCCTCCAGGGCTCCGCCAGGTACTGTCAGAGCCCTCACGACGGAAGACCCCTCAGCCTCACCAAAGTCTCTGTTCAGCATCTCCCGCTCTACAGCCAGCTCCAGTGCTTCATTTAGAGTGGTGGGACGAGCGAGCAGCGTGTGGACCCGGAGCTCTTTGGGGCTGAGTGCCTGCAGGAACTGGTCTCTGGCGAGCTCTTGTTGCACTGCTGGTGGCATTGTCTCATAAGCACGCTTGCACATGTACTCAATGTCGCTTGCGAGGATGCGGAGGGGCTCACCAGGACGTCTGCGTCTGTTATGGAACTCAGATCGCAGCAATACAGGCTGTCCATATTGCCCAAAACGCCTCTGAAGTGCCCCCACCAGGGCACCGTAGTCGCCTCTCTCCTCCCGACTCAGCAGCAGCAAACATGAAGCGGCGTCTTTCGTCAGGCACAGAGCGAGTTGCAGGGCTCTGTGTTCATTAGTCCAGCCAGAGGCATCAGCTAACAGTTCAAACTGGGCTATGAACACCTCCCACGCCGTTTTCCCATTAAACTTAGGAGTCTTAAGGCCACATTATACTTCTCCGACTGCGTATGCGTTATCCGTCTGCGTCACCACGGAGACGCCTCGAGCATATATACTTCTGCGTCGTGGTGACGGACACTCGCTGCAATTTCCCGCCCGATCAGTAGGGGTCGCTGCGCAAGGTTGTTGTGCTTCTGGCTACAGTGAGCAATGGCGTCCGAGAAAGAAAGAGAGAGAAAGACTGTTGTTGTTGAAAAAGTGGCCGTTTCTCACTTTTCTGTGTCACGGAACGCAGTTTTAAGATAATTTGAGGCGAGAAATTGGCCATTTAGGGTCTAAACATGTGCTGTGTGTGTTAAGATATGACGTATTTATAGTTCGGCAGCGGCGTTATCGGCGGGGATCAGCTCCGCCTCTGTCAGGACGCCCGGAGCGCACTGAGAGCCGGCACAGAGCAGCTTAGCTCAGCCTGTCCTGAGGACCAATCGCAGCTCTTGCCGTCTCCGTAGTCCCTTGACGGAGTGACGGACACTTAAAAAATATTTCGTGCAGACGGAGACTACGCAGAGGCTCTTCGACAGTCTCTGCGTCGACGCAGAGTCTCTACGTAGCCTACGCAGAGCACTTTACGCAGAAGTATAAATTGGGCTTTAGCGTTCACCGGAGCTCCAAGACACAGGGCGCCGCCATCTTTGTTTACATCACGTGATGTCCCGGTCGCGTCGCAAACGGTTTCACGGCGGGAAAAGCCGGCTCCGTGCCTCGCAGAGCCCGGGGGATATCCAGCCTAGGCTGCGAGCCGTAGTGCAGTCTCGCTTATGTGACGTGTGTGTTGACGCTGTCGCACAACCACGTCCTCCTCCTCTTTCTCCCTCTTCACATTCAGGTACATACCGGCAGTGTTCGTAGCTGTTAGCCGTTAGCTTCCCCTCCGGCGCCGGCTCGAGTCACTTCTGACACCAGTGTAGCGTTTGTGCACACACAGCAGGCAGCAGACGTTTGTTTCAACCACAGAATGGCTTTATTTTCTAACGGGAGCACATATGTCAAGGGCTGTTGTTCTGGCCACAACACACGCCGCTCGACATGAATACAACAACTTCACAACGTTTCCGACAACAACAAAACTGCGCATGCGCACACGGAACACTCTCAAAAACCTCTTAAAGGGACAGTAACAGAAACACACACTTCGAACAGTTGAACAGTCCCAACCACACTAACCAATCCCCTTCAGGATTGTTACATTATATTTGAGCTCTTTATTTGGACCTTGAAAGTCACATTGAGGTTTATTGTAAACTGTGAAACAAAGATGTGTAAAAGATATTTTATTTTGAAATGAGCAGGAAGTGAGGCGAAATTGGATCATAACAAGTAGATAAGTACGGAAGCTGAGAGCTAAATCCGCTATATCTTGAGATAGTGGAATAATCAATTAGATGAATGACTGCATTATTGCGAGATAACAAGGCTCGTGATAACGACATAATTGTGGTGTCAGGTTCATAATCGCACAGATTGGCCCCTCAAGAACTACTACTCTACCTACGACTAATAACAGGCACAAAGATAATCTATGGGATTAGATTTGTGTCAATATTTTCAAACAAGTCACAGCTGTGTTCATGTATCAGAAGTTAGAAGAAGCCTTTAACTTGTGTTAAACATTCTTCATCTACTACGCTTCTTTCCTTTAAATCTATCATTTACAATACACGATCCTACAAACTTATATTTCTCTTAGACGTTGCATAACTTTATTATGTGTTTTTTTTAATGACAGTTTTTCTTAATTCTTAGTGTTTAAAGTGCAGCTCTGTACTGTAATCTGATGAAATTACTATATACTGTAATGGTCAACTGAGGAGATCTGTGCACATTTAGAGAAAATCTAAACAGCTGAAAATATAGATTTATTTCCCTCCTGAGCTCATTGATGAAGATAATCCACTCACAGTAATGTGTTATTTAATCCCTGAAGCAGGCGTCACAGCAGAGATCTTTATTATTGAACATGAATCAGTTGTGTGCATAAACAGCAACGTCTTCTTTCTTTAACGTCAAACCTAATGTAATTTACATAATATAAAACACAACATGAAGCTGCCTGGAGATAATGTAAGACGTTACTTGACTTGAGATTCCACAATTTCCACATAAATCACTTTTTTTGTGTACAGGAAAAGGTCAGGAAAAGTTAACTAATAATAAGAAAGAATAAACTAATAATAAAACCCTGATGGAGTCTGAAATGAAGGAAAGTGTTAGCTTGTTTGCTCTGTTGTTGGAGGAGCTCACACTGCTTCATGTTCAAATGAAGCTATAAGCTAAGCTAATGAGGCTACAACCACAAACTTTGTCAACGGATTTTCTTCACATTTAATCAAATAATCGATCCCTTTGAGTTCATTTCACACATTTTATTCAACATTATTTGGTTAATCTCCGTGAACACAAGTGTATTTTAGTTCACTTCCTCACTTGCTAAGGCTCACCTGTTCCGTTTCCCAGAACTGAGTGTCCACCATCTTTTCTAACAGTTGAGCTAACAGGGCAAAGTGTCCACCATCTTTGCTCACAGTTACGCTAACAAGACCAAGTGTCCGCCATCTTTGCTAACAGTTACGCTAACAGGACCAAGTGTCCACCATCTTTGCTAACAGTTATGCTAACAGGACCAAATGTCTGCCATCTTTGCTAACAGTTACGCTAACAAGACCAAGTATCCGCCATCTTTTCTAACAGTTGAGCTAACAGGGCAAAGTGTCCACCATCTTTGCTCACAGTTACGCTAACAAGACCAAGTATCCGCCATCTTTGCTAACAGTTATGCTAACAGGACCAAGTGTCCACCATCTTTGCTCACAGTTACGCTAACAAGACCAAGTGTCCGCCATCTTTGCTAACAGTTACGCTTACCGGACCGAGTGTCCGCCATCTTTGCGAACAGTTACGCTAACAGGACCAAGTGTCCGGCATCTTTGCTAACAGTTACGCTAACAAGACCAAGTGTCCGCCATCTTTGCTAACAGTTACGCTAACAGGACCGAGTGTCCGCCATCTTTGCTAACAGTTACACTAACAGAACCGAGTGTCCACCATCTTTTCTAACAGTTGAGCTAACAGGGCAAAGTGTCCGCCATCTTTGCTCACAGTTACGCTAACAAGACCAAGTGTCCGCCATCTTTGCTAACAGTTACGCTAACAGGACCAAGTGTCCACCATCTTTGCTAACAGTTATGCTAACAGGACCAAGTGTCCGCCATTTTTGCTAACTAACAGTTATGCTAACAGGACCAAATGTCTGCCATCTTTGCTAACAGTAACGCTAACAGGACTATGCCACATCAACAGCTAAGGACTGACCTCGTGGACATTCAGGTGTGGCCAACAAGCTTCGATCAAAATGCAAACAAGACTGCGACGATGCACGAGATTGGCTTCCACAGTGAAACCCATAATATGACTCGTCTGACCTCTGCTAATCAATGACAATACCTTGAGCACACAGTGGAGTCGATCAGTTGCATCAATCCCGATTCCAGACGCACTAATAAAAAGATGCTCTTCCTTTGCTCGGAACAGCTTGGTACGTTTCGAAGCAAATGCCAGTCAATCATTTTTGCTGGACGCCCTCCATCAAAAATACCTGCAATATTTCAAAATAAGAGCGCAAGGTCGGAAAAGGTAAAAACAGGATTGTTGCTGACTTTGCCCGTCTGGGAATATCCACACTGATCTTGTGCATTAGTGACTGAACCAGATGCCATGGCAACCCCAACACACACACACACACACACACACACACTGGCAATCTGACTGAATAAACAAGCAATGGCTGCAGGTTATTGAGTCTATTCATCAGTGTCAAACACTGAGGCACCATCACCACTTATGTTGTGCGTCATCTGATGCTGAAGTCGGTCCTTTATAGTGATACTGTATAATGATAGTGAACCTGTGTGTGTGTGTGTAAATGTCAACGCAACAGCAAACACTGCATTGTGGGTAAAGTATAGGACGCAATAAACGTGTGTCCAAGACTTAATACACACACATGCTAATGTCTGTCGTGTTGTTGCCAGCAGAGATTACAGGTGAATCGCTATATGCCCAGTGACAGGGGGGGATGATGGCTTTGTCGCCACGGAAACCAGTCAGTCAGTTTCTCGGGCAACATTGATATCATCTGTAGCCCCGGCTCCTAAATGTGAATCTAATGATGGGATTCCAGCAGTTGACTGAAAGGAGAATGATAGCAGGCATAAGTGGTGGTGATGGGGGAAAAAAGAAAAAATAACACACACTTGAAAAGGAAAAATACTGATTCCTTAGTTACCTGAGGGATCTGTGGAAGAACTCCCTGCAGCTGCTGACGGGAAACTCTTTTGTAAAACCGTTTATATTCCAACTTCAATAGTGTAAGTCTGTTATATTCAGGAATGATGAGCTAACAAGCATCTTTAGCTCCAAATACTGGAATAACCGTCTTCATGGAACCAATTCATCCACAATGTGACTACCTTTTAGGAATACTTCACCGATTTGCATTTAGCTTTGTATTACTAAAATAGAGGAAGTATTTTTGAAAAATTGTGCTTCCCAACCTCAGTTTCCCCTTACTCGAGAAATAGCTTCATTCTTTTTTTGCTACATGCCCACAAGTGACACTTCATCACTTGGTCCTAGGCTAGAAACTGCAACGCTAATTCTGCACTTTTTAGACCCACCCGTAGGGGAATGGGACCTCATTCCCAGAATGTAAACAGTGTCCGCCATCTTTGCTAACAGTTACACTAACAGGCCCGAGTGTCCGCCGTCTATGCTAACAGTTACACTAACAGGCCCGAGTGTCCGCCGTCTATGCTAACAGTTACGTTAACAGGACCGAGTGTCCGCCATCTTTGCTAACAGTTACACTAACAGGATCAAGCGTCTGCCATCTTTGCTAACATTTGCGCTAACAAGACCGAGTGTGCGCCGTCTTTGCTAACAGTTGCGCTAACAGGAACAGTGTCCGCCATCTTTTCTAACAGTTGTGCTAACAGGTCAAAGAGTCCGCCATCTTTGCTAACAGTTACGCTTACAGGACCAAGTGTCCGCCATCTTTGCTAAAACTTACGCTTACAGGACCGAGTGTCCACCATGTTAGCTAACAGTTACGCTAACAGGACCAAGTGTCCGCCATTTTTGCTAATTTACAGTTACGCAACCAGGACCAAGTGTCCGCCATTTTTGCTAATTAACAGTTACGCAAACAGGACCGAGTGTCCGCCATCTTTGCTAGCAGTTACGCTAACAGGACCAAGTGTCTGCCATCTTTGCTAACAGTTACGCCAACATGACCACTGTTGGGCACGTAACTGATGCTCGACTTGACCTTAAGCAGCTCGTCCTGAACACATCTGTGTTTCTAAATCAACGTGCTACCATGTGATTGGCTGATGAATCAATGGTTACTATTATCTATCGTTACAGCTGCTCTGACTTCCATATCCATGCCCCTGCCTTCTCTTCATCTCTGTCAAACCTATATTTTTTTACTGTTTTTTGCAGCATCTACTGCACGTCTATGTCTCCCTGAGGTTCTGTGCTGAAAAGGGCAGTTTTTATTCACTGTTGTTGATGATTGAGGACAAAGAACCATGTTAATCAATCCCTGTGAGGCCACTCTATGTGTATGTGCGCTATACAAGTAAACATGAGTGAGATGATAAATGGCCACTGTCACTTTTGCTCACAAATAAACAGTAATTATACTTTTTGTTCCCCTTTTTTATTCCATTTATTCTGTGACACTTTATCACTTGGTCCGAGGCTTAACTGCAATGCTAATTCTGCACTTTTTAGACCAACCTTAGGGGGATGGGACCTCATTCCCAGAATGTAAACAGTGTCCGCCATCTTTGCTAACAGTTATGCTAACAGGAACAAGTGTCCGCCGTCTTTGCTAACAGTTCCACTAACAGGACCAAGCGTCCGCCATCTTTGCTAACAGTTGCGCTAACAGAACCAAGTGTCCGCCATCTTTGCTAACACTTACGCTAACAGGACCGAGTGTCAGCCATGTTAGCCAACAGTTACGCTAACAGGACCAAATGTCCGCCATCTTTGCTAACACTTACGCTAACAGGACCGAGTGTCCGCCATGTTAGCCAACAGTTACGCTAACAGGACCTAGTGCCTGCCATCTTTGCTCACAGTTACGTTAACAGGACCAAGTGTCCGCCATCTTTTCCAACAGTTAGGCTAACAGGACCAAGTGTCCGCCATCTTTGCTAACAGTTATGCTAACAGGACCAAGTGTCACTGGTGGGCACGTAACAAAGAAAATAATGAAGCTGTTATCTACAGTTCGATGATAAATGGCCACTGTCACTTTTTGCTCACAAATAAACAGTAATTATAACTTTTGTTACCCCTTATTTTATTCCATTTATTCTCGTTTTAAATTGTCGCTTTATTGTCGACGCCAGCACAGCAACAAAACCCCCCCCCCACCACCACCACCTCTCCATCACATCTCACTGAGTGTGTTTTTCACCTTGCATCTCTGTTCATATGACAGACAAAAATCCTTGAATCCTGTTAAATGTCAGCCTTTTGAAATAAAATAACATCGCTGTAGTTTGCCGCAGCGCGAGCCACAAGTTATTTATTCCCGTATAAGTGATTCACCCACTCAGGCTGACCTCTGAGCCACTTAATGATTCATTTTTTTAAAATAAGTCTTTCAAATGTTCAGCCTGAAGTGATGAGAAATGGCTATGATTTATATATATATATTTATATATATATATTTTTTCTAAAATAAATGTCTTTATTTATACTAATACCGTTGAAGGTCTTCTATTAAATACATCTCCTTGCTTATTACTTCCCTGTAGCACCATCACATTCCCTAAGGGTAAACCAATTTACATTCTTGTTTTGCTCTTCAGATCCATGCCAGTTTCCATGACAACATAGTTTCACTTTCTCATCCTCTCTGTCTCACTCACTCCCTCCATCTCCTTCCCCTTCTCTTCTGTCTCTCATTCCTCGCCGCACCTTTCTTCTTCTTTCTTTCTTTCTTTCTCATGACCTCCCTCCTGCGTTTCATTTTCTCTCTCTTTCCAAAAACAGCCCAGGTCCAAAATGACTCCCCTCCAATTATTTCCTCTACCTACAGCTCGAGCTCATTTCCGCCCCTGCTTACCATGCATGAGCGCGGCATAATGGATTGAAACATGTTGTCTCTCAAGGGCAGATGTGGTGGGAAGGAAATCACAGCATGCCATTTTTTTTATTGTTGTGTGTACAAAAGCACACAATTCTCTGCAGTCTCCACCACATTTACGCTTAAATATCCCTGAGCCTGTCGATTTGGCAGGAGTGATGTCTGGAGCGTTGGATAACTGCATCAGAGAGACGTGTGGCAGACTATATCGTTCCCTTTTGATTGGAAAAATACACTTGTTGGGCGATGACAGCACACACACATACACACACACACACACACACACACACACACACACACACACACACACACACACACACACACACACACACACACACACACACACACAGAACAAAGAGGATGTTTGTGTCAATTAACTCTTGTTCTTGTACAAAAATACTCCACTTTGACCTTATTCCCACTATAATTTGCCCTATAATTAAAGAAGAACGTACTGTCCAGATCTCCACCGAAATGGTGCGATTAAAAGCCGAAGCTCTTTAATGACCCAATAATTAAAAAATGCCAACAGGTGTGATGACGCTGATTAATGCCAGGCCTCGCTGCCACTTATGCTAACAGGACCAAGTGTCCGCCATCTTTGCTAACAGTTACGCTAACAGGACCTAGTGTCCACCATCTTTGCTAATTAACAGTTGCACTAACAGGACTAAGTGTCCGCCATCTTTGCTAACAGTTACGCTAACAGGACCAAGTGTCTACCATCTTTGTTAACAGTTCCACTAACAGGACCAAGTGTCTGGCATCTTTGCTAACAGTTACACTAACAGGACCAAGTGTCTGGCATCTTTGCTAACAGTTACACTAACAGGACCAAGTGTCTGCCATCTTTGCTAACCATTGCACTAAAAGGACCAAGTGTCCGCCATCTTTGCTAACAGTTACGCTAACAGGACCGAGTGTCCACCGTATTTGCGAACAGTTACGCTTACAGGACAGACTGTCCACCATCTTTTCTAACAGTTGCGCTAACAGGACCAAGTGTCTGGCATCTTTGCTAACAGTTACACTAACAGGACCAAGTGTCTGCCATCTTTGCTAACCATTGCACTAAAAGGACCAAGTGTCCGCCATCTTTGCTAACAGTTACGCTAACAGGACCGAGTGTCCACCGTATTTGCGAACAGTTACGCTTACAGGACAGAGTGTCCAACATCTTTTCTAACAGTTGCGCTAACAGGACCAAGTGTCTGGCATCTTTGCTAACAGTTAACGCTAACAGGACCAAGTGTCCGCCATCTTTGCTAGCAGTTACGCTAACAGGACCGAGTGTCCACCATCTTTGCTAACAGTTACGCTAACAGGAAAGAGTGTCCACCGTATTTGCGAACAGTTACGCTAACAGGACAGAGTGTCCACCATCTTTTCTAACAGTTGCACTAACAGGACCAAGTGTCTGGCATCTTTGCTAACAGTTCCACTAACAGGACCAAGTGTCTGCCATCTTTGCTAACAGTTACGCTAACAGGACCAAGAGTCCGCCATCTTTGCTAACAGTTACACTAACAGGACCAAGTGTCCACCAACTTTGCTAACAGTAACGCTAACAGGACCTAGTGTCCGCCATCTTTGCTAACAGTTACACTAACAGGACCAAGTGTCCGCCATCTTTGCTAACAGTAACGCTAACAGGACCTAGTGTCCACCATCTTTGCTAATTAACAGTTGCACTAAAAGGACCAAGTGTCCGCCATCTTTGCTAACAGTTATGCTAACAGGACCAAGTGTCAAACTTCTTTTCTAACAGTCCCACTAACAGGACCAAGAGTCCGCCATCTTTGCTAACAGTTACGCTAACAGGACCAAGTGTCTGTCATCTTTGCTAACAGTTAGCTAACAGGACCAAGCTTGTCCTTTAATTTCAATGCACAAAAATACTCCACTTTGACCTTATTCCCACTATAATTTGCCCCATAATTAAAGAATAACGCACTGTCCAGGTCTCCACCGAAATGGCATGATAAAAAGCCGAAGCTATTTAATTACCCAATAATTAAAAAATGCCAACAGGTGTGATGGCGCTGCTCGGGCTGATTAATGCCAGGCCTCGCTGCCTCGTCTGTAGGGGAGAAGGTCAGGCGGAAGGTGGCTCCACATCTGCAGGTAGGTCATCTCTGTGCATTGTGATTATCTTCTGTCCCCGTTATTATTATTATTATTATTATTATTATTATTATTATTATCCCCCTGTGGATTTGTGTTTACTCCCACAATGGAGCCCGACAAATTGTTGCATAATAATAATAATAAAAAAAGAAAAAGCCATCACAGTAGGGTTCCTTGTTCCATTCTTTGAGAAAATAAAACATCTTGTGGGTGGCCTAGAAACCTACATCCTTTGTTTTGAAGCAACAGTTGCAGTTTAAAAATTCTTGCAGCCGTCAACCGGACAAGAAAAGTGTATGAAAACGTACTCAACAATGTTCACATTAAAGATATACAGGTTATAGATGCTCATATAAATATATGTACACTACCGTTCAAAGGTTTGGGGTCACCTATACAATTCCTTTGTGTTTTCCATTAACCCTTTAAGGTACACACCAAGGAAAAAGCAAAGGGAAAATGATTTCTTTGCATTATTTATTATTTTTATTTTATTTACTTATGATAACAATAACAAATATCAATATTTTTTTAAAACTATTTTTGTAATTAGACCCTACAATATTCCAGATACAGGCCTCTACCAAACGGTCACATTAAAGGTGCCATATGTAAGAATGTGGCCAAAAACTGTTACTACATTCAAATTCAAAATACAGAGGTGTTTTAGGTTTCGTTTTCTGACGTAACTGGCAACCCGTGGTTGCTCGGCAGCTGAAGCTCTACTGACTGCAGTGAGACGGCGGTAGGTGGCGAAAACATGTTTTCAAAACATAAACATGATTTGCAGTCTGCAAAATATTTTTTTTTAGCAAATATTTTGTCTGTACTGTTGTTGTTGGTGAGTTCAGTTTGTTATGTGAACATTATTCCTGAGTCTCTGTGACATTAGGAGGGTTTTATGGCCAGTTGTTTTAGACATCTTTAAGTGTTAGTGAGTTCTGCTTGATGCATTTTCCAATGATATATCGTGACTTAAAGTGTGGTCGACCAAATGATTGAGTAGTACCTTTAAAGGGTTAAAAGTCACACTTTTATTCATTAAAAGAGTTGCAAAATGAATAGAAAATACAGTCAAAACAACAACTAACCCACAACAAGTTTAGAAATAATTCCCAGCAACAGCAAAACTGTTTTCAGCTGTGCTAACTGTCATTGCACAAGGGTTTTCTAATCATCCAATAGCCTTCCAACGCGATTAGCAAACACAATGTACCATTAGAACACTGGAAATGGGCCTCTATACACCTAAAACCAGGCGTTTGCAGCTAGAACATATTCATATTCATTGAAAAAAAAGTGCTTTTCCTTCAAAAATAAGGACATTTCTAAATGACCCCACACTTTTGAATGGTAGTGTTTATAAAGGTATATGGACGTACTGTTTTTAACCTGGGAAAAAAAGTTGTATTGCTGCGAGATTGCATCAAAAACACAATCAAATGCCTGTACTCAAAGTTCACTCGAGGGTAAACTGTATGTTCTCCACTTGTGCACTCTATACCACCAGAGGGAGTATTCATCAGAAGAGGGGGCGGCGTAGAAGTTAAACACTGTGATTTTCACTTCCCTATGCTCAGTTTACTCGAATTTACTCTGAATTTACAGTCAATGCAGCACTCGACTGTCTGTCCGTGCATCACACATGTAACCTGGTTTGAGTGTCAGTGGGTCAATGTGAAACACTATTCATCATAAAGCTACTTTTTTTCAGGTTGGAAAAGTTCATTTTGACAGCATCATCGTCATCATCAGATACATTGGGGTTTACCTGAGGTAATTCAGAGTGTTGCAGGACACTGTTGCTGTGGTCTGCTGCCTCGTGTGTTCACCATGGAAGTGTGTGTGTGTGTGTGTGTGTGTGTGTGTGTGTGTGTGTGTGTGTGTGTGTGACGATGACATCCATCAATGACAACACCCCTCTCACCCACGACACTGTGGGAGCTCTAAGCAGCTCCTCCTTCAGCAGTCAGACACCATGACACCGTAAACACTGTCACACCGATCACCTGTGCTTTGGCACAATCCCTGCACTCATCCTTGAGAATTATACAACCAAATCTGTATCACTCTGTAGAACTCTGCAATAATCCCAATGCTGCTGCACTTTTTTTTTTTTTTTTTTTTTTTTTTAAATTTACTTCCTGAAGTGAAAGTATATTGTACATTGTGTGAATATCCTAATAATAGGGCTTGGCGCCAAGGGAAGAAATGTAATAAAAAGTTTCAAGTCAGTCAATAATATTGATAATTATTGAGATATATAGTGGGTTTTAAACTTCTTTATTGGCAGAAAACAACACTTAAATTATGTCTAATATATATATTTATATATATGTATGTATGTATGTGTATGTAAATATATGTATATGCATACGTATATATATATGTATAAATATAACATTTATATTAGACATAATACAAGTGTTGCTTTCTACATATACAAATGTGTATTCATGTATATGTTTGTTTATGTATAGTATATATGTATATGTATATATATGTGTGTGTGTATATATATATGTAGATATATACCCTAACCCATATACATACATATATGTATATATAACATTTATATTAGACATAATACAAGTGTTGTTTTCTATACATAAATGTGTATTCATGTATATGTTTGTTTATGTATAGTATATATGTATATATATATGTATGTGTATATATATGTGGATATATACCCTAACCCATATACATACATATATGTATATATAACATTTATATTAGACATAATACAAGTGTTGTTTTCTATATATACATATGTGTGTATTCATGTATATGTTTGTATATGTATATGTGTATATATGTATATATATGTGTGTGTATATATATGTAGATATATACCCTAACCCATATACATACATATATGTATATATAACATTTATATTAGACATAATACAAGTGTTGTTTTCTATATATACATATGTGTGTGTGTGTATATATATATATATATATATATGTAGATATATACCCTAACCTATATACATACATATATGTATATATAACATTTATATTAGACATAATACAAGTGTTGCTTTGTATACATAAATGTGTATTCATGTATATGTTTGTTTATGTATAGTATATATGTATATATATGTATGTGTATATATATGTGGATATATACCCTAACCCATATACATACATATATGTATATATAACATTTATATTAGACATAATACAAGTGTTGTTTTCTATATATACATATGTGTGTATTCATGTATGTTTGTATATGTATGTGTATATATGTGTATATATATGTGTGTGTATATATATATGTAGATATATACCCTAACCCATATACATACATATATGTATATATAACATTTATATTAGACATAATACAAGTGTTGTTTTCTATATATACATATATGTGTGTGTGTGTATATATATATATATATATGTAGATATATACCCTAACCCATATACATACATATATGTATATATAACATTTATATTAGACATAATACAAGTGTTGTTTTCTATATATACATATATATGTGTATTCATATACATATGTGTATGTGTGTATACATATATATATATATATATATATATATACATATATACACACACAAACCTTTACAATAATACTGTGGAAAATGATATCTGGGTGGGTATGTGATGTTGATGAAAATTGTTGCATAGACCTATACCCAATGACATAATAATAATAATATTTGTCTTATATTTCTGTATTCTATAACAAAGTCCAATGTAATCTTATGTGATGTGTAAATATACATGTTTACTTCACAGATTTAACTTGGGTGTTTTTTTTTATTAAAAAAACAACAACATCAAAATATGTCAGTCATCATCATCAGCAGCAGCGGCAGCGGGAGCAGCAGCACATTAGTCCAGTGTGTGTGTGTGTGTGTGTGTGTGTGTGACATATCAGCACAGTGACATACGGATGCCCGTGTGGCCACACTAATTATTGTCAGCGCTCGGGAGTGAATGGACTCGCAGAGAAATGCAACGTCCTGCCCTTCTACATCTTGAATAGTGGGAGTCATGAACCGCTGCAAGGTGACACGTCCTCTGATTCCAAGCGAAACTTCAACCTAACACAACGCCGTGTTATTAATCAACCATCCGAGGCTCCGGCTCCTCTTCGTATTATTGCCGCGGGAGCTCGGGGATCGGGGACCGTGTTGCGCAGTGGAACGGAGAGAGGAGCAAGCGGTGGCGGCGGCGGCAGCGGCAGCGGCAGCAGCGGCGGCGGCGGCCACTCCGGGGAATGTCGACTGGCCGTCAGTCTTGACATCGGCCTCTTCTGATCTCAGACACCAGCCGAATGGGGTAGAGTACACAGCCTTTCCAAAACACTGTCACCGCCTCAACATGCTAGCTCTGCCCGTTGTCTTCCTCGCGTGTTGTAACTTTCGCTGCCCCCCCACCACCACCACCACCTCTTTTTCTCCCCCCCCCCCCATAAGCCAGTAACAAAGTTCCCGTTAGCAAGCGCTGCTTCGCTCGCAGATGTGTGCGCTTCTACGGAAGCGTCGCTGGCGGAGTAGCCTAGCGGAGACACGGGATTAGCAGCATGCTAAGTTAGCCGTCGTGGACCAGGTTGGCGCAGCAAAGTGCTCTCCACTCTCAACGAGCGCCGTGGTTCACGCCAGGGACATGTGTCCTCAAATTCCCCCCCCCCCCCCGAAACAGAGCACAGCGACTCAACTTCTCACTTTCTACCCACATAATATGCAAAATAAGCAGGTTTTTTTTTCTTTGCTCGTTAGCTAGCTTATCTGTCAGAGTCAGTCAAAGCGGCATTTAAAATGTTGTTTTCCTTTGATGCTAACAGACTGCGTACAAGATACCTGTCACTTCAGCGGGAGCATGTGCTGCTGTAGAGCCGCTGTAAAAACACTGTCAGCGGCATCAGTGTGAGCGAGAGCAGCTTTAGCTTCGTGGAGAACAAACTATATACACTATATTACACGTTAAAGGCACTTCCTGTTCCACTTGTATGTAGAAATAAGACCAAATAAAGGGGCTGCAGGGAAATATATATATACAAACATCACGTTTTATCGTGATATGTGTAGCGATAGCAGGATATTTCTACCAGCAACAATTAGGAGTAGCATTTGCCATTAAAAGTTCTGCTTATCAGTGTACAAATAAAACATTTTTCAGTTTCAATTGAAGCATTCGTTTCAATATAAAGCAGGGGTGTCAAAACTCATTTTCACATCAGCATAATGGTCACCCTCAAAGGGCCACATGTAATCAGAGGCGATTCTAGAGTCTGTAGGGGCCCTAAGCAAAAATTCCCAGGGGGCCCTTCCTTCCAACCAGTGTTCATCACCATTATGTTACAGATAATCTGACACCAACGAAAAATGTATGAGTTCAAAATGTATATATTTTTTCCGAAATTAATTTATATAAAAAAAATGGAAAAACCTTATAATATAAATGTAAAGAACAATAAAGAACTGTAAATAGCTTTCAAAAACCTTTATAAACTTAGTTAAAAGAATACATTACAATGTAAAGAACCCACATTGTAAAACAATATAAATGTATAGAACAATAAAATACTGTAAATAACTGAACAAAAACATATATAAACTGAGTAAAAAAGATATGCATTACACTGTAAATAATCCTCTTCATTTTCCAACTTGCAGAACGATAACTTCACACAGGTTAAAGTGATGTGGGGCCCCTTTAGGGGATGTCTACTGAGATGTCATTGCAAAATCGCCCATTGTTTTTTAAAGAGGGACGGGGAGGCGGCTGGTCACTGCACATTTTAGTAAAAACAGCCCTCAGGCTCCGAGGGTCGGGGGCCCCCTATCGGCTCAGGGGCCCCAAGCAGTTGCCTGCCTTGCCTGTTCACAAGCTGCGCCTCTGGATGTAGTTGTCATGCAGAATAAATGTAACCAAATATAATGTCATTATATTTATATAATGTCACTACTCCGTAACATAATATGCTAAATAATTTTCCGTATTTATTACTTATTCAATTCACTCTTTGCATGATGCATATACAATGATGCACTGTGATCTAGTGGCGGTGCCGCCACTTTGCGGGTAACGCAATCGCCATGCATTATGGGAAATGTAGTTTATGGACAACGCACGCCTTAAAGCAGCATAGACCTATTTTAACACAGATTTTGTGCAGATCAATTAATCACTTGCGGGCCACATAAAATGACGTGGCGGGCCACATCTGGCCCCCGCACCTTGAGTTTGACACACATATTGTTTATTGTTTATTTAAAAGGATCCCCATTAACTGTCACCATTTTTGTATTGTCATTATTATTAACTATGACTATGATTGATCGATTACTAAATGAATCGTCAAATATTTAAAAAATAGCTTCTTTGCTCCAAAGAAATCATTTAGGTTGAATAATTTTTGTACGTGGACAAAACAAGACATTTGAGAACATCCTCATTTTCAGGTTTGGGGAACGCCAATCGACCAATCGATTAATCGGGGTAAACGGTAGACGGATGAATTAGTTGCAGCCCTAGTAGCAGTTAACTTAAACATGCCTGTTTTTCACGAGATTATGCCTGTGTATTGGCAATAATCTGGTGATTCAATGCATATCCCGGGGAAAGGAAACTTAACTAAACTATTTGCATAAACGGATAGTTAGCATAAACAGTTTTCTTTGTCTAGGGAGTGGAGTGGAAGAATGAGTCAAATAACCAAAAGCTGCAGATAATACTTCAATATCAATACAACACTTTGCCGTCATGAAATATGACAACATTTTACTACCAAAATCAGTCTAATATCAGTCATTTTAAACTCATAGGCTGCTAACAATACAATTATGCTATTCTCGATATTCTGTTTCACAACATGACTCAGTTAAAATGTTTTCACATGTCCCTTTTCCCCCACATTCTATTGTCTGGTACGGCGTAGCACAACGGCATGGTACCACTTTTTCGTGTCCAATACCGATATATTCCAAATTTGAGTATCTGCCCGTACCGATATCGGTTTATTTAGGCACCTTCATTAACACATTTGTGCCATTTCAGGCTATTTCAAAGACACAATTTAACAACATGACTCAGCTAAAATGCAGTTACTGATTTATATTTACACTTTTACACTTTGTGCCAGGGATGTGAATCTTTGGGTGGCTCCCGATTTGATTCGATTCTGATTCTTAGGGTCACGATTAGATTCAAAATCGATTCTCGATTCAGAAATTGATACAATGCTTCGTGTGTTAAGGCAAATTATGGCATCAAAACAATACCGTTTGTATAAGATAATGTGATAATGTGCTCACACAAAGGCAAACTTTAGACAAAAGTTAATATTTATCAGAATCGTGGATCATTAGAATCGCGATTCCTATGTGAATCGTTTTTTTTCCCCACCCCTACTTTGTGCATAGTGGAGAATACGATATATAGAATTTTTTGGATTGTATCGGATTTGAAAATTTTATCTGTCCAATGGCCACCAAATTTTATATATATATATATATATATACATATATACATATATATATATTTTAAAATAAATAAATAATTTATTTATTTATTTATTTTTTATCAGACCAATACTGAAACTGAGTATCGTATCGGCTCATCCCTAGTACCGAGTATTGTATGAATTCATCCCTTCACATTCTCGTCACTCACTAGCCCTGCTTAAGTGTATGGATTAGACTCATTTGTAAACGGCTCACTCTCCTCCACCAAAGTCCAGAGACCTCATGGTATCAGTGTGAGAGTATGAGTACCAGGAAATGGTGGTGGTGCTTGGCAAAGTCAGTGTGTTGATAACATGCTGCTATGCCTCATACAAGCACACTGACAACATCCCAAACTATCACTTTTGGTATTTTAAGAGAATCAAGGCTTTTTTTTTGTACGCGTCAGTGACAGTGACGCAAATAAGTGGCATGAAATTGCAAATAACGACCAAGAAACCGATGAAGATACCGGTGGAGTCGGCATCTCGTGATGACGCGCTAGTGCTCAGTCATTTTACTCAGACGGTGATATGGTTATAAGCAACACTGAGAAAAGTTAGTTTGGAGAACTTGGGGGAGGGGCCCGTCCACACGGAAACGGGTATAGGTGAATAGTTTTGTTATATCGTATTGAAACGGCGTTTTGGGAGGTCTGAAACTGTGTTTTTTTGAAAATGGGTCAACAGTCAGACTGGAAAACAGTCAAAAACACCACTCAAAATTCACTGTCCCGATCTTTGTCATCGTTATCATTATCATACTCCTTGAATGAACAGATTAGTGAGTTTAAACTTTAGAATTTCACCACTTAAGGACAGACTTAAATATGTGTATCGCACAATTTGAAGATCTGAAGCAAGTCCCCGGCTGTGAGCGTCATATTTTAAACGTCGCATCATCGGCACCAAACATTCTGTTGGTGTAGAAGTGTCAATGTTACTCTGTCAGGACCATTTGTTGACGTGAACGCTCACATTGACTATAGATAGCCGCGTTTGCGTTGCGTCATATCGAGCACCTCTGTGTGAGAAGCGCGATACAAATAACACAGTTTTCTCGTGCCCGTAAATGGATTTTCCAGGAAAACTACATCACGCTATTGCCGAATGTATCGTCTGCACAGAGCGGTCAGCTGTCGTTAAGGGAGAATCTTGGATCTTTTTTTTTTTTTTTAAGTTAAAGGCGCCATATGTAAGAATGTGGCCAAAACGGTTACTGCACTCAAATTCAAAATACCGAGGTCTTTTAGGTTTCGTTTTCTCCGCCATTGTAGCTCGGATGTAACTGGCAACCCGTGGCAGCTGAGACTCTACTGACTGCAATGATTGGTAGACGGCGATAGGTGGCGCCACATGCCGAAACATGATTTCAAAACATAAACATGATTTGCGGTCTGCAAAATATTTTTTTTAATGCAAATATTTTGGCTGTACTGTTGTTGTTGGTGAGTTCAGTTTGTTATATGAACATTATTCCTGAGTCTCTGTGACATATTAAGAGGATTTTATGGCCAGTTGCTTTAGATTTATTTGTGTGTGTGTGTGTGTGTGTGTGTGTGTGTGTGTGTGTGGTCTCAGTACAGTGACCTTACGGGACCCCATGACCCTGCGAGTCCACCCTGTTGAATGTGATGTGATAACGTTGCTCTTAAAACTGTTCACAGGACAATATACTGCAGCTTCTCTCTGTTGGTACACAGTCTGTGTGTGTGTGTGTGTGTATATCTATAATATCCTGGTGAGCTATATATAGCACCTAACAGAGTTTGCAACTTGATCCGAGTTGTCTTTCAGGGCTACAGTGCACCGTGCGATGCTTTCCACTGGAATTGAAATGGCTCTCATTTTTATAAAGGGCACGATAGAGGCCTTCGTGCACGCCTGTTTTTTTATTTTTTTTATTGTGAATTGTCCTTAGAGGCTCGTAAATGAGGTTGTTGTGGATAATGAGGGAACATTTGAATCCATCAGTCTTATGTATGTCACAGCTCAAAGCGCTAAATACTATATTGTTTGTGGTTCTTGTGCGTGGATCGTCGAGGCAGGTGGCGTTACGATTAATGTGCTGTTGCATGCTTTTACACCATTTATATTTGACTCTTATTTCCTGCCTGTTTGTTTTGGTCTCAAACTCAAATGGACGCAGTTCTCCAGTTGCAAATGGGACATTTTTTCAACTTAAAGTTACAGATGTCACCTTCTAGGCACCTTTTGAGTGATGCTAGTTATCACAAACACCCATGTCCACTCATAAATGCTGTGTTTTGTTGTCTTTTTTCTTCTAAATACAGTAATTAAAGGAAATAACTGGCGTCAAATTCTATTGAAAACATGAAACTAGCGATGAACTCAAGAGAATTTGGCTCATTTTCCCATAGACCTCCATTCAGACGTCCGGCTACATCAGTTTATATATACAGATTATGAGCTTATCTCAATAAATAAGCGTGTGGCAGCCACTGCTTGTCCACACAGACTGCTGCGGTGCAAGCAGAGACAGATTTGGTGAGCTGCTGACAAAGTGTTTCTTATCTGCTCAGGTGATCTGAGAACTTTGGGGGTGAGTTACAGGGAGCACTCCTGAGGTGCGCTATGAAAGAATAATGTGATACTGAGAACTGTTTCCACATACTGGAATACACCAAGACATTTAAGCACTGGACTAGTGAGCAGAGCGGAGCAGAGGCTCAGTTCTGTAGTCCCTGAATAAAAAAAAAAAAAAAGAGATTAGCATGAGCGTTATTTGTGACACTCGAGTTCTGCGTTGACGTTAATGTCACGGTGGATATTGTGGTTCTGTGCTCGTCTTTTGCATATTTTTGCATATCTCTTTCTCTCTCTCGACACTGCTGCCGGTCAGGAAGTGTGACCTAACACAGGGCATTTATGGAACTTTGTGATTTAAGCTGATCTCACCGCTAGTAATACACATTTCATTAGCCTAATAGCATAATTGCATAAGTCATTTTGGCAATTGTAATATCTGCCTAACTTTACGAATGTGCTTGCTAAAAAAGTAGTTTTTTCTAGTTTCCTAAAACGTTCAAATATGACTTGGGCAACTATGCTATTAGGCTAACTATTTATTTTATGCACTCCCCGTATCGTTCATGGAAATTAGTACTGGGCGTGACCAGACGTGCGTGACGTCATGTTTACGTGCCGCGGCATCGGAGTCCAGGCACCGTATACCAGTTAGCTACGTTAGCTGCGTTGGCTCCTTTAGCGCCGTTAGCGCACCTACAGTGGAACTGGAGCGGTCTGTTTATTAAACGAAAAGAGCAGCGCTACAGATGACCAGCCGAGTGCCCTTGTTTTTAAACTTTAGCGTTACATTGGAGACTCATTTTAAGAATCGGGAGTCACGTAAACATGACGTCACGTGCGTCTTTTTCCAGTCAGTCGTCGTGTCAACGTTAAATCGCATTAACGCATGACGCGTTTCCATGACAAATGACCGGAAAAAGAGACGCGTGTCTCTTTTTGTTGTTTACGTGACGTGACATCGGAATCCAGGCACCATTTACCAGTTAGCTCCATTAGCTTCGTTAGCTCCTTTAGCGCCTACAGTCGAACTGGAGCGGTCTGTTTATTAAACGG